>NC_133296.1:7847946-8450389 GCF_005239225.2 Populus alba | reverse complement strand
TTGAGACCTTGTTATTCCGTGTTACTCCAAAAGAAGTAGCTTGATACCGAAGTGTCTCACTCCCTGCCATGGCATCTAACTGTTCCTCTGTTAAGTTTTCTGTGTATTGAACATTTGCCATTTGTTGAACAAGCTCCTGAAAAATCACAAGCTCCACTGTTAACAAACAACTCAATTGTCTAGATAGAAGTTACTAGTATATTGGCCTGCACTCCACCGCGAGTCAGACCAATTTTTTTTTTTTTAATGTAAGAACAATATTAAAAGCACGAAGAATTTTTTAAATGTGTTATTAAACCTGACTAAATGGGTTAATTTTGAAACCTCCCGACTTGGCTCTTTACCTAACTCAAGCGACTTAAATCGATTGATTTCATAGGTCCAAATGCAACCTTGATGATTAATTAAAACATGACTTGGCTTTAAAAAATACTTCAAGATGACAGTCTTAAAAAATATTAAGACAATGATAGATTGGATCTACCTCGGTCCCCCTGCGACTCGAGTCATGGACTCTATTGGGTTTAATAACATTTTTTTATAAACTTTTTTTATTTAAATATATGATAAAAATAGATGCTCACAAAATTGAGCATCAACCTAAAAATAGACACTTATTTGAGACAATTCTCCCTATAAAAAGCAAACAAAATCCATAATGCAGTCTATTTCTCAACCAATCTAATATTAAATGATGAAATTAAAAATAATTAAAAGACAAAAAAAAAAAAAAAAACATATCCTATTAGTGGGTAAGCTTGTTAAACTTGTGAATCAAGTCAGGTTAGTACACCAAACTTGTGAACTAGGTTATGGACTCCACTGGGATTTTATTTTATTTTTCAAAATTATTTTTTTATTTAACTATATGATAACAAAAATAGATGATTACAAAATCGAACACCAACTCAATACCGAGGATTGTTTTTAGATTACAATGACTTCATAAAAGGATGAAACTGAATTCTCAATTAACCCAATATCTAAGGATGAAACAAAAAATAAAAATAAAAATAAAAAACTAGTTAAAAAAAGTTAAACTTGCCAGACCTGCGAATCAAATCAAGTCAACTAGCCAAACATGTGAATAGATCCATGGACTTTATTAAATTTAATAAAATAACTTTTATCTGAAACTATTTTTCTTTTTTAACTATATGAGAAAGAATAAACAATAAAAAAATAAAGTTCAATTAAAAAAAAAAAAAACCCACCAAACTCGTAAACCAGGGCAACCCGGGTTACCCTGGCAAACCTGCAAACCATATAAAAAGGTAAAATAAAAAAATACAAATTATAAAATCAAATTCTCAATCATCTTAATATTAAAAGATAAAATCAACAAAAAAAAATTTAAAAAAAAAATCATAACAAAATTAAAAAAAGAAAAAGAAAAAGAAAAAAGAAATAAAACAAAACACCATAGATTACTATTGTCATTCATAGTGCAATGTGTGTGGGTGAACAGTAGTTTTCTCACACCCTTTAATTTTTGTAACTTTTAAAAGTTTAATAAAATGATTTTTCTCAAAAACTTTTTTTTAACTATATGAGAAAAAAATAGACTATAAAAAAAATCAAGTTCAATTAAAAAAAAAAAAAAAAACAATCCACCAAACTCGTAAACAAGGGCAACCCGAGTCACCTTAGCAAACCCGTAAACCATGCCAATCTCATAGCAAGACAAAATCAAAGGAATAAATTTGACAAAAACAATTTTGAAAAAAAATCATAACAAGAAGAAAAACAAAAAGGTAAGGAAAAGGAAAAAAAAAACCATGTTCAAGCAGCAAAAAAAAATATAAGGGGCCACTGTAGCAATCCATAGTGTTTTGTGAAGAAAACTACAGTGCTTTCTCCACATGCTTTATTTTATGTTAATTTTAGTTATTTTATAAAGTTAACATGATTTTTCTCTAAAACTATTTTTTTAAGTATATGAGAAAAAAAAAAATAAACTATAAAAAAGCCAAGTTCAATTAAAAAAAGGGAAAAAAAAAAAAAAACACCAAACCCATAAACTAAGGCAAGCTGGGGGAACCTGAGTTACCTTGATAAACTCGCAAACCACGCTAACCTCATAAAAAGAAAAAAAATTGACAACTAATTCTGAAAAAAAAATTCTCTAAAAAACAAAAAAAAAAAAAAAAAAAAAAAAAAAAAAAGGAGACACTAGCAATCCACTTTTATGATGAAAGCTACAGTGCTTTCCCCACATGCTTTAGTTTATGTTAATAATTAATAAAATTCAAAACTTCTAGATCTGAATGATACCTGCAGAAGAACAAGCTCAATCCCCTGGCCCTTTTTCAACTGGTTCACTAAATACTGGAAAAGGCCTCTTAATTCCATAGATGGGTACTTCTTACACCTGGGAATAAACAAAACTCTCTTCATTCAATTTCAAGTTATCAATAAAAAAAAAAAGTGGTAGTTCTTTACATAAAATTAGAAGTTCATCAACAATATAATTTAGATAACTATAAAGAAAAAATAATTCCATCATCAGTAGATCTCATGAGAGGAAGTAATGGGCGTTTCATCAAATGACTACGAAAACAACAGAACTTCATAACATATTATGAACAAGTACAGAAATTATGCATCTTACAACAAATTAAGCATCTCTTAAACACGTAGCAGTTAATAAATAAGAGACCATATTGGGCAGACACAAGCAGCCATGTAAGTGATCTCAACAAGAGAAAACCCAAACTAGAATAATTCCACCAATTAAACTTACTGCATTTTAAGTGAAGAAAAAGAGTGATTAAGGAAATAAGCAAAGGCAATCATCTTATAAATTATGAAAGGCTTTGATGATTTTCATTAAACATAGGTGAGGTTTTGGGCCATATTCAGGTGGAGTTGGTCTCTACTTTCTTAATGAAACTATTTTCAAACTTAGTGCATTATCATAGCAGTTCAAATAAATTCAAAAGCTACTAAAAAGGGAAATCAACAGTCACCACTTCAGAAGGTATTTGTTGAAATTTTAACAAGGAGCCACTCTAGAGCAATCCGAAACACTAAGAATCAAACTCTTATTTACCCAAACACAGGATAAGAAGAGCACCTGGCAAGAAAATATATTATTCAATGTCATAGCTGGACATATGCGAGCTCATGCATCTAATGATGCACACTTCAATACACATACAACAAGCAATACATGCAAACATGGAGGCTGTACAGATGTTCAGACATGACTCAATATCTTTATGTTCATTACTCCTCAATATTTTCTTACATAGTTGCACTTGGTGTTTTGAAGCATGAAGACATGGCTCATTCGGCATACAGGAGTATAATAAACAAAACCATTATCACCCAGGTCACTGTTCTGTCAAACAACATTCAGACACTAACATGTGATACACACCTAACCGATAAGAGCATTATAGATCAACAGGATTCTTATAATTGGTTCTCATGACAATCTAGAAAAGACCAAACCCACCAATTAACTTTCATGCTTAAGTAATATTTCATTATAATAGAACTGCATGCGGAGGAAGCCTAGGCAAACAGTAATGAAGAGTGAAACAGCAATGGAACCACCACAGGTTAATTAAGGAAACATCTACTGTGAATAAATGCATCTCCTACACTAAATATGATACAGCCTTAGACTAAAAAATAGATTACCAAATCAACATGGCCGAAATCAGACCTCCTATTGATCCACACACATATACATAAGTTTATAGAAAATCCTTATTTATCCTGCAGAACTCATCATTAGTTCTCTGGTTCAAACTCTCTGATTCTGTCACCAAAATCTCAAGGGACTTCACCTCATAATCTTACAGATTAATCTCATAGTTAACCAAATCATATGCCTCCTACCTCCCCCAGTTCCTCTATCTGCTACATCTAACCCCCCAAACAAGCTTGCCTACTTTCAGACTGTAGTGAAATTTCTGGTCATAAGGTATTGGAACAAACCAGGCATCAGCCATAGCTATAAATGACATCATTAAACTAGTCTTCAGGACAGCAAAAGCATCTTAGGTAAATCCATTGATATCACATCCACCTTCCAGCACTTCTTCATTCATTAGCTTTATGACTTATCAAACCCAAAGGCCATACTAGTTACTTCAATCAGACCTTATCCAAACTCATGAAATGCTACTTGGTGAAAGAATTGGGACTTCTGGATTGCATAGGATATATGCAAGAATAAAAAGAAAGAGTGAAGAATGAAGGGAATACACACCTTGGATTAGGGCTTGGCAATTAAAACAGAATTCTAGGGACAGAAATACACTTGATAAGTGTACATTGAGCGATGAATTGAGTACATTCTATACATACAAATTTGGAACATGTTGATTTAGATGTCTGTGTCTGGGTATTTATGTCTATGAATGGATAAGAAGGGTCGCATGCAATAGGAATGAATGATATTGCCCATGAGTACATGGGAATGAAAATTTTCAGTAGCCCTGAATAATTTTGTGCTTATAAGATTATCCATATAAAGGCGGCAATAACATCGAGAAGAAGAGCTTTGTCAATATAATGCTCAAACAGGATAAAGAGACAAACCATCAAAAGTGGGGGGTAAAGGACTGATGAAATAATGAAGAGAAATACTTAAATCCCTCAAAACGTTCATTGATTTGGCACAGAAAAAATGATTGAAGAGGATAAGGATCCAAGTCAGTGACCTGAACCAGCAATCATTAGAGAAGCACCAAAAAGCAATTGACAAGTCTGACCATAAACAGATTAATTGTCCTCAGTGTTCAAGAGGTTTCATTTTTTCTCTGCAAACTCCATGCTCCTATGGCTAAGATGTATAAATGTAGCAATGACACTTCATTAGCATTCACCACATCCTTTCTAGCAGCTCTCAGGAAATAAGAAAATTTTCTATTCGCCTGAGTTGAAACCTAGACTACAAGTCTACCATAAAACAGCCAAAGCAGCAATGCCTTCCCACTCCCATCCCCCTCTCTGAATTCGGTTCAATCCAATATTAAACAATAGCATTGGGCATCTTAGGTATGTGAAACTCCAACTTTATGAAAATGATCCTTGACAATTATCCAGTGAATACACAAAGCACAGAATTAGAATAGGCATCAATCTCCAAGTTGCAACTGAAAAGTTCTATTAGCCATGTCAGTAAACCCCAGAGAGTATTCCCCACCAACCTATTTGGCTCATTGTGCAAAGACAACACGAAAGAAATTAAAAGGAGACAGAAAGAAAGAAAGAAAGAAGAGGAAGAAGAAAAAACACTAAACTACATATCATAATTCCCAGAACTTCACAAAAGAAAAGGGAATCAAGACAATTGTGCAACCTCAAAAATTTCCAGAACAAATATTTCTGAACATGACATGTTCATACAAGACATTCTTTCTCAAGAAATTAAAAGTATTTTGCATGTTGAAGATCCTCAGCAATCTATGCACATCCACTATAATCAACAAAAAGAAAGGAGATTTTTTTGTGTACTCCAGTGAACCCCATTCAATGTATTACTGAATAGCCAGGCAACCTTGAGAGCCCTGGCAAATTCCCAAGTGTTGCCTCCACAGAATTTGATTTTCCTTTAAAAGGTTCCAGGCTACATATGGGGTTCAGATTAGTTATGCATGCTATCGGAAATCATGAAGAAACTGTGGTACCCTGAAGAACACAAATATCATCACCTATACAAGCTAATGCAGCCAAAATCAAAATGGAGTGCTCTCTCCCCTTGTTCAGAACACATATCTCACAGCAAAACAATACACTTCTGGAGGACTCACATTGGTAGAATGATGTAGTGAACATCAGTTCTGACCAAGTGTATACTTCTTCCACATTCATACGAAAGATTATTGGAAACACTCATTGAAAGAAGCATCAAAGAGAAAGACGAGTCTGAAAAGAATCTGAAATATCCAGAACAAAACTGCCTTTAAATCTCAGACCATACCTAAACCTAAGCTCTTAAGGAGGACGGTAAATTAAACACCAATTCTCAGTCATTTAAATGTTGGCTGAGGAAAACCTGCCAAATAGTGTAACCATGCAGGAAAATCTTCATACTTTCCACAATCAATCACATCTGCAACTTAGAGAGTTTCAACATCAAGAACCTTTCAACAATGAATTTTATATCCCCCATCCATTTTTCTTGCTTCAGGGTTCAACATATGCTCAATAACATTTTCCAATAATGTCTTAATTATTGACACCACTAGTTCAAGTTGCATGAGAAAGCCCAGTGGCAAGTTTCACTGAAAAATCCACCTCTGAGTCAGAAATGGCCCTTCTTTGAATAGGTTTTGTTTATTAATCTTATCTGAATATTTATCTTGAAGAGGCAAAGAAGAAATAGAACCAATGAGAAGTTTGAACAATGCGATCCCAATAAACCAAGCAACCAACCCCCTTAGCACAAGCCTGGTTTCATGATAAATTTCCACCATTGATTCATAGAAAAACCACCATCCAACAAAGTCACACTCATGAATCTCAATGATCACTGTAAGGACCTTTTTGACCTCCAATCTCAAGTATGTCGAACTTGAAAGGACATAAAGGAAATAACATTATTGTCATGTTTGAATAATGTAATCCGGGCTACCTCTCTTCAATTTTCCTTTCTTTTTTTCTAAAGTTCTTTTATCTTCTAACTAACTCTTATTCAGATATCATTTCCAATTCAGACAACGTTACATTGTTTCCATCTCTAAATCCCATAGAGTTTTCCAATTAATGCCTATTCACTGCCAAGCATGTTGGAAGTGACCTAGCCTCATAAATTAAAGACTTTGAAAACCAGCAATATCCACAACGGTCTAAGCTCCCATTATCCAGATTTTGCTGAGTCAAATCTTCAACCCAGAAAATGATGTAAAGCATCCCAAGATACACCTAAAATTCTCAGTAGAAAGGTTTAACAGAGTGACTCCAATACAACTCATGCAAAATATATTAAAGTTAGTGAACAAGCAAATATAAAAATCAGAAATCAAAAAGGGAAGACACCAAACTCATACATCTGCTAAGCAGCCATATTTGTTAACATGGTACACTAGTTTTGATACAGATGGGGCCATATACATTCTACAGGTACAAAAATACAATAAAGATGACAACTAGTGTTTTGGTAGAGGAAATGTATACGTACAGGTGACCCCAAAATGATGCCAGTGATTGAAGCCAGTCTGACAAATTAAGGCCATCATCCTTCAGCTTATCACGACCACCTTGTGCTAACCGCTCAATTACAACATATTCCAAGATATCATACTCGAGCTGAAGAGAAAAAGAAATGCATTGAAATGAGCGTCAACAAGCATTACTACATAATAGGACACACAAATTGTCCATAAATTTCACAATTCATGTTGGAAGGCTCAACAGGATTAGGACTGGAATATTTATTGGTGTGCTTGCTGTTCAGATTAATTTCCAGGAATAATTTTTTTCTGTGTCAAGTTGTGGATGTACAAGTTGGGTAGCAGCCCCTTAGATACCAAATCCAGATACATCCATAGTTGATTTTAGTTTGGGTAGGTCAGCAGGATGCCCACATTTGTTAGACACAAAATACCCTCAGTATCTTATTTTGTAAGGAATTTAATTAAGGCTAATTATGTAATTTTCATCAAGCACTTTAAGTCCACATTTTTCTATGTGATTGAAGGGGAAAAAAATATCTGCAATCTCTTTCCCTCCTATCTAAAGGTCTGGTCTATCTCTCTGTCTCATCTGCGGGAAGCAATACTTCATTTTCCCCTTGAAACAGATTATCATTACCATTGTTTTTAAAACAAAAACAATCAACTTCCAAAACCTCTTTTTGTTTGAATATACCATGTACCTCCTTTTCTTTCATCAATACCTCTTTCTTTTCTTCTTTTTTAATTACTTTGCTGGTATCGTAAATCATGCCATTTTAGTCAATTACAGAATGACCAACCTTAAACTTCCAATTTAGCATTGAAATAGATGAAGCTACTGGTCAGTTTTAAGAGCACAAATTCAATGAGCTACGTTTATTTCCTATCTATTGAAAGAAAGTAAAAAACTTCAATTTCAAATTGCCTTGGAAAATACGCTGATATAGCTTTTAGATGAAACAATGAAATTCCCATCCTGAATTACATGACAAAAGAAAACAAAGGTCTTTAACATGTGCACTTTTATAAAAAGAATAGAGACATAATTTGCAGTGGGAAATTGGGGAAAGGAAACCTAGAAACATCAATATTAATTACAGAGGGAGAATGCATTATTTTTTGGAAGATGAAATGATAATCATATTGATAATGGGCCAAAACAACTAAAACCATGATATTAAACATTGTAGGTGGTACAGTTCCACAAAGACCTTTCTTGTTTGGACAGAATGGTTTCCAATGCAGAAGAGTAATTAGCAACTATTTAATTTAATGCTTTGTCAGTTTTGTTTCTATTTATTATCAGCTTGGGCATCATTGAAGATTTTATGATCCATCACAATCCTGCATTCCCATTTGTTAACTATTGTCCAAGCAAATAATGGTCAAACAATAGATGTTAAAACTTCAACACATTTATGCATTTTACACTTGCAAGAAAAAAAATTGTTAAGAACCATTTCCAAACATGATGCACCCTCAGTACTTGAAAGAGCAATCCAAGCTTCTACTCAAATTATCTTCCAAAGTTTCAGGTATGCACCAAATGATACTCCCATTGTCACATCAAATGATAGAGTAGAAAACAAGAAATGAAGTTCGTTGCACGAATAAGCAAGAAACTTAGACTAGCGTCTAAGACATTAGAAGCTTATAATAGACCCAAAGGACAAAAAAAAAAGTATAGCAGGTTTGCATCTATTATCTATTCTCCTCATTTCACCAAAAACCATCTTTCTAACAAATTCAGTAGAAATAACCAATATGCATTGCTGTAAGCTCCTCCATTTCTAGCTTGCAGATCATATCACTACCCCCTTTTATTAGAGTCTGAAACTTCAAAGCACTCAATAGAGCATTGAGTTTCACCCGAATAAATGCTATTTAATCAGGCATTCTACCTTCCCAGCCTCCTAAATATGTAGATATTACCAATAAGGATAACCATAGTAACGCATGTATTATTCTTATTTTTCATTCTCTAATAATTGATGACATAAAAGTGGCATTTACACTTTCCTAAAAAAATCACAATCAGATTGGGAATCATTACATAGAGATATTAATGTCCACTTAAGCATATATCTTATTCAGCTAGAGAGAGATTCAGGAGAAGAGTGCAAGCATTATATCTAAAAAAAATAACAATGATAACGAGATGCATGCAAGCTGATAACTGGCAACCAAAAGATTTTCTCAACTTCAAAAGGCTACAAGTACAGTTACATTCATCCGCACAAACTGCAGCTAGGAAGGCAGGCTAAACTAGTGACAGATGATTCCAATGATTTATTGTTCATATTTACTTAATCGATGACAGGTTTTGAACATTAGATTGGTTATGTCAATAACTAAAACAGATCATATCATCGCAACATAAATTTGATATTTTGCAGCAGAAATTGTATTTAACTGTCAAATTTCAGTGTTTATGGAAGTGTAAAAGAAGACAGATCCTTAAGTATAACACAAGAAGCTTTTATGGCTAAGAAAGACATTAGATTTCAAATGCTCAAGGAGAAGAAGATCATTAGAAATCAAGAGAAAATTCAAACCTGTGTCAAATACTTGAAAGCATCCACAACAGGAGTGATCATATCCCTGTATGCCTCAATCTGCATGCCAAAGTTCCAGCAAATAACTTTCCCTTAGATTTGATTTACAAAATACAGATCAGTGACAACAAATGCATCATTTCTTATAAAAACAGCACCTGATGAACAATAGTTCGAAGGACAGTCATCGGGTTGGCATGAGCTAGTTTTGCAACCATCCTACCCAGCTGCTTCAAATTTTCCTTTGCAAGCCTTTTCAATATCCTTCTTGTATCCAACTGCATGATAACAGAGAAGTATTAAACAAACAGCAGTAAATAAAAATGAATAGGGTATGATTCACTTAAAGCACCAAGCTTGCAACAGTAAATTAAGATATACAAATGGTACCTTGGCTGTTTGCCTTGCAGCCAAAACCATTGGATTCCGCTCATCATCTTTTTCCCATTCACCATATAAACGATATCGCACCTGGGAAAAACAGTGAGTAATTTAGCCATATTATCTTTCAGACGTAAAAAATATAAAAAAAGGGCAAAAGACAGTAATAATGCCAAGCCAACCTCATATGGAAGGAGACTCATTACTTCCCAGATCTCCTGCCCAGCTGCTGGATTTGCAGGTACCAACTGTAAAGAAGGAAGTAAGCATGCTCCCAGGGCTTCCTCAACCATTGACCTACCTTCCCTTAGGTGCAAACGAAGAACTCGATTTCTTGTAATAAGAGATTCACCATTTAGAGCTCCATCACCACTATCTACAAGCTCAAGTGCAGACATATAGTAACCTCTTAACACTCGACAAACCTATCCATAAGAAACAAGCAGGAAAATTAAAATAAAATAAAACTATACAATTTAGAAGAAAAAAATTCACCAAATATTAAAAATTAAACCACGCACCTTCTGCAGCAATAACGTATCACGGTAAAGATAAGGTCCAACTGTTACAAGCATCTGAAAAAATTCTTTGGGAAGATCAATTAAGGAGACATGGCCTGAAGAACTTGTCACATCCATGGCATCAATACCAGCAACTGCTGGAGACCCACAATTTTGAACATGTGGTTGACGAATAATATTATATGCTGATGAGATCGTCTTTTCGATGAGCCTGAATATATATCACATCAAAAACAAACAATGAAAGTTCATAAATTTTCCATGGCAATGGGTGCAGAAATAATGAGAACACGGAAAGAGAATTTTTTAGATTGGATTCTAAAAATTTACACACTGATCTTAGTGCACATTCACATGGACTTTAAGGTATAAACATGGTCAATAAAAATAAATTCAAAAATTCAAAACATTGACTTTACCTAAACAAGCCATCACATATTTGAGTATGTGCAACAGGATTTAGAGGAGAGAGACGTTCAAAAAGTATATGGGCATGATACCTGACAAAGAAGAAGCCACATGAGCATGATACCTTGGGGAAAAACTATGCAGTACAATGAAACTATGGGTCTCCCAGCACATTTCAGTGGCAAGTACAACAAAAAAAAAAACTAGAATCCATATGTTTGAGCTGGCAAATTTTTTTATTCAAGCCTTCTTTTTAAATGGGGTTTGAAGCAAGTTATTGCAATGGGAGAAGAGCTTGTGACATTCTACTAATAGTGAAACTAGATTGATACAGTTAACATAAAAAAAGACTCCCAAAACCACTCATACAGCTCCTTTTTTAATATTTTTTGGACAAAAAGCATAACAAACACCAAACGATATAATTTCATCTCATACCCCTAGAGTTCAAAATAAAAATGAGTGACTAACATAAGTCCAAGTAGATACAGCATTTATGCAATGGGCCAATGAGCTAGTAGCTCAACTGCCAGTAGAGTCCCTCATCCCCCATGAGGTCTCAGAGTTCAAACCTTTCCTTTGTAACAAAGAAAAACATAGAAAAATGAATGAAAATATATTATTCATGTTTTCTTCCTTCTTTTCCTAAACTTAATTATATATATGAAAAGTCCTAGATCGTTAAAAAATGAATAAAAAGAAGGGGTCGAAACAAGGATGAAAAACAATTATTTTCAATACTAAAGCAAACAAAAACAAAGCACATTAATTGGCATTTGCTTTTACAATTAAGTTTTAAATAGCAAAGGGTTAAAGTAAACAGTAGCAAAAATGTCTAACATAGCATATTCAAGAATTTCTATATGAACCTCACAAATACTTAAAAGTTGGGTCCAAAAATTATTCAATCAATAAGAATCACGGTGCAGAAAGGAGAGAACAAAACAAAAAAAATAGTCAACATTACAATCCTGCAGACCATATTAAATCAACAGTTTAGTACAGTCTAAAATGAGAACATGCGCTCAAGAGAAAAGGCAGTGGAAAAATATTCTAGGTAAACACAATACAAAGACTAAATTAGTAAAATGGAGGCCAAGAAATATCATAAGTAGAGAATAACCATTCCTCCACAAGCCGACAGATAATTCCATAAAATATTAACAGAACAGAATGTATACGAAAATATGATAGACATTCAGAGACTCATCTCATCATCATACGACATTGATTCAATTAAAAGAGAGCGAGTAACAGGAGCAACTCTGGAAATCACTCAGAGAAAAATAAAGGCAAATGAACATGAAAAAGTTCCTCGGCAATGTGGTGTCATTTTTTGTGGATGACTTGAAGTGGTTGCCAACTGATAAAGAGGAAAATGGTAGCCAGATAAAAGACAGGGGAATGATGGAGGACATTGATGGGCATGTAGGAACCAGGTGGACCAGAGCTAGTGACTTGGACCTTTCAAGCTTTACGTATCTCTTTGTTGAAAAGCTTTCATGACAATTGCTTTGTAGGGATAGGTGACAGTCCTGAGATCTTAGTGCATCATCAAATTTGAAGTTCAAATGTAATTTTACAACATCACTGAAGAACTTTGGGGTTCATGCACCTTGTTTTTTTCTCATTGAGCTATAATTTCTAGAATTCCTCGTTAGATATCCAATTTGGTTCAATGCAAGCAATTCAAAGCAAGAATTTTTCACTAGTGGGGGATTAACTGAGCAATTCAGGATATTTATGGTGTTTGTTTTGCTGAAAACATCTTCCTGGATCTTGGAAAAAGAGCTATTTTACATAGTTTGACTATATTAAGGAGAACAATTTCTTGAAAAATAAATTATTTTTCTTTGGTAGTTGTGAGGTACGATAGCAACACGGTGGTGGTGGTGGTGGTGGCAGCATAGGTGCTAAAGAAGTGGGTTGCAACAGTTGTTATGTTTGTAAGAAGGTGGTGTTAGTGCTGGCAGGGGCAGGCCTGCAGTTGTTGTTGTGAGGTGGTGGTGGTGGTGGAATAGGTTAGGTGACGTGTTAGACATTCAGAATTGGTAGTCCCATGGAAAATATTTTGTTCTCCTTCATGAGGTTGACTCAGAAAATATTTTCCTAACAAGCAGAATCTCAAGATTAAACCTACCAGTCATCCACAGAAAGGAAACCAATCAGCAAGCCCAAAGTTTGATTTTTTTCAAGATCGGAGAATCGTTCAGCTACTGCCTCAGTTTCCATGTCTAAGGCAGCAAAAAGATCTATTGTCACATCTCCTTGCTTCTCATCATCCATGAGGTCCTTTCCAGTAGCAGCCAGATTTATTTTTCCAATTTTGTAGGCCTGCAAAATTTGCATAGAAAACAATATCAAAGCATGCCTAGATAAAAAGATTAAGATTAAGAATTATCTGAATATAACAAAGCATATAAACACTTCAAACAACCAGAAAAGCAACATCTACAGTCCACTACAAACCACTGGCAAACACCATTACATTGAAAATGATGGGAAAATATATTACAAAAGGTAAAACGAAAATGAATGTAGAAAGATATAGAGGAATACTATTATAAGCAGCAATACTAAAATTAGCAATATACCTCATCCAATCGTTTGGAAGAAAATATGTTATAATGCTCAAAAGCCTCATGATCCTTAGGGAGTAAATGTGCACATCTGCAATGATGTGCAAATTAAATTAGTACATATGATAAAAAGAAAAATCATATAACCAATATGTACAACAACGCAAAATGAAAAATAAGCAAATTACAAAATATCAAACAAACTGAAAAATACTGCTAAAATGCAAAATAATGACCTGAACTAAGGCATAGCACAGCATCAACTTCGGACTATTATATAAAGAAGCAACAGGTAACATGTATGTAACACAACAATATTTTCTCACAGCAAAAATCTGAAGTGCGTTGCCAAAGTTAGTAGCTGAAATCAGCTGCTTGATCAATCCCAGTAAGGTTTTCTTCTTTTTTTCTGGCAGATTAGGAATGAATAATTAAGTAAATGTTTTAACACAGGTAAAGGAATGTGATCCTGCACAGGTTGGTTTATCAATTAGGATAAGCTAAATTAGTTACTATTTGACATTTTGGATCTTGTTTTGCCAGGTACAATTCAGACCTTAAGCGACCTCACGCAACTGTCACTATTCCCTCCTAGGAACAGCCTGGAAAATCTAATGAATGAAGGAATCCCAAGAGAACATATGTTGATTCAAATTACAGAATCCTTTATTAGGAGTAGAAATTCTTGAGTAAACTTGACACAGCAGCTTTCTTTAGAATCTATTTTATTATATTTCTGATATTAGGGTTACTTAATTAATCTAGGGTCATGTGATTAGCATGCGACTTTTTAAAGAATTTTCTTAGAGGCTGTGGTTTTAGTTGGAGACTAAAGGCATGTTCCCTCAAAATTCCTTTTTTTTTTTTTTTTTGCATAAAATGATTTTTGTTTTTTATTTTTCCAGATCGTTTTAATATGCTGATGTCAAAAATAATTTTTAAAAATGAAAAAACATCATTTTGATGCATTTCTAAATGAAAAGCACTTTGAACCGCCATCGTTATCACAATCCCAAACAGGCCATAAAACCAGCAATCCTTATCCTACAAGCATCTAGGGCAGTAACTAATATAAATAGGCTGCTAGGGTTATTTTATAGTTTTTATTTTTTTTATTGAAATATTTTATTACAAACCCTAAACTCAATTATCTTGTTCCAACTTCAATTTTATCTTAATTATAGCCATTATTCTGCTGTAATTTCTGTTTTCTACTGTTTTTCCCTTTCCCACATAAGTTCAAATCTACAAGCAATATCTAATGAAAGGTTGGCTAAACAATTAGGATGAAAATGCCTTGTTGGTGTATTGTAAGATTATAAAGACCACTGTCTAGTATCTTATAGAGTTTTGAAGGATGCATGATTAGGTCGGAATGAGTAATTGAAAATAAAATACCCCTCAAAATAAAAGAGCACCCATTTCCTGCTGTTTATCCACTAAAGGAACACCAATAAAAGACCCTGAGGCATTACACTAAAAGGAACACTATCCTATCCCACAACAAACATGATTGCACATGACGAACTTCATACTGAAGGTGAATTAAAGTCGGCAGGTAACCATGGAAACATTTAAAATAAAATTAAGAGTGATTAAAATAGCATCAACAAAAAATCTCATTCTTCATTAATATCTGCAAATTAATTATAATCTTAACACTTGATGAATTGTTACAGTAAACAGATGCATTATTTTCAAATTATCAATTCTCGTCTTGGCAACAAGCAAGTATATTGATGGAATTTACACAATCAGTTAAAGAACTTCTAACTAGTAGTTCTTGAAACTTCCAAACTATTTAGTATTAAGGAGATCAATGATCACAGAACCATAAGAAATCACTGTGCTATAGAATAAAGCTTGGGCAAGCCACTTACATACTATCAAGATCAATGAACTCTTCCCTCACTAGTAAGGCTGTAAGCTTATAGAGCCCAAATGGTACAGGGCTATTTAATTCCATTCGCTGATAATATTGAAACTTAAAACCAAGAATTTGTGATGCATGCGACTGAAGAAAACAAAATCAGTAGTATTAGCAACCCAAACACATGTTACTTGAGCATAATTTAAAGTCCAAACATCTATGTGAACCATAGTAACAATATTTTATACCTTAGGAAATATGGGAATCAGTTCCAAAAAGACATTGCTATCAGGCTGAAGTTCAAAACACTCTAAAACCTGAAGATCAAAAAATAATTGCAAGCCGACAATTAACCTCTGATTATCACATTCTGCATCAATACAACAAAATGAAATGCATGAAAGTAACCAACAGGAACAGCTTACAATGTCGAAAACACGATTTGGGTCCAGATCAAAATGACCGATCAATGACTGCAGAAGTTGCATTAATGAGAAAATGTTAAAATGTAACAAAAATATGGGTCAAAGCTGAATAATAAGTAATAATATGCAAGCTCAAGTGAAAACCTTAATGATGCCTATTGTCGCTGCTGATGTATTTTCAGCTGTATCTTCGGAACCTCGACAGAGAAGAGTAACCTGTAGATCCACTTAAACACTAAATATCATAATGAAACCTACTGCATCTGCTAGACCAATGATACAGTATAGGAACAAGACAGTTTACTCGTTTGTTTGTAATTTAGTTGTCATTATTATTAATAAAATATAATATTTTATTAGAATTTTTATTCTTATAGTTTAGGTGACTAGGGTTTCTTGGTGTCTATTATAACACCATATCCTTTGTAGAAAAAGAAAAGGGAAACACATATTGTTGATTCAGAATTGATAATCGTTTCCTCTGTCTATTAGAAGCATCTCGTACAAGGTTTTCTTTGAAACACTCCAGCCCTCTTCTACATGGTTTTCTTTCTTCTTGATCAATGTTTCCCTTTCCTGTAGGAAATTCTGCTTCTTCTATCATTGCTATTACATTTTTAACATCAAACCAATAAAGTTATCTGACCATACCATACCTAAATAAATTGAGTAAGAGTGACTTCAAGTAAGAACTGCTCACCGAAAGCTAAGCAAACATAACTAACATATCATGTGCTTTATAATGGAAGACAGAAAAAAAAAACTTCAACAAATCAAAAGATAAGCCATTCCGGCTTATATCCACCATTAGTTGGTCAAAAAAAAAAGCTAATCTTTTATTTTGGCCCTGACCCGCAACACTTCAATTTTCTGCTAGTTTGCACCTTCCACACTTCCACTTGATATAAAAATCCAATTCTTTCATTACTAGGTAAAGCATTATAACTAGGCATCAAATCATGCAAAGCTGAACAAAAAGGAAAGAACATATTGTAATAACTTCCATTTCCTTTATCGTATAAAGAAAAATGTGGTGGGGGGGTTGACGCCCCAACTTGATACAGTTTACGCATATGATTCGTGTAATAATAAATATGCAAGCTTTGGTTAGCTGTGTATCCCAAATAAAAAGATAAACTCCATGTAAAACAATATATTCATATATTCATGAAAATGCTCCAACCATTTATTAGATAAGAAAGGGGCCAAGAAAATAATTTCCCCCAAAACAAACAAAAATAGCAAGTACATAAAAAGTGCACAGGAGAGCCCCCTAACGAAACATAAATAAACTCTAATGCACAATCTAGACAGTCCAAATTGACAAGTTACATGGCATTGTCACTCCAGTTCCAGGATGGCTTACTGGATTAAATTAAAGAAACCATCATCATCAAATAATGTAAGCAAAAATGAAATTCTTTATGGTACAGTCTACCACTAGTGAAAAAATGATTTGTTTTCATGCAAGGAAATCGTTTGGTTGTCAGAAACATAGAGCAAGCTTTGTTGATGAATTAATGTACTGGTGGTAAAGATACAATTAAACAAGTACCTAAGAGCATAAAAGTTTCAGAGCCACATGTGACTGCAAAGAAAACCTATTGGGAAGAAGCAATAATGTACTTCCCAACATAAGAATACTAACAGAAATTTAAGGAAGCAATCCTCTTCTTGAAAGCCTTTGATATTTTATATGATGAGAGAAGAATCAAATGAAAAATATCATGTACTGATATAACTAATTATAACAAAATATTTCGTCCACTGTCATACATATGTAAAAGGGTGATCAACATATTAACTTAAAAATTTTACAAAGAGCAAAGAAATAATCAAATATTTAGCATACCAGTTTGGCATAGCCCTCACTCTCTTCACGGAGAAGGTTAAATTTTGTTTGCTGATAAAGAAGACGAGTATTTACCCTGACCTGAAAGCAATAGAAAAAATATCAATAGCAAGCAGGATGAAGTATCTAATGAAAATGTAATTTAAATTGCAGCAAGTGAATATCACGGTCAAAGAAAAAATAAAGTTGCTGGTTGATCTAGCTATATCAGTTGAACAAGCAGAATCGCAATGTTTTCCTCGAATTTCATTTGATCAAGTGCAAGATCAATTAATCATCTAAACATTGACATAATTTCTTGTTCTATCATAGGTGCAATACTACAACAAAATCCAGAGGATGTGCAGGAGAATTAAAATTATTGAAAATACAGGGATAGATATACCCAAATTTAATTATAGTAATAGCTCCAAATTCAAAACTATAGTTTGTGCTTGTTAACATTTTAATCTATTTTACCTCTTTGCCCTTCAAGTCTTGAGCCTTAATCTTTATCATTTCAGCTTCCCATAAAAATTCCTCCTGCAAAAAGAAAAAAATTTATTTTAAACCTCTTTGTTACAAGGTCTAAAATTGAGAGACCAAATGAGCTTATGAGATAATGAACAGAAAAAACATTTTAAACGAACAGAAAATCCACCTCACAACGCTCTTGGAAAAACCTCAATGGGACCAACGCAGATTCAACTAGCCATTTTGCCTGAAAAAAAGGAAAGGACTTTATGTTGAAGAGTGACTGCAAAGTAACACACAAATTGAGAAAAAACATGGCGCCAAATATAGCCAAGTAAGGCATCCGACACATAAATAAATAATTCAGAACTAAGGCATAGTGCAAGTATATGTTCATGAATAAATGCCACATGGACACTTAACAATCAGAAGAGACTAGACAAACAAAGTATTACGCTCACAAGTTAAACTAAATGGAAAAGGCACCACCCTCCAAGCCCCAAGGAAAAATTCTACTTAATGAAAAAGGACAACTGAGCAACACTTATGTCTCAATAAAGATTCTCATGTCTCAATAAATATTCTCATATATATTCCATCTAAAACAAAATATGAAGCACAGGCAAGAACATGTAGTCAAATACACATCATAGCAAGCCATACTAATAGTACATAGCAGATAATGCTTTGGAGTACGAGAGGAAGATAAACAAGCATCACTAGCATACCCATGGGAAACATTTAGTAGTGTAAGTTCACATATGTACTAAGACTAAATTTTGAGGGTTTCCAAACAAGAAATATTGATTTTGAGCTGATAAAGCAAACAGAAAATTTAAGAGCACATCCTGCATTAATCACAATGAAATTCACAAGGATAACACAAAAAAAAATGGAAACATGAAAATAAATAACAGCTGCAGCATAGATCAGTTACTTCTACTCAACAAAAACAAACAGAAACATGACCATCAAAAACACAAACAAAGCCTTTACTTAAAAGTTATCAATACTAACCAGCTTTATGAGACGAGATCGGTACTCTCCAGACATTGTAAGCTGCAAAATCAGTCAACTGCATGAGTTTACAATAAAACTAGTTGATTACCACAGATAATAACACAGCAAAAAATTAGATTCCTAATGCCACAGTTATAATTAAGCAATATAATATAGCATATCAAATAATAATGATGACTGTCATTATTTTGCAAAAACAACAATACAATGCCAGCAATCTTGCACTTATTGAATTATAAATTCTTCTTCCCTTACAAAATTTATCTCCTGTTCCTATTTTTGCTCATCTATTCTTCAGGATTTCAATATAAAAACCCCGCAAAGTTTCTTTTTTCCATCATCCACATAAAAATGCATTATCTAACATCTGATATAAATAAATTATAAAAAAAAAAATTGAAATCTGGACATAGGTTAATTCAAGCAGAAATTTTTTTATTTTACTCTTACTTAACAAATAATTCAAATTCATAATAACTCTGATATATTCAAAAATTAAAGCAGAGGAACCAAGAAAACTAACATCTTGAGCCATTTGAGTAATGATATCAGCGAAATTCGAACCCAACCCTACAGCAGACATTTTATCAACAAACTCCACAGAATCCAAAGCAGCTTTGCACTTCTGAAACGGCAATTCTCCTCGAACCTAAGAGAATCAATCAAGACAAATAAAATTATTCTTCAAGGATAAATAATAATGATGATGATGATGATGATGAGTGAAATTGGAAAGCAAGTTAGTAATAGTAGTACCAAGGTCCAGGATAGCTCGCAGAGAAATCGAAGAACAGGTACAGGGTGAGGGAGACGGAAGCTACGGTTTCCGCTCTTTAATTCGAGGAGAAATTCTTCAGTTACATATAAACACTCCATGGGAGGGAGACTTGTTGACATTTATTTAGGTTTTAAACAGTGGTGATTTTTGTTAGGGTTTGGAGAATTCAATTAGATCATGACATAGCTTTCTTTGGGGAGAAAGAGAGTTCAGAGACAGGGTAAACCCTAACTGAGACCGTGAAATGATGATAGAATAGAAGGTGCTTCTCTTTCAGTCTTCGCGTCTGGTTTCAACTGTGTTTGGAAAAACGGTGCGTTTAATCTGTTTCTTTTAAATTGAAAAAAAAATGATGTATTAATATCTAAAATAAAAAAATAATTTTTTATATATATTTTTAATTAAAATAATTTTTAAAAAAACAATTTGCATTGTAATACTAATAAGACACCGTTTGGCATTGCGTTCCAAACGGTGTTTCATCAAATTTCAAAATTTTTTTTTTTTTTGCTAAAATTAAGTGTGGTTTGTACTTTTTAGATTGTTTTGATGTGTTGATATCAAAAATGATTTTTAAAAAATGAAAAAACATCATTGACATGTATTTCGGTACAAAAAGCTATTTGAAAAGCAACCGCTATCATACTGTCAAACAACGTCTAAGTGGGTGTTAAGCGTTGCGGCTGGAAGCAAACATTGGTTTAATATTAACTATGTTTTTATTACACGTGGGTTCCACTCAAAAACTAAGGATGGATCTTGGTTTCTGAAACAATTGCTTTTCTCGCGGCATTGTTCTCCTTTCTCTCACTGACACTGTAGAATTAATTAACATTGCAAAATTTTCCCAACACGAGAGCTTGACTCCATTGATCTAGACTGTCATTTCCCAAATTTCATCCTTCCCCTCTGATCCCTTCTCTCATCTCTTGCCAAAAAACAATGAAATATTTGCAAAAATTTTCAAAAACAACCAGTTACAGGACCAAGAACCAGAGTCCCTTTTTGTAGTTGAATTACAAGTACAAGAGTCGAAGGAAGAGAAAGAGACCACTGAGAATGAGACCAAGCTAGTAGAGAAAGAACCCTAGAATGAGACCACCGAGAGGCTCCATTGTTCAAATCTATAAAAATCATGCCCTTATTTCCCAAAGTTAGATACCAAAGAGAGTGTTCATCCTTGTTCCCCTCTATCCTTTCTTCTTTCAAACGAAGATATGTCACCTTTACCGATATAAATTATGCCAAGTGGTCTCCATTGTTTCGGTTTGTAGAAAAAAGCAGTAGATGCAAGCTGGGAAAAGTCACACGAGAGAGAGACCTGTAAGATCCTGCCTTATCTCCATCTTTAATTTTTTTTATTTAACTCTTAAATTTAATTTATGTGTTGCTTCATAATTATATTTACTATGCTTCATTATATGTTGTTATGCGTTGAAATCGATTTCTTTGTTATCGTCTACTAGTTGACAGTGCTGCTACTTGATTTTTTGTTTGTTCACTGGAAACAATGTGATTCATCAATGTTGATTATTGTTGAATATGATAAACAGTAAAGTTCTTTACAAGTGATTTTTTATAAATTTTTGAAATCCCAGTAGTTGTGTGATTAACCGAGGGGGAAAGTTATTTCATTTGTGCTTTGCTTGATCCGTTTACGTTAATGAGCAAATTAGTTTCTGTCATTCTTTGTTTGTGCAAAAATCCCCATGTAATGTTGAACTTTAGATTTATTTACAGTAACACTTTTTACAGCCATTTTCAACATAAATGTTTCAATTTTTGCCTTGCCACAAGCTTTCCTAGGAAATTTTAATTTTAGATAACTATAGTTAACCGTGGCCTGCGATGCAAGAAAAGAATATTGCAACGAAATTAATTGTGACCTGCTTCAATTCTGTTGCCTTATGAGCCTTTTTGTTTGTCCTGCAAAACCTTTGTTCTTTATTTGTCACCTTGAATTGAAAAGCAAAGAATATGTTTTCATGTGCTGCAGTTTTTGTCGTTGACAGATGAGCATAATCTCACTTGTGTTAAGATAACCATAATAAGTTAGATGGAATTGGTGTTCAGCTACTGTCAAGGTAGGATCAACTACTTGAAAGTATGTCTACTAAAAGTGATTCAACTTCTTTGAATATGGATCAAGAAGGCTATAGTATTCCCGAGATGATGGTTGAGCTCCACTCAATTCCTAGAGTTTCAATTGATTATGATTGTCATGACTTTGTTATGGATTATCTTAGTTTAAGAAGGAAAAAAGAAATGTGGTACAATATGAGTGATCTTGAACAAAAGTTCAAATGGTTGCAGTAAATGTATGCATGAAGTAAACGTGCTTAACTGACATGGTATGATTTCATTTTCTTAAATGTTAATCAATTAACTATAGTCAAGTGCTAACTAAATATACTGTGTGATGTTATTTGACATGATCGATAATTTATTTATACATGTTTTTTTTTTTTTTTGCAGAATAGTGTGATGATAGTTTTGAAAAGAGTGGTTTCCAGTTGCCAGATTGCTCATCTGCGGAGCCTTGCATGTATATGTTGGTATGCTTGTCCGGTAGCCTGTTGTTAGTGATTTGAAGTTGGTTGCTGACATTCTATTCGATGTTTAAGGTGTTTCCTTACCGAAACTACTGCTTACCTGTACACGAATTGAGGCTGTTTTTGACCATACACAGATTGTGTCACTCTTTTTAGCTGAAACAAGATTGTTTCTATAAAGAAAAGTTAGTTTGTGTTAATGTGGTGTTAGGTTCAGCTCTCTATTTTTTTTTACTTCCCCTCAGGCCCCCCTCCTTTTTAACAAATTGGATTGTTTTTTATAGGAGAGTAAGAGATGGTATCGGTTTTTTTCTTGGTTTAAGTCCTCACCTTCCTGACTGCTTTATCAATCCTTGCATTTCATAACAAACCAAAAAAACCTTGTACTCTCAAACCAAATTGTCAAATGTTGATTGAGTTAGGAGTTTTGGACCAGCATTGCAACGGCTCCTAGTGTGACCACTCATCAAGAACCATACTGGAGGCATAATACAATGTTAGGTCAACAATAGGAGCATGCATTTTATCTTATCTAAGATGTGAGAGGTGCATTAAATGGCTATGTAAAAGGGTCTCTTTCCAGCTCCTTCACAGGGAAAATCAAGAAGAAAATGAACAATGGTGCCAAACAACACCATTTGTTCCTTTTAATTCATTCTTTTTTTTTTCAATGTAATCCCTAATATTCTGATTTTGTTAAATTTAGTAAGATTTCTTTCAATTAATTCCTTGAATACTTCAATTTTGACCCTCAATTTTTGATGTCTTTTACGATATGGTCATTGGTCTTAGATATTTTCAATTTCATCATCAATTTCCCCTTCAAACTTCTAATTACTTTCCATTAAGCCCCTGATTGCACCAATTAGGCTATCTAAAATTTCGATTGGGTCCCTAATCTTTTAATTAATGTAAATTGACCTGAAGTAGACCTTTAAACTTAATGTTTCTTTAATTGAATACTTGATTGAGTCAACAAAACCTATTAAAAGTTTAATTAAGCCCTTGAACTTAATTATTTGTTTTAATTTTGGTCAAATTAACTTTCAAACTTAATTTTTTTTTCAATTAAGTCCTTAATTAAGTCAATTAAACTCATTAAAAGTTTAATTAAATCCTTAAATTTAATTAATTCTTTCAATTTTGGTCAAGCTTGGATTTTAACCTCCATTTTCTTTCCATTAGATCTTTTTTCTTTCTTTAGCCCATCTTGTCAAAATATCTCTAATCTGACTATTTTTTCTGGCGTTTTGATATGTAGCATCTTAAAGGCTCACCTTCTCGTGTCCTGAAATTTAAGAAGGAAAATATATATTTCTTATAAAATACTTTTTCGGAACCTAAAATTGGGTTATGATACTACCTAAGGTAAGTTGCATTGTTATTTATCTTGTATTCTTAATGGGTTTGTTATGCCTAATATATTAGTGGTCTATCTACATGTGTAAAAATAGATGTATTGCAAAACCCTCAATATAAGGTGGATGGTTAGGCTTTAGCCAATCAATTCTAAAGTCTTGGTCAATATTTTCATTCCTAGTTATTATCAATATGATAACCGGTGAAGGTTTATTCACTCTAATAATAATTAGTGGATTAACACATCTAAAGTCAAGTTACTTTTGATCGAGACCTATAACTATTAGTGGTCTTTTTTAGTAACATTAGTGAATAACTAGGATGGGCCTACATAAAGCTCAGTTGGTGCAACCTTAAACCTAGATAGGTTGTCGATAAACATTTATTTATGTAACCGAGGTCAATGGACAATGACTTGGGAAGGTTCATTTATCATATGGTACTAGTTTCACTTTTATTTGGTTGAATGAGATTTTATACCACAGTCCTAAACATCTAAATAGCTATTATATATTCATCTACTTGAAAAAGAAATTTAGTGATATCAAATGCCCCTTTTAGACTAAAAGTGTGACAATGACCTTTGTGGGTTTATTTGTTTTAGGGTGTGTTGTTATATTAACAATCATACCAACTAGTAAAGACTTATTTATGTATAACCATTGTTAATGAACAATTTCTTGTTACACCTAATCGACACATAAGAGTAACAACCTTTTATGATTTATTTATATTAGGAATCATTAATTGGTATTTGACTTAAGCATCTCAAAAGAAGATTTTGATTTTTAAAAAACAAATATAGAATGAAGGTGTTACTCTCAATCAACATCCAAAGTAATGACTTGTTATAAGATCATTTACCTTGAATATTAAAGGTGAATAACATATCAAAATTGAAAAATTCTATTAGAGATTAAGTAAACACAATTTAGTAAAGGAAGTATTTTTTAAAACATTGGCATGTTGGCTTTTTCTAAGTAAGGCCTTTTAATATAGGTTAAAACCCCTAATGGATTTTGTAACCGAAGTACAAAACCCACATGATAGAAACATACATGTATGAATGGAGAAAAAACTTTCTTATGTTATTTCAATTGAATGGCAATGTGAATATGCTTCTCTTACAAAAAGAAAATAATACTATATCATTTGAGATGACAATGAAATGGTAATGAACACATAAAATAATAATATGCAACTTGAAGGATTCAGTTGAAATGCATAAAGACAAAAAAAATAAAACAGACTTATAAACATATTGAACACATTTCCAATGCATATTTATTCATTAAACACATCATGTTAGAAAACTAATCATATAAGAAATTCAAATTTTCACACACAAACATAATTAATCAAGTGTACACACACAATTACAATCAATCCTAAAATTCATTCAAACCAAAAATCTTTATCACAACACTCATAAAAATAAACAATAAACCAAAATAATTATTTAAAAGATGTTAAGGGTTCAAAATGGACCTCCTAGGTTAGCTAGAGTTGGGTTGAGTGGCTAGAATAGTGCTGGAAATATTGGCAACGAAGACTAGAATTACATCATTTCATTCAAATTAATAACGGAGAAAGGTGGTGCATTGACCGCCTTGCAGACTACATCACCTCTTATGCTTCCTATTGGTGGAAGTGGTGTCGATCATCAATGTTCAACGATAAAGATCTGGTCATTCAAATTTCAACCTTTTTTATCCCTCTACTATAATTTTTTTCCGGATAGTCTTGGTTACAACATGTTTTTAGGTTTAATAGTAGAATGGGAGGCACGTTGACAACCCTACAGGTTGCGCAACCACTTGGTGCTAACAGTGTAGGTTAGTAACAGATGAAAAGAGATTAGATGATTTGAAGTTCTAGCGTTCTATTATCTTTTTCTATCCTTCACTGTTGTTTTGTTTTTCTTTTTTCTCTCTCAGTTTCTTATTAATTTATTCGGTTGTTGTGTTGTTAGGGATGTCATGAAAAAGCTTATGGTGGGCAGTGAGAGGTATGGGTGGGTGGCTAAAGTTGGTGGGGAAGAGATATAAGTTTGGTGTTTATGAGGAAGAAGATGAATAATTTCCCTTCCTTTTCTTCTCTCTATTTTATTTTAATAGAGGCTAGGGTTTTTTAGCTAGGAATTTTCTTGTTTTCATGGCTAGGGTTCTCCTGTTTCCCCCTCCTCGCGTAATATTCACCCTTCTAATTATAGTCTAACTTTCTTGTAATTTTCTATTCAATTACTTGACCCTCAAGTAACTCAATTTCACTTTAGTCTTTCATTTCTCTTGTTTTGCACTTTAATGTTTTGTCCATTTTGCTTTTATTTTGATTTTTTTATTTTTTTATATTTTGATTTTCAAAAGTAATGTTAACATCAATTTGATAAGAAATCAAGAATTATGAAATGTATGCATTAATGGATGAAATACATCAAAAGCATATTTTTGGATTTTTTTTCATTTTCAAGTTTTTTTATAGAGGTTTAAATTTATAAAATAGGAACAAAGGCATCGAAAAAAATATTTTTTTGAATCTTGGTTTTTTTGAAAAAGAAATCAAAAGGAAAAACATAGTTGAAAATTTTAAAATAGATGTGCGAATAGCCG
This sequence comes from Populus alba, assembly GCF_005239225.2. Lineage (NCBI taxonomy): Eukaryota > Viridiplantae > Streptophyta > Magnoliopsida > Malpighiales > Salicaceae > Populus > Populus alba. The sequence goes on along the minus strand of NC_133296.1, from coordinate 8,423,894 downwards.
AAATATATCAAAAACACAATTTTTTGAATTTTTTTATTTTTAGATTTTTTGAAAATATTTTGAAAAGATGAGACAATTTAGGTTATAATACAATTAAACAAAAGGCATGAACATACCATAGAAAAAAAAAACTCATGTATAAACTAAACAAACATATAACCATGGATTTAAAAGACTAGTTCATAAGAATAACATGCATTAAACTAAAAAGATTCATATAAAACATGAATATATACAACTAGATATAAGTTAAAATTTTAATATAACAATGAAACTAGTTTTCAGAAGGAATTAAACAAAACAAAAACTCAAATAGATAAACCTCAATATTGTTGACCATAAAATATTATAATTTATTAAACTAAAGAGCAAGGATTGTTTAGTTTATTGTTATGAAAGCATGCTAAACAAAAGTTATCCAATTAAATACTAGAGTTCATACATGTTTAAAAATTTAAGCATGTACTAAAATAATTTATGGCAAATATGCTTTAAGTAAAAATATTACAAAAGTATTCTAGCATGAAAACTAAGCATATATCCAAACTTACAATTGATATCAAATCAAAAACATACCCTGAATACTAATTAAACAATATATCTTTGTTTAGATTAAAACAAAAAAGAATGTTTACTTGTTAAGGGACTTTAAAATAAAGAAGTTTTTGTTGTTATTAAAGATAAATTCTTTGTTCTTAAGGATTTATCGTTCCTCACTTGGTACAACTATGATATTTATAATAAACCTCCTAAGATTCCAACACCATCACCTTATTTATATGCGCTACTAAATGAGGTCTATAAACCAAAGGTAATAAATTGAAGTATCTCTCAACAAAATGAACCTAAACTCTAGATTTTAGAAGAAAGTCAAAGCTTAAAACTTGAGGAGAAAACACTAAAATTGAGGCGAGGAAGAGTTTAAAATCTAGAAAAAAAAAAAAAAACATTGTTGAAAACTCTTCCTTCACCCCTCTTTTTTATAGTGGATTTTAGAAAATAAAGAATTAGCTCTAGTAATAACTACAACTAATTCATGACATATCTACTTTGATAACTCACCATAAAACAAAAATTAAATCTAAACATTTTGGTCATAAATTTGATGTTTTTTAGTTAAAAAATTGTTTAGGTTTGCAAAAAATGTTTCTAGAAGAAATTAATCAATTTATTTATTCATTGATTAGACTGAACAAAACATGGGCTAGATTGAATAAGGCATTGGGCTGGAAGAATAATTCCTCATGAAACAAAATGAACTAAGCCTAAATTTTAGTTGGCAAAAAATATTTTTTTATAACCCAAAAAATTATTTTACAATAAACTCAAATTCATGCATAGGCCTAGAGTCTAGTCAGGTTGGTCACGTGTCTGTGTTTGTTCCAATGCCAAATATATTTAGCATAACCCACATGTGGGTTTAAGCTCAAACCTTATTTTTCTTAGGACCACTCCCTTTAAAAGCTTGGGTGCCTTTTGAATCCAACTTTAATTTCTTAACTTTCTAATATAAAAACACCAAGAAAATTTTGTTTCTTTTCTATATGAAATATAGTTCTTTTAAATGGTTTCTATAAACACCAAAAACATGTCAACCAAGTTCCTTTTGAGTCATTTTCTCATTCACTCATAATTTATCTAATCATGTTAATATTTTATGTCAAAGAGCTTTTAATAGGAATTAAATTCCAACAAGGTCTTAACCTTAAAAGTAAGTGAATCTTATTTTTAATTTGGCCTAAAAATACCATTAATTATGTTCTAGAACAAATTTTTCAACAAAAAAAGAGAGAAAGTGAAAAAAGAAGAAGAAGAAAAAGAAGCCAAGAAGATAATAATATTGTCACTAAAAATTATGGAGATTCTATAGAATGAAGATTTTGGGGGCTATCAAGAGGACCTACAAAAAAAATAAGGGGGAACAAAACAAAAAAAAAAAGGATATACACTAAGATAGGTTTAATTTAGAAGAGGTAGTCTGGTCTAGTTAAACTAGAACATTATTTGGTTTTTGGGTTATAAATAGAGCTAAACACCTTGAATTTTAGATGTTATTTGTCTTGTTGGAAAGCTAAGACGTTGGTCAAAAACTTTTATTAAGATTCCAAAACTCATTTCTATCATCTTGAAGTTCAAACCATAACATAAATAGAGAAGTTTGAATCTATCCAGAGTTTACTGCAACCTAGATCTTATTTTAGTTTTTAGCCTATATTTGAAGTTATAGAATTCTAAATAAATCAAGCTAAAACGATTTGGAAAATGAGAATGATATTTAAAACTTTTAGGAATGGCCAAACTCCAAATTATATTGTTTTGAGGTTTTTAATTCAGAAAAAACAACATTTCTTTCATAGTAGTAGTAATAAACTTCATCAAGCAATAAACACATGCCCTTTTTGGAATAAATGTTTTGATTTATGCCTAATCTTTCATTTTAGTCCTTCTAAGTTGCTTTCGCTTCATTTTATGCTTGGCTTTTAATATACATATATACAGAGAGGGAAAGACACACACACACCAAAGTTTTGAATAATATAAGTCTTAGTGAAACCTAATATATTAGTTTTCCTTTGTAGTTTGTATTAAGGTTTTCCTCTTTTATAATTTTTGTTTAAACTTTTTAAATGTTTAGGTTAATGGATCTTTTAATTTTGGAGACCAATATAGATCCAATACATTTTTTTTAACCTTAAAACAAGTTTAAGGTACATTGACAAGTTTTCATAAAGTTAGTGATATTTTGATTAAACTTGTTTTTAATAGTTAGATTAATGAATCTTCTAGTTTTATAATTCGACCTAGACCTAACACATGCTAAAACAATACATCAATAAATTTTAAACAAGATTTTGTCAAGTTATAATCAAATTTTGTTTAAACTTTTTAAATGGTTAAATCAACGGGCTTCTAGTTTTCAAAATTAACATAAACCTAACATGTTAAAAACAAAATAAAAAATCTAATCAAGTTTTCATTAAATCAACAATATTTTGGTTAAATTTGGTTTTAACAACTAGAACAAATGAGTGTTTTAGTTTTAAAAACTAATATAATCCTAAGCACAATGTTTTTTAATAAAAACAAAAAATATAAACTATCAAAAATATATATATATAATTATTGAATTGCAAGACTCCTATTCATTGACTCAATAGATACCTTGAAAAAAATATGGTAAAAACAATGTCTCTCTTTATAATCAACTTTTTATTCAAATACTTAAAGGGTGTTTAGCAATGCGTTCGAAAAACTCTTCTGAAAAAATTTAAATTTTTTATTTTATTTTAAATTAATATATTTTTAATATTTTCAAATCATTTTCATATGCTAATTTTAAAAATATATATTTTTTTAATATATTATTAACATACTTTTCTAAATAAAAATCACTTTAAAAAATAACCACAACCACACTTCTAAATACGGTCTTAATCAATCAAGAGTATCTTTATAAATAACCTCTTATTCAAATACTTGTATATTTTAGGATATTTAATTTTTTGAAAAACAAAATGGTGATTCAATTTCTATATTTCCCTTTAATTTGAGAGAGAGATTTCATGCAAAAGACTAAGAACACAACAACATCCAAATTTCAAACCATCTTGCGCCTGTAAGGTGTGGAGTGGTTTCAACATATGCCTTCATCCAAACAAAAAAACAACTCAGAAGAGGATGATTCTAAGGCGATTATACGTTAGAAGAAGGGGATGATACCCCTCTTAAACGATAGTACACAGTACGAAGAGGGAAGAATCCCAGAATTTTCAACAGAAACAAGAACGGACAGAGAAATAGTTTCACAAAACAAAATCCCAATCAACATTTAATTATCAACACACTTAAAATAAAACCAATCACTCGGAGAGAGTAAGCTCATTGTTCATAACAAATCGTTATGCTTTGCAGACAATTCCTCATTCACACAACCAGACATCATCTGTGGCCAACAAATGTCAGAATAAAGAGCAAGCTTGGAAAGAAACCACCACTAGTAAATTACAACATTCAGTTCTACAATTCAGTTACAAGTTCAAGCCCCAAAACAACCAAACCACTGGTACTAAACCCTCTTACCTACGGCTTCAACCAATCGCACCTTTTTTTTTCAAGAGATGTTTTTCAAAAAGAAGAAGTTCCCACTCATACTTGTCTACCAGCAGCCTCAGCAATAAAGGGCAAATAAGGAGTCTTACCCAAAACAGAACTTGCCAACCCATAAACAAAACAGAAGCAACTAAACAGAAACAGAGCATTATGACCCCAAACCATCAACTTAAACCCTAGCCCGGCCCGGCCCGGACTAAGGATCCGGGTCAAAAGCAAAGGCACCACCAATAGAACATCTAACGTCACAGCTTGCATAGCATTGAACCTCACGTACTGGCTAAAACTTGGGTTTCTCACCACACCCAAGTAGAGAGCAAAAAAGGCCACAAAACTTGCATATGGGATTGATCTGTAGAGACTCAAGAGAGGGATTAGAGGGTCAACTAGGAGAGCAAGAGATGGGTACTTAGTGAAAAGAAACCGTCCGTACTGGAGAGAGTTAAAGAAAGGGAGGGTGTAAGAAACGGCCGAGACTAACCGATCTATGGCGGGCGTGGGATTGTATGACATGCGGGTGACGGTGGATTTTTGTGACAGACGGGTTTTAGGGGGGAATTTGAGAAAGGGAGTTAAGGGAGGGTTGAAGGAAGAAAAGGGGTGGGATTTTGATAGGGTTTTTGGTGTGGGAATGGGAGATAGGCGCAGGAGAGAGATGGAAGCCATTTTCAGAGAGGGAGGGTGTGTGCTGCTTGAGGTGAAGAAGGCGCAATAAAAACACAACGGAGGAGAGTGTAAAATAAAAATGGGTATTAACGGTACCGTGGTGCACCTCAGAAATATATATATATATATATATATATATATATATATATATATATATATATATTATATTAATATTAATTACAGAACTCTAAAACGCGTGGGGAAAGTACTGTAGCTTTCCCCACGGTTTTCCCTGCTAAAACATATCGTCTCTGTCACGAAATTAAAAAAAAATAAAGACGTCATGATGTGGTGTTTGTTTTCTTCCCCTGTAATTAGGTCTTCTTTTTTCTTCTGTCAACGACATCATGATGGTGTCTGAAAAATTAGGCTGCCGAATTCTAAATTGTCTGACATCTTATCTTATCACCTTTAAAATAATAGAATGCCAGTCTTTTCAATCTTTGGCATCATTTCCGTTTTCATTGTGCATTTCTGATATTTGAAAACATTGTCAGCTCTCCTTTTCCCTGGCCAGAACCCACACTAGCAATCAACATCTACTACACTAGCAATCAACATCCACCGTTGTTTTTCTGCCTTCACCAGTGGCTGAAGTGGATCACCAGCACCTCCACCGTCGACCACCAGCAGCTCCACTGTGGACCACCATCCTCACGACAGACCAGCAACAGCAGCAAGTACCTCCCGCAGGCCAGGTTGCTTCTTCTCTTCTTGCTTTTCCACGCAAACCATGCATAAATACTGTAAAAAAAAACAACAAACCCTGTAGAATACATGAGTAATTAATTATCTGTTGCTTGCAATCTGCTTTACCAAAGGAAATAGCCATTTGGTTAATTATTAATTTGTAATAATGATTAACAATTGGTTACATATATTTGGTGCTCCATTTCTCTCTTTTGCAATCCGGCTCAATCTAAGATCATGTTCTCCAAAAGAGGGGCTTCTCTGTTTTCTCTTTTCTTTCTGGTTCCGGCAGATGGTGTCAACTCCAGAGGAAGCAGACTGCAAAGTCTTCTACAGCAATCAACTTTTAAAAATCCGTTCTCAAACTCGGTTCCTTCTCCTCCGCAGATCGTCGCCTTCGTCAGAACGCAGCCCACTGGATCGAAGCCGCACGGTCCCTTCTTTGCTTCTGCGTCGGCGGTGCTGCCTTAAAGTTCGGCCTTCACTTTCCTGCAAATCTTCTCCACCGGTGGAGATCTATCTTCACCTGAAACAAAAGAAAAAGGCAAACCCAAACAGCAGTTGGTTTTAATTAATTTGTTTACAAGTCTGTTCTTGGTTCTTTCTTAGAGCTGGCGTCGGTGAGAAATGAAGAACGGGCGGCTACGGTTGAAGAAGGAAGCCGTGGGTCTGTCGCCGGCTAAGAGCTGTTGCTGGAGGCGGCTGTGCAGGGGAGCCGGTCTGTTTGGTTGAGAGTGAGAGGGGTAATGGAAGCTGGTAGTCGTGAGGCAGATCAGAGGAAGAGAGGTAGTTGTGGTCTGATTTTGGAAGCGAGGGAACTGGCTGCACCAACTTCGCCGCCGGTTACCCTCACGTAAACGTCGACCACCTGAGATGGGTCAAACTTCGGCGGCATCTTTGCTTCTCTGTTGCTGCTTGCTGCCTGATGGAAAGAGAGGGTGATAAAAGCGAAAATAAAAAAGGGGGGGCCTGCAGAGAAGATGGAAAATGTTTTTAATTAAAAAGTAATAAAACAATAATTATAGGAAAAAAAAAGAGAATGAAGATAAAAAGCTAACATATTTTTATTAGATGGGAATAAAAATAAGAAATGAGAATGAAATTTTTTTTTTAAATGAAAAATAATATATTATTAAAATAAATATATGAAACTATTTCGATTGTATCAACTCTACTATCATTATCAATGTTTTTTTTTGTCGAAAATTTATTTAATTAACATATGTAGACATATTGTAATCAGTTGAAGTATTTATTTTTTTATGTGCATGAGTTGTTCATTCAGTTATTTGTTGATCGAAATTGCCTGCTTATTTCATTTTTCTTTGATTTTCTTTTCATTTGGTGTTTTTAAAGTTAGTATTTTTTTCTTCTTCTTCCTGGTTTTATTGGATTCTTCACATATTTTGTAAGGTTATCTTTTTTTTCATCGCGTCTTAAATTATTTTAATATAGTAATATTAAAAATATTATTTGTAATACATTTTCCATCAAAAATATATTTTATACAGAATCTCAACCATGCTATACATTTTCCATCAATTATTTTATTAACGAACTAATTTTTGATTAAATTAATAAGATTTCAGAATGTTTTGTTACATTGACTTGATCAATTATTATATACAACATAGTTTTTCAATCATATAAATCAGATTATGAGTTGTTTTATTAGATTGACTTGATCAATTATTGTATAATTTAAATTAAGATTTAACCCAAATTAAATTCTGAATTGAAATTGGCGGACTGGATACAATTAGAGGAAGAGACTGGCAGAGCCAATCACTTCAAAATGATCCACTGTGAGTGGTAAGATGAAATGGGACCCATTGCCACAGGTAGGTTAGGAGTCATTAATTACAACTATAGAATTAAATAATGAGCCTTGAGATATGCAACCATGGGGAAAAAATTAATGTTACCATTTCACCAGTAGCTTACCCGCCAAACTTGCTCGGGGGCGTGCTTAAGTTTCTTAGTGGAAGCAACTTTATCAAATAAGAAATTAGGAAATCAATTGTATACTGAGATCTCTCTCTTAGTCTTAGTAGAAGCAACTTTATCAAATAAGAAATTAGAAAATCAATGGTATACTAAGACCTCTCTCTCTTAGTGGAAGCAACTTTATTAAAGTGCAATGTGCAAGCAACTGTTTGAAATTAAAGCCATGTTCTTTTCTTTGGAGAAGTCAAAAGAATTTAGGCCCCGTTTGTTTGCAGGAATGTGGTTTCCTTTTGGAAAGTGAATTCCGGGGAAAGTGAATTCCTGGAAAGTGAATTCCGGGAAAGTATTTTCCGATGTTTGGTAGTGTTATGGAAAATAAACTGGAAAATACTTTCCAGTGTTTGGTTGTGTTATGGAAAATGAACTGGAAAAATAATTTATTAATGAATTAAATTTTTTTCAAGTTTATCTAATATATATAAAATATTTAATCACTTACAATTGTCATAACCCAATTTTTGACCTTTTTTTATTTTTATTATTAAAAAAAAAGATGATGAAAAATAAAAATAAAATAAATGAAGGATGAATTAAAATTTGGGTTAAAGGCAACATGATTGGAAGTTTAAAGATTTAATTAAGCTCTTGACTAGTTTAATTAATTAAATCAAGGGTTTAATTGGAGAATTGATTTAATTAAAATTTAGATTATTTTAATTAATAAAATCAAGAATTTAATTGAAGAATTAATGAGTTTGAGGAATTAATTAAACTTTGATTTAATCAAAAACCCAGGACTTAAATAAAATAAATCGAGAGAACCGGCTTCGTCTTCAAGCAGAAAAACCACAAATAATCCCCCCTTTGTATTTTAATTCACTGCTACAGTAGCAAGTGAATTATATCACTTGCTACTGTAGCAAGTGAATTATAATTCGTCTTCAAGCAGCAGACCACAAGTAATCTCTCTTTGCATTTTAATTCACTGCTACAGTAGCAAGTGAATTATATCACTTGCTACTGTAGCAAGTGAATTAATTCATTGGGCAGGCGTGCGCTACGCACGCCAAAAGGAAAGTGTTTTCCTTTCTTTAAAAGCGGAAAACACTTTCCTTCGAAACGTTATTAATTTTAGGTTGACTGGAATTCATTTTCCTTTGACCATTTTTTCTTTTTGTTGCCAAACATAGGAAAAGCAGGAAAGTGAATTCCAGGAATTCACTTTCCTGCAATCAAACACGGCCTTAGAAAGGGAAGCGAGTTGTCTTCCATCTTTTTCCTTTGTTTTGTTTTTTTTTGTTTTAAACTAAAAGAAGGGTAGGTGGTAGCCTAATTACAGCCGTTATGAAAAATGCAATCGGCTGCCTACAAGCAATGTTTATATATTTTAGAATTGTTTTGATGTTATAATATTTTCATGTTAAAATTAAAAAATATTAGTTTAATATATTTTCATGTAAAAAAACATGAAAAAAATATCTTTTATTATCTTAGACATTGTAACAATACCATAATCGTAATAAATAATAGAGATCGAAATAATACAATGAAGATAGCAAATATAGAAAATATAAAATTTTTGTTTAAAATCATCTCATAACAATACCATAATCGTAATAAAATCATCTCATGAAAAAGTATTATTTTTTTTAATATCTTAAAAGAGTATTATTTTTTCATAATTTTTTATCAAGTGATTAACACATGAGAGGTTGATCTCAAACCAATTCAATCATTTTAATTTTTTAGACATGTTTGGTATTATGGTTATTATATTTTCAAAATACTTTTTATATTGAAATACATTAAAAGAATATATTTTTTATTTTTGAAAAAAATATTTTGAAGATTAGCGCATCAAAATAATTTAAAATATAAAATAATTTTTTTTAATAAAAAATAAAATTAATATTTTAAAAAACACAGGTTGATTCAAATCGACTCTAAATCAAAAATTCATATAATTGTGGATTCGTTCAACTCATTTTTGTTCTGGAACCAAACTAATTCTAGATTTAGTTTATCAATTCACGAGTTAATCAGGTTTACGAAACATCTTTTTATTATATTAGTTGTCAGGATTGCCAAGATCAAAGTTATTATCGATTCCGGCTCATAACCCGGTTAATAAATTTATTTTAAAACATATTTTAAAAAATCAAGTCAAATCTAAATATTATGAGTTTAGAACGAAATCAAGTTAACCTGACAATTATATTAGTTTAGTTTGTTAAAGTTAATTTTCTTTATATTTAATTATCAGACTTTCATACTTTCATGATACGTATCCTGAGCTTGACAGGTTAACTTGGTTTGATGGGTTAACCCAATTAATTCTGGGTAAACCCGTCATTGTTTTTTCTATTTAGTTATCAAACTTTCATTACGCGAATCTCAGGTTTTACGGGATAACCTGGTTTAAAAGGTTAACCCACTTAATTTATTTTTTTTTCTTTTTCTTCATTAGTTTTTTCCTTTCTGTTGTTTTTTTTTCTTTCTTTCTTTTAAATTAGTTTATTTAATTATCACACTTTTATAACACGACCTTATATAGCCAGACCCACATCCAAAATTCTTGAGTCCGGTGTTGCAATTAGGCTCACTTAAACTTGGGTCATGTAAGTTTAATTTTATTATTAATATTATAAATATTATTTTTAGGTCAGGCGTTGCAGCCAAACCCAAGATTCTTGGGTATGGCCTTGCAAAAAAACCCAAGATTTTTAAATTTTTGTTGTTTTTTTTATATTTTTATACAAAAAAATGACCCGCGGCATAGCGCGGGTACCAAAGCATTGTAGCTTCCCACGCCTCCTATACATCATTTTTTTTTCACGCCTCACTATACTTATTATTAATATATTATTATTATATTATTATATTATATTATTCCTAAGCATGAGAGTGTTTTTTTTCCACGCCTCACTTTACTCATTATTAAATATATTATTATTATATATTATATTATATATTATTTAACTGTCTTATTTTTTTTCGTTTTTTAATTTTTTTTGTTTTTTTAATGAATTTTTTTTTGTTTGATTTAGTTTGTTGGTATTAAATTTTTTCTATTTAATTATCAGATTTTCATAACATGTATCCTGGCTTGACGGGTTAACTTGGTTTGATGGGTTGACCCAGTTAACTTTAGGTAAATCCGTTAATTTTTTCATTTATTTAGTTATCAAACTTTCATGATGCAAATTCCAGATTTGACGGGTTAATCCAGTTAATTCATTTTTTTTCTTTTTCTTCATTAGTTTTTTTTTTCTGTTAGTTTTTTTTTTGTTTTTTTCTTTTAATCAATCTATTTAATTATCACACTTTTATGACACGACCTTGCAGCCAGACCCACATCCAAGACTATTGGATCTGGTATTGCAGCCACCCCACTTAAACTTGGGTCATGCAAGTTTAATTTTATTATTAATATTATTAATATTATAAATCTGATAACTAAAAAAAAATATATAACATTAACAAACTAAATCAAACAAAAAAATTCATTAAAAAAAAATTAAATTCTATTTAGTTATCAAACTTTCATGAAAGGGTTAACCCAATTAATTTAATTTCTTTTTCTTTTTTTCATTAGTTTTTCTCTTTCTGTTCATTTTTTTCTTTGTTTTTTTTTAATTAGTTTATTTAATTATCACACTTTTATAACACGACCTTATAGCCAGACCCACATCCAAAAATTCTTGAGTCCGGTGTTGCAATTAGGCTCACTTAAACTTGGGTCATGCAAGTTTAATTTTATTATTAATATTATAAATATTACTTTTAGGTCAGGCGTTGCAGCCAAACCCAAGATTCTTGAGATGACCTTGAAAAAAACCCAAGATTTTTTAAATTTTTGTTCTTTTTAAATATTTTTATACAAAAAAAATGACCCGCGGCATAGCGCGGGTACCAAGGATTAGTTAAAGTTAATTTTCTTTCTATTTAGTTATCAGACTTCCATACTTTCATGGTACGTATCCTGAGCTTGACAGATTAACTTGGTTTGATGGGTTAACCCAATTAATTCTAGTAAACCCGTCATTTTTTTTCTATTTAGTTATCAAAATTTCATTACGTAAATCTCAGGTTTTACGGGATAACCTGGTTTAAAGGGTTAACCCAATTAATTTATTTTTTTTTCTTTTTCTTCATTAGTTTTTTCCTTTCTGTTGATTTTTTTTCTTTGTTTTTTTTATTAGTTTATTTAATTATTACATTTTTATAACACGACCTTATAGCCAGACCCACATCCAAAATTCTTGAGTCCGGTGTTGCAATTAGGCTCACTTAAACTTCGGTCATGCAAGTTTAATTTTATTATTAATATTATAAATATTATTTTTAGATCAGGTGTTGCAGCCAAACCCAAGATTTTAAAATTTTTTTTTTTTATATATTTTTATACAAAAAAAAGACCCGCGGCATAGCGCGGGTACCAAGGCTAGTAAAGAACTCTAAAAGGCGTGGGGAAGCACTGTAGCTTCCCCACGCCTTTTAATTATACTTGATATAATAATAATTATTATTATTATTATTATTATTATATTATAATTTTTTTTTCCTCTTCTGTAGCAGCTTTTTTTTCCGTTTTTTTTTCTGTAGTCTTTTTTTTTTGTTTTTTTTTTCTGGGGCTTTTTTTTTCCCACTTTTTGTTTCTTCTTCATTTTTTTTACATGTATTTTTTCTTCTTTTTTTTTAACCCAAAATTGACTTCTTCTTCTTTTTTTTTTTTTCAAAATTATCTTTACTCATTTTTTTAAATATTGAGCTGGTTGAAAATTTAACTATGTAGCTTTTTTCTTTAAAATATTGTGGATTGCTATAATGTTCTCATACATTGTTTTTTTTCCTTTTTATGATTTATTTATTCTTTTTTTTTTTTAAAATGGTCTTTGTAGATTTTTATTTTTTTATATTAAGTTGGTTGAGAATTTAGCTTTGTAGTTTTTTTTTTTTTTTAAAAAAAAAAAACAATATGGATTGCTACAGTGTTTCCCCTACATGATTTTTGTTTTGCTGCAGTGTTTCCTCACATATTTTTTTTAAAAAATTATTTTTATCGAATTTATTTTTTCAATATTGAGCTGGCTGAGAATACCCCACATGTTTTTTTATTTCTTTTTTCTGTTTTTCCAAAATTGTTATTTTTTACATATTTTTTTTTGTTTTTTTTTAGAATTATTTTTGTTGATTTTATTTTTTTTGCTATTGAGCTGGTTGAAATTTTAGTTTTGTTTGGTTTTTTCTTTAAAACACTATAGTTTTCCCCGCGTGTTTTTTTTTCTCGCTTTTGTTTCTTTTTTTTACATGTTTTTTTTTTCATTTTTTTACCCAAAATTGATTTTTTTTAAATAGTCTTTGTCAGTTTTTTTTTTTTATATTGAGTTGGTTGAAAATTTAGCTTTGTAGCTTTTTTCAAGGAAAAAAAAACACTATGGATTGCTACAGTGTTTCCCTTACATGGTTTTTGTTTGTCTGCAGTGTTTCCCCCACATGTTTTTTTTTAAAAAATTATCTTTGTAGAATTTATTTTTTCAATATTGAGTTGGTTGAGAATTTAGCTTTAGCTTTTAGCTTTCCCCATGTTTTTTTTTTGTTTTTTTAAATTTTTCCCAAAATTGTCTTTCTTCTTTATATTTTTTTTTCATAATTTGTTTTTGTTGATTTTATTTTTTTTTACTATTGAGCTCATTAATAATTTAATTTTTTAATTTTTTTTCTTTAAAACACTAGATTGCTGCAATATTTCTCTGCATAGTTTTTTTATTAAATAACTTTTTTTTTTCAGAATTATCTTTGTCGATTTTATTTTTTTTATATTAAACTGATTGAAAATTTAGCTTTGTAGTTATTTAAAACACTGTAGATTGCTACAGTTTTTTCCCACATGATTTTTGCCTTGCTACAGTGTTTCCCCACATGTTTTTTTTTGTCGATGTTTTTTTTCCAAATATGTTTTTGTCAAATTTATTTTTTTCATACTGAACCGGTTAACAATTTAGCTTTTTCTTTTTCTTAAAACATCGTTGATTGCTACAATGTTTTCCCATATGCTTTTTTTTTTGTTATGTTTTTTTTAAATGGTCTTTGTCGTTTTTATTGTTTTTGATATTGAGCTGGTTAAAAATTACAACTGTAGATTTTCTCATGAAACACTATAGATTGTTATAGTGTTTCCATTGATGTTTTTTTTCCTTTCGTTTTTTTATTATATTTGTCAAAATTATCTTTATTGATTTTTTTTAATACTGAGCTGACTGAGAATTATAGTTGTATATTTCCTCACAAAACACTATAGATTGTTACAGTGTTTTCTTAAGTGATTTTAATATTTAGCTGGTTGAAAATTTAGCTTTAACTTTCCCACATGTTTTTTTTTTCTTTTTTTTATTATTTGCTTTTTTCTTTTTTTTCTTCCAAAATTGTCATCTTCTTTTTTCCATTTTTTTGTGTTTTTTTTATAATTGTTTTTGTCGATTTTGTTTTTTTTTAATATTGAGCTGGTTGAGAATATAGCTTTGTAGTTTTTTCCTTTAAAATATTGTGGATGGTAACAATTTTTTTTATATGATTTTTTTCACAAATCCACAATAATGCACAAGCATGCAACAAGCCCGCGGGATCGCGCGGGCATGTCACGTCTTTTACTAATATATTTACTTATTAATATATTATATTATTATAATTATAATTATTATATTATATTATAATTATAATTATAAATATAAATATTATTATATTGTATTATATTATATTATATAACTATTTTTTTCCTTTTTTTTCTTTTTAATTTTTTTTTAATGAATTGTTTTTTGTTTGATTTAGTTTGTTAATGTTAAATTTTTTATTTATTTAGTTATCAGATTTTCATGATACGGATCTCGGGTTTGATGGGTTAGTCTGATTTAACAAGTTATTTTTTTCATTTAGTTTAGTTTGTTAAAGTTAATTTTCTTTCTATTTAATTATCAGACTTTCATACTTTCATGACACGTGTCCTGAGCTTGACGAGTTAACTTGGTTTGATGGCTTAACCCAGTTAATTCTGGGTAAACCCGTCATTTATTTTTCTATTTAGTTATCAAACTTTCATGATGTGAATCCCAGGTTTTACAGGATAACCTGATTTAAAGGGTTAACCCAATTAATTCAATTTTTTTTCTTTTTTTTTCATTAGTTTTTTCTTTTATGTTGATTTTTTTTCTTTGTTTTTTTTAATCAATCTATTTAATTATCACACTTTTATGACACGACCTTATATCTAGACCCACATCCAATATTCTTTGGTTCGGTGTTGCAGCCAGGCTCACCTAAACTTGGGTCATGCAAGTTTAATTTTATTATTAATATTATAAATATTACTCTTAGGTCAGGCGTTGCAGCCAAACCCAAGTTTCTTGGGTATAACTTTGTAGAAAAACCCAAGATTTTTAAATTTTTATTTGTTTTAATATTTTTTATGCAAAAAAAAATGACTCTCGGCATCGCGCGGGTCAAATGTCTAGTATATATATATATATATAAAGTGTACTATTTTTTAAAAATATTTTCTAGGGTATATAATTTTCTCAGTTTTTCATTTCAAAAATTCTCTTAGCATTAGCCATGGTGAGGCAGGGCCCGGAATCAGTGGGGTTCTCGACTGGATCCGGCTGCACGTCACTCGGGCTCCAATGTTCCAAATTTTACTAACTAAATTTATTTTCAATCTCAAATATCTAAATCAAATGAGAAAAAGCATACATTAAATAGTTTTCATTAAATAACACGTACCATTTTTCCATTTGTATTTTATTTCAACAGTTTAGAATGAAACATTAGACGTCTTTCTTGGTGGTAGAAAAAGCATTGCAACACATGGGATTGTGACCTAATAGTTGAAGGGACTTGTTTCTTTTCTCCACAGCAGGGTTCAAGTCCCACTTGTGTATGCTTGTCGTCATCGCGGTGCCTTACATGTTCATTGGGCTAGCAGGATGTTCAGTGAATCCGGGGATTAGTTGTGGTGCGCGCAAGCTGGCCCGGACATCCCGGGTTATAAAAAAAACAAAAAAGCATTGCGGATCAAATATAAGTCCTCAGCAAAGCATCTTTCACATTTGAAAACACCCCTCCAATGCATGATAAGCAGAAAAAACGCGCAACGCTGTCTGACATCGTTAAAAAGGTCATCATCTAGAGATGACATATAGGGTTCAACCAGTAAACAAGAGTAGTTTCACGCTCAGCTTCAAGAGCTTGCTCCTGTTGTTTTCTTAATTGTATAAATCCATACTACAGGCGACAAGGAAGGAAAACGAGTGTTTGGCAGTAGTCACTTGGACATTACTGACTAAAACCTTTGAGTTCCAAAAATATTTTTGAATATATTTAAAAAAAATTTATTTATTTATACTTCAAAGTAATATATTTTTAAATATTTTAATATATTGATATCAAAAATAATTTTTAAAAAATAAAAAAAATATTATTTTAATATATTTTTAAATAAAAAATACTTTAAACAACAATCAAAACCTTTCTTCTAAAAAGAAACCAATACTATGAGAACCCCGAAGGATGAACCATTTCGTTGGACATAAATTACGCAGAAGACAACTGCAAACAATAACAGAGTTCGGACATAAGGCCACATCCCTAACGGTGATACAAGTCGAGGGTAGGAATCTAAAATGAGCGACGGGGCAAATTTAAAAAAATAAAAAAAAGACAAAAAAGTACTACAATGATAGAACGTGCCTTTTACCCGCTTGCAAATAGCTAAATTTGTAACAACTGTTTTTTTACAACATTTCAGTAGACATTATAACGTGCAAGCAAAAGAATTGGCACTTTACCCACTACTAAAATGAAATTTAAGCTGAACAATGGCAAATTGAATGTAGTTGTAGATTTCAATAAGATTAACTTTTGTTCATCGAGGAGCTAACAAAATCTACCAGTAACCACATTTCTTGCTTCAACTTTTCAGAAAAAGTAAAGAAACAATCATCTTGGATCTTGAGCCCCTATAGAAAGAGGAAAAAATAAAGGTGATGAACCCAAAAGCACCTATATTTGTAGCAATCTCGGTATTTTTCAAAACCAAGAGAGTGCACATGCTCAGAAGATCCAAAATAGCAGGCAAATTTGAAAAACAAGATCGAATTCAGCTGCATCTGGCTGGACGGACACTTTTTACTAACATTTATCTAGAATGTACGTGTCCTGATTTTCACTCTGGTGGGGAAAAAAAAAAAAACAAACTACGTTACTTAGCAAATATAGAAAGTAAACAGGTACCATCTTCATGCTGGGCAACCCAATCCAACTTTCCCAAACCCAAAAATAAAGCTTGTGAATTTGTTGTCATGGAAAAAGAATTACAACTTGTCAAAGCAGCATCCTCAACGCCACCGGTAGCATAAAGCCATTAGAGCTGAATCTAAACTATATCAAGGGTAAGGAAATTTCTGTAGATAAAACCCTAGCTCTGGCTGAGCCACGCATGACAATTGTGTGAGTGGGAGGGGAGGCAAGGATAATAATAGGAGAAGAATGAAAAGGGCGCGCAGCTCTGAAATTCATGTTGCACAGGAATGACTATAAACATAAAGAACTTAGAAAACAGTTCAACTCCGGTGTCCCCGATATTAGCAGACAACTGAAACTCCACTGAAAGTATCAGAAAGACAGAAACTCGTACTTGAGATTCAAAACCACAAGTTTACTGACCGAGGCAACAAACACAAATTTCCATACCCAACTGCTCAACAACAAGATCCTAATATCGGTCATAGCGCCTGAAAAAGTGAGAATTAGGAAGCCATCAGTAACATGCTCGCACTATAAACAGTTAGAACAAAAGAACCAAAAACAATCAAATAATCCACATTGCAGTGACCAAACATGCTAACATGTTAACTGAATAGTCTAGGGGAAGCATTATGTCTGGGGTGCTACAGCAAATGTAACAGCAATCAAATTCTTAACAGTTGAAATCTAATTTTGTAAACACAGGACTGTCTGAGTGGATTGGTTTGTATGCGAAGGAAACAGCTTTAGTGATGATAGATGTAAGAGCTAAAGCCTAGTAACTTGAATTAGTAACAGTTGAAATCTATTTTTGTAAAATAAAATTTTGCAATATGGGAGGTACCATCTTAAGAATTGCTCCCTTTAGAAATATACTAATTGACATCATGTGGAAATCTTCCAGTCATAATATGCTAGGAATCATTTCTATTTCCAAAGTGGAGCGTGTGGATGCATAACAAAAACTTCTCACAAAAATAATAACTACTTGAACTCCAAAATGATTTTTGTTAGATTTAAAAACAACAAACACGTTTATCCACCTCTAATAAAAAATAAAATCAGTTAAAAGACATAAGCAGTCATGATTTAAAAACAAATGAAACAAGAAATAGACAGAATAATACAGGGGTGAATTACCTATGGCGATCATAATCCCTTGTATGTTCCCTAGATCGAGAACGTGATCTGCGAAGACTTCTTGAATCATAACTGTGGGAGCGCTCACGTTCACGATCATATCCACGATCCCGGTCATTATACCTGTCATGATCTCTGCTCCTTCGATCATAATCCCTCCCCCGGTCACGGCTATCTCCCCGATCTTGATCCCTGCTTGATTCTCTGTCACGGTCTCTACTCCGTTCTTTTGATCTACAAGATAGAAATATCAGTAATGTGAAGGTCAAGGAAGGAAAGACAGAAGAAAATTGCAATAAGAAACTTGATCTGTCAAATAATAGCTTAAATGAGAATACCTTCTATCATCGTACCGGTCACCCTTGCGGTGCTTGTTTTCCTAGAAAATTAATTGTGAAGAATTGAAAATCATTCTTTAATAAAATGAAATATCACTTCACTTGATATACAGATGATCAAGCCCAAACAAAAACTGCCACTGGTTTAATGAGTGGAACAGCTATATCCAACTGCAAATGTTTGAACAGTTGAGCATTGTTTCACAATAAATTTAGCACTCCAAAACAAACAAGCTGTCCAACACCATCCAAAGGCCCAAACAGGAAAACTTGTTAATGATAAGGAAAATGTAGACTGAAATACATGCACAAATGCAACAAGTACAAGGGTAACACACATAAAGAAAATCTTCAGTAAAATAAACAGCAAGTGAAGGTTATTTTACTTTTTCCTTACCTCTTTACCCCTTTTTTTCTCAATTTTTCAGTAAGTTGCAACTACAACAGCCAGATCACAACAATACCATACACCATCAGTGTTAACCCAAGTTCAAGAATACAGCTTTGACAAAATAGACTCAAATAATATTTCTCAAACTAAATTGCGGAAAAAGAAGAAGAAAGAAGTCTGGTTTATTAAATCATCTTCTATTCTGCTTTCTTTGACAAACCAAATCAGAACTTTTTGTAATACTTTTGATCAAGATCCACATATTCTCTTCCAAAAAAAGGTCAGCAAAAATCAGATATTTTGCAATCATGAAACAAAATTTTTTAACTTTTGACAAGATTAATACTAGGATACATCCAACATCTAATGATCTTTTAGCATACAGAATGCCAATCTACACATACAGATTAGACACAATGTATTTGCACATTTGACACCAATACAGCAGGTGTCTTTTGCAAAGAGTTACTGCCTTTCCAAGTTCAGCAGCCATACCAGGTTAGGAAAGGAAAAGGAAAGAAAAATAAACAGTAACAGGTTATTCTTCTTTGAGGTCAGAAAAACTCAGATCAAATACGAACTGAGAATCTCTACAGTATAATGTGAAATATTATACCAGCACCTGAGCCAACATATTCACAATACCGAGTCAAAGACATCCCAAAGATGAGGTAAAACAACAATGATTATCCCACATAGCACAGCATGCCAATTCTAGCCATTGCTTTTAATGCGTAAACTGCAGCAGAATTTTGAACATATGAGTTTCATTAATAGAGAATTGGGGACCATAAGCAATTGAAATGGTTTTGGTATGTTCAACACACACAGGGGCGGAATGAAAGGGTGGCAAGCAGGGGCCTAGTCATTTATGTTTTATTATTTGGTAATTCAATGTGAGGAGCTGTAATATTATTTAATGACATGGGTCCTGCATACAGTAAATATATTTGCTATCCTTTGCTTTACTTTTGAATTCTTTTGACTTTGCCTTGATTTTATGGTACCTACATGCCTACATGGAAAGAAGAAAAATATAAAGTTATCAATGTATTTTGCTACGTTCTCTCCCTACAACCCTAATATAAATGTTTGCAGCACAGCCAATCGATACAAATCACAAATAAAATTTATTTGCGGAAAGATTGAAGTAGAGTGCCGATTAATTCATCTTTCATTAAACAAAACAAGGTAATTGGGTATTGATAACTTAAATTTAAAATATATTTTTATTTTCTTTTGAGATGTTTATTAAGAATTTGATAAGGTTTTTTTTATAATTTTATTATTTTTGCTCTTTGTTTTTCAGATCTGCTAGTTTTAACAATTGTTTTTTGAATTCTTGATAGTGATTTTTTTTTTCTTAATTAATTAGATATATTTTATTGGTTTGTTTTGATTATGCTTGGATTTTTTTTATGTTTTGTTTTTAGCAGAGCCACCAAAATTATTAATTTTTTCTCACGATATATGTTTTGATTTTAGGTTGAACCATGGACAAAATAAAATGAATTGATTTTTTTTTGGAAAAAAAAAGGAAAAATATTTATCCACTAATTAACAGGTTGATTCGATTTATTTTAACTCTTCTTGTTTCAATAACAACCACTGAATGAGCTTTCTCAGCGATGAAGATTGTTAAAACAAGACTTCGCAATCGGATAGAGGATGATTTTCTTGCAAATTATTTGATTGTCTATATAGTAAAAGAAATTGCTGAAAGATTCATAATTGATATGATAATCGATGATTTCTATTCTATGAAAGAACGATGAACACAATTAAAATAAACATGTAAGAATCATTCTTTATTATTTTTTACTTTATTTCAAAGTTCATCAAACATAAAATAATGCTTCACTTTAGCTAATGTTTCTTATATACTTTGTATGTTTATATTTGATAGGTATAAAGACCAACAACATTAAAGTGATGGATACATAATGAAGATGAAATTAACTTCATTGCTTTGACTCAATTTGGTATTGCTCCAAACCTTTTACCTTATACAAAGGTCATTATATGTTTGTAATAAGTTATTTGAATAAAACTAAATCGTGCTAGTTTTTTTTACAACTCATGTATAATAAATTAAAACAAATATTATATCTTGTTATATTATTTTTGGCTACCCCTAACAAATAATCCTAACTCCGCCCCTAAACACACAGATTTCCAGTTTTTGCACAATTAACCTGAAAAAACAAGCTGTGAAAGAAAATGGATCTATTGACAAATAGTCCAAGCAAGCAATTTTTTCATTTTCCATACCTGAAGTTCTGTGAGTTTCTCACGAATTTGCATATAGCCTAAATGAAGCTTCCCTCCAAAATGATCTGCAAGTCGTCGGTCACTGAAAAGAGCAGAGAGACATTTTCAAAAGGATGTCAACAATGAAAGGGAAGTGCACGCATAATAAGTTGCCCCATGATATTCTAACAATATCATGATCTACAAATATATAAAACAGAAAATGACGCACATTCTTTAGCTGCAAAAGTTATCCTCGTAAAACTGGGCCCAAAAGCCTGCTGGTAACAAGGAGGTATATAGTTGGGTCAAAAGCTGAACCACTTGAAACCCAAATACTATTTGTTTCCCTCGTGAAAAGGAAAAAAAAAGGGAAAGGATTGCACTTGTTTGGAGGGAGAATATAAAAATTATACCTATCATACACGCTCAGAAAAGCTCCACAAATGTCACAAACACGTAGCTTCTGATCAGTCTGAGACAAAAAATAATAGGAGTCAGATTTGGTGAATTAGTGGATAGCATAGAGAACCCAGATTAGTAAGCATGGACCGACCTTAATAACCAAATTCTCCGACGTTGCCACTACAAAATAATTTTTTTCCTTTTTTTTTTTTGGTTTGAAGGGGGGGCGGGGGGAGCAGGCTGCATGCTTAAGTAAAGCACATTTCAACTGAATAATTGTAAAATTTCTATTGAAAGGATTAAAGACATTGACTACTTACAAAGATCCCATTGGAACATGCATGTTCTTGACTGGAACTGATGGTTATGTAAGAATGTTCACATTACATGAAAAAACTTTTGAGAAGAGTACACAAGCCTAAGCAGTCAGGTTGTTATTTGATGCATCAGGTCTCAAAATGCATAGCTCTAGCTTTTCTTTTAATACTATGATAAAAAAAATGGCATGATTCATTTGTAGACTGGTGACCTTTGTCATTTTCATTTTCGATTTTTTTCCTTTGGAATTGAAAAATAACAAAAAGAGGGAGAAGTCAGATAAATTAAAACTAGTAGAAATACTCACAATGCGCACATCAGCAGCAGAATACTTGGAGGAATCCACAGTAGGGTCCTTCCTGGCAGGAAGCTGAAAAGAAGAGAATACAAGTATTAAGTGGTAGAAATACACCAAAGAAATAAAATAAATCAAGATATATAGAAAGGAGTAAAGCACCAGGGTCAACATTAACGTAAGCCAAAATTTAAAAATTAAGAACCTTTTTAAGTGCTTCGGCCTCTTCCAATGCCCTTTGAGCCTCATCTACCATCCCTTGCTCACCTGAAGAATGAATAAGATTTTGAGAACTGCACAAGACATACTGGAAATAAATGGGTAAAATGCAGGGTAAAATATAAAACATTTTAGTCACCCAAATCTCTAAACTGCACACAGGAGACTGTGCATGCAACACAAAGACATAAATCCTAAAGCCCACTAGATTTTCAAGCATAGTGTCTCATACAACCAAATAAGGCTCAAAAGAGCATTATGCTAACATTCTCCATTCAACTATACATCTCTAAAAATATGAAACTTAACAAAGCCCAACTCAACCAAACCCAGTAGCACATTAATGAAATTGATCGATGTATTCTTTTCCAATGCATTGTTCTCTTTATCTGTTGACAAGCACAGACATGGTTTGGCATCATATTGACAATTGGTGTCAAGGAACCTAGTAAGAGTGCTATATTTTCCAACAAGTTATAAATGCATGAGGATGTTAAATAAATAAAATGAGAAGAGCTAGTCACTGAATACTATTTCTTCTCGGATCTTTCTATATTTAGTCCTTTTGTTCTTTAGGAAAGTAAGGAAGATAACATGGAGAAATAACTATTATAGCTTTGAAAAACACAACCACAATGGGAAACAAGCATTGAACATAAGTATATTGCGTTAATTTGAAACATATAATGGAACCTCAAAGACAAACAAGTACAACCAACTAGCATCTTACCAAGATCCTCTGCTTTCTTCAGCTTCTCATTTATCATCTCCTGGGTGCGAGGATCAGGAGCAGGTAGTGGTATTGGTGCTGATGGTGGTGGATTTGGCATAGGTTGAGGTAAAGAAGCCCTGTCTTTATTGAAGGCCTCCAAAAGTTGTGCAGACTGACACAAGATTGCCACATGCATAGAAGTCATAATGAGATTCAAGATTGCAGAAATATTTTTTCTTTTGGGAAAAAATCATACAAGCCTATGCTGAAGATAACAGTGGCCTCAACAAGCTAAGGAGATACTCTATACCTGCTTCTCTGCTCTTTCACTTCTGAGTTTTTCCACTTCTTCCAAAGCTTGAATCTTAAAATCTGTTGTGCCTTCAAGATCTGCAGATTTATAGCAAGATTTTATGTCAGTACAAAACCAACACAAGCCAATTCACACCCAAATACACTTAATTTTTCAAGAAATAACAAAGGTAAAATCCATGCACACACTATCCACATTAGTTTATATACATGCTACAGCAAAGACAGCTTACATTCTAAATCAAACAAAAAGGTAACAGTTAGGACAACTGTATAACACTCAACAAGCTATCCCAATAACTTTGACAAACTTAAAACTATTTCATACTCCTTCAATATGTACAACAACAATGTTCTAAATAATTGCTAATTGGTAGACTTTTCATCAACATTGGGGACATGAATAAACACTCCAATATTCTCATGATACCTAGTAAATATAATCCACTAAAGATAAATACTCAGAAGCGATTATCGTCTACAAAGGACTATACTTCATTCTAGCAAGTTAATTCAGCACATAAACTAGCTCACAACAGGAACCTTCAAGATAATTAGCATTCTGATGTAAACCCAAAGTGCCAAGTTTTCCTGGAAAATGTTACTGCATTCTAAACATTAACAGAAGGACAAGAATCGAACATATTTCATAGAATCATTAACAAAGGATTCTTAAAATACAAGAATTTAAAGAAGTAGCTCTCATAAATCTCACCATATTTGTCAGCTTCTTTCAGCTTCTCCTTAATCTTCTTCGACAGCTCAATAACCTCAGGAGTCTGCAATTTAAAAAATCAAATTACTTAAAAAACAAAATGACATAAAAGGGAAATAAATCAAAAGAGCGGTAATGCTGCTGCCCATCACCTGGGTAACCTCAGTGACTGAAATAGCAATAGCTGCCTTGGCGTCCTCATCTTCAAGACGCTTAAGTGCTCTACCGATTTTCTTATCGCATTCGACAATAAGCTTATCAATAACATTCTCTAACTCCACATCATAGCTATCAACACCTTTCGCCCTCGCTTCTTCATAACTAGTGTGAAAAGAACTTCCACTTGTATAAATTCAACATTTGTTAATAACTAAATAAAATACAAATAAATGTGAAGCATACTCTTTTCTCAGCTGCAAGGAATGGACTTTCGGGCATGGTCCCATATCCATTTTCTGAAATTCAAAAACAAAAAAACGCAGACATTACGTTAGGGTTTTTAGAAATCGATGAAGAAATGTTAGATATGGATTAAATAGATGTAAAGAATAATAAAAATAATACCGTTAGTTGGAAGAGCTCGTGAGGGCAAAGGCCAACCAAGTACAAGCGACAAACATCACGATCGTAGTACTTGCGATTGACCTCTCTTACGTCGCCGTTTCGATTCGCTCCCATGAGCACATCCAGCTGCTTCCTCATCGCATCCATCTTCTATTTCTCCAATCTCGACTGAGAGAGACAGACACTGCTGCTGCTTGCTTTCTTGCTTTCTCTTTGTCTCTGTATGCTTGTTTTGTTGAGATCGAGAGAGAGACGAGTCTCTCTATCACCAGGGTTTGATTGAGAGATTTTCTTCTTCTTAAATTACAATAGTTGGGTTTTTGGTAGATAGACTTCTCCAAAATATATACGAGGTTTTTGTTATTAAATTAATTATTATTATTATGAAATTAAAAGAATTAGTATCCTCGAGTGTTTCAGAGTAGCTGATATAACTCTACACGTTACCACCCTTTTTTTTGTTTTTATTTTCAGGTTGGAAAAATATTTTTATAACATTTTAAAAATTAAATTTTTTATATGTTTTTGATTATTTTAATACATTAAAATTAAAAATAATATTTCAATATATTTTTAAATAAAAAATACTTTAAAAATAACCACTATTATAATATCAAACATGTTTATAATTCATAAAACTTGCGTTGCACCAATAGTTGGATTACATTTCTTTAACATAAAAAATACTCAGAAAATAATAGTTTTTTTTTTAAAAAAACAAGAAATAATAAAACAATCTTATGAGCTTTAATTAGAGCTTATGAGGCAATCCTTATTACAACTGCATCAGTTTGAGTCCGAAATAATTGTGCAAAAGAGACATTGTTCTTATTTGATGGTGTTATAAGCTCTATGTAAGCTCGACTGTTTGCCGGCAACCAATTTAGGGACCTATTTGCCACCTCTATTATTTGAAGTTCACCAAATTTTTATTTTTATAAAGAACAAAAAAATCGTTCTACCAATTAAAAATCGATCATCCAATTCAAAGACAGTTGAGAATCAATCAAAAATGGTTGAGAACCAGTCAACTGGTTAAGTTGGCATAATAATTTTTTTATTTAGATTAGAATTTTTTTGTATTAGTTTAACTCATATATTGTCTAGAACTTTATATCTGTAAAAGAGTTTATAATTTAACATTATGAATAAGCACAAAAAAAAAAGAGAATCGACAAGAGAGCATAGATAGAAACACTTAATAAAAATATACATTCCTAACAACCTTCTTCATCTTCTTTAGTTTTTGACCTTGCTGTATTGATTTTATACCACATATGTTTTACTTTCAACAAGAAATATAGGAGTTTAGGTTTGATTATCTGACATGACAAATCCAAACTTTCCACTTCAGTATACTAGGTCGACAAAGGATAACTGTGAAACTTAATGTGTTAAGTAAAAGCTTAAATAGATTCCTAAAATGTATGAGAGACGTTTGAAAAAAACTTTGAAGAGCCTATAAATAAAACAACATTGCCTTTAGCTCAAAAAAGGGTCGTGCAAAAGACATAAAAAAAGGATCAACAAGCACTCAAAATCATCCATCGATATTTAGATGATGCCACTTTTAGGATAGTGGCCAACACAACCATTGTCAAGCATGTATGTGAAGTTATAAGAATCAAATTAAGTAGCTAACGATGTGCGAAATATATGTTTACAAAAGCTACGTGGTGACTTTGAAAAGTTATATATGTTTAAATTGGAGAATATTTCAGAATATTTTACAAGAGTAGTGGTCATATACAATCAATTAAAGAAATATAAGGAGAAGGTGGAAGACACGTGTGGTAGATAAAATCCTATGCTTGCTACAAAAGAAGTTCTATTATGTGGTGATCATGATAGAAGAATCATAAAAATATGGGTGTTCTTGCAATACAAGGTCTCATAAGAAAATTACAAGCCCATAAAAAAAAATCAATAAGATTCAAGAGGATGTAGGTGCATAAGTGTTTTTTCCAAAGCAAAATGGTTATCGATATTCTCAAGGAGATAGAGGATGTGAACAAAGCAAAGAAAAGGGAGCAAGAGGTAGATTTGAAAGAGAAGGCTGAAATAACCTTAACAGATTAACCGATCAACCATATAAAGCAAATCGGTTGACCGATTACATTGATAATAGCAATTCAAGATCCAGGTATGACAAGTCAAAAATTAAATGATATAATTGTCATATTCCTAAATCCATCCAAATATACTCAATGTTTTGTTAATTATTTAAATTGGTCAAAACTTGCTCGCAAAAAGATGCTCACACTCCGTAGCGGCAACATGTATACTAGAAAACCCTAGATTTTGCTTCTTTAGTTTTTATAGAGGAAGGAGAGTTCGTAGGCTGTTCTTATGGACTATAAGAGTAGGTTTTTATTCTGCCTATGGCACATGTTAAATTTTATTCTAGAAATATGTTTGTGTCAGTTATGTTATATGTATACACACACACACACACCAGTTGCCATGCATGTGCGCGCCGCGGGCTTATGACATGTTTATGCATTGTCATTGATTTGTAGAAAAAAAAAATTAAAACAAATTATATGGAGAAATACTATTACAATCCACAATATTTTCAAGAAAAATTAAACTATAAAGCTAAATTCTCAACCAGCTTAATATTAAAAAAATTAAATAGACAAAGATAATTTTGAAAAAAATCATGTAAGGAAACACTGCAACAATCTATAGTGTTTTGTGAGGAAATATACAATTGTAATTCTCAACCAACTCAATATTAAAAAAAAAAAATCAGTAAAGATAATTTTAAAAAAAATCATAAAAAAATGAAAGGAAAAAAAAACTATGTATGAAAACAATGTAACAATCTATAGTGTTTTATGAGAAAATCTACAGTTATAATTTTCAACCAGCTCAATATTAAAAATAATAAAATTGATAAAGATAATTTTTTAAAAAATTATAACAAAAAAAATCATGTGAGGAAATACTTTAGCAATCAACGGTGTTTTAAAGAAAAAAAACTATAAAGCTACATTTTTAATCAGCTCGGTATGAAAAAAATAAATTCAATAAAGATAATTTTGGAAAAAAATCGATAAAAAAACATGTGGGGAAACATTGTAGCAAGAAAAAATCATGTGGGGAAATACTATACAATCCATAATGTTTTTTTTCAAGAAAAAAACTACAAAGCTCAATTATCAACCAGCTCAATATGGAAAAAACTAAAATTAACAAAAACAATTCTGAAAAAAAAAATAGAGAAAAAAAAAAAAACATATAGAAAAAACATTGTAGCAATCAACAGTGTTTTTTTAAAAAACTATCAAGCTAAATTCTCAACCAGCTCAATATTATAAAAATAAAATCAATAATAATTTTTCGATGTAGAACAAAACAAGCATGTAAAACAAAATAAAAAATAAAAAATAGTAATCCAATGAAAATAAAATGTAGTGAGAGAATTATAATACTTTCTTCAAACCTTTTATAGTATTGTATATATATATATATATATATATATATAAGAACACTAAAACGCGTAGGTTTTTTTACTGTAGCAGGTTTTTTTTCACTTTTTTTTTTTTGTTTTGTTTCTTCTTTTTTTTTACATGTTTTTTTTCCTTTTATTTTACCCAAATTTAACTTCTTCTTCTTCTTCTTCTTCTTTTTTTCTTTTTTTTTTTTTTTTTTTCAAAATTATCTTTTTTATTTTTTTTTAAATATTGAGCTGGTTGAAAATTTAACTATGTAGTTTTTTTTCTTAAAAACATTATGGATTGCTATAATATTCTCATACATTGTTTTTTTTTATGATTTATTTATTTTTTTCAAAATGGTTTTTGTAGATTTTTTTTTATATTAAGTTGGTTGAGAATTTAGCTTTATATTTTTTTTTTAAAAAAATAATATGGATTGCTACAGTGGAAACCCTACATAGTTTTTGTTTTGCTGCAGTGTTTTCCCACATATATTTTTTTTTAAAAATTATCTTTATCGAATTTATTTTTTCAATATTGAACTGGCTGATAATTTAGCTTTAGCTTTCCCCACATGTGTTTTTTATTTTTTCATTTGTTTTTCTTTTTTTCCAAAATTGTCATTTTTTACATATTTTCTATTTTTTTTTTAGTTTTTTTCAGAATTATTTTTGTTGATTTTATTTTTTTACTATTAAGCTGGTTAAAAATTTAGTTTTTTAGTTTTTTTCTTTAAAATACTGTAGCTTTACCCACGTGTTTTTTTTTTCCGCTTTTGTTTCCTTTTTTTTACCCAAAATTGACTTATGTTTTTTTTTTTAATAGTCTTTGTGGTTTTTTTTATATATTGAGTTGGTTAATAACTTAGTTTTGTAGTTTTTTTTTTTTAAAAAAAAAACAATATGGATTACTATAGTGTTTCCCTTACATGGTTTTTGTTTGGGCTGCAGTGTTTCCCTCACATGTTTTTTTTTTTTTAAATAATCTTTGTCGAATTTATTTTTTCAATATTGAGTTGGTTGAGAATTTAGCTTTAGCTTTCCCCACGTTTTTTTTTTTCGTTTTTTTTTTAAATTTTCCCAAAATTGTCTTTCCTTCTTTATATTTTTTTTTTCATCATTATTTTTGTTGATTTTTTTTTTTTACTATTGAACTGATTGAGAATTTAGTTTTTTAATTTTTTTTTCTTTTAAACACTAGATTGCTACAGTGTTTCTCTACATGGTTTTTTATTAAAATATTTTTTTTTTCAAAATTATCTTTGTTGACTTCTGTTTTTTTTTTTAGATAGTCTTTGTCGATTTTTTTTTATATATTGATCTGGTTGAGAACTTAACTTTGTAGCTT
Source organism: Populus alba (assembly GCF_005239225.2). Lineage (NCBI taxonomy): Eukaryota > Viridiplantae > Streptophyta > Magnoliopsida > Malpighiales > Salicaceae > Populus > Populus alba. The sequence goes on along the minus strand of NC_133296.1, from coordinate 8,394,735 downwards.
TTTTTTTTTTTAAAAAAAAAAAAGCACTATGGATTACTATAGTGTTTCCTTACATGGTTTTTGTTTCGCTGCAGTGTTTCCCCCACATATTTTTTTTTTTAAATTATCTTTGTCGAATTTATTTTTTCAATTTTGTCGAATTTATTTTTTCAATATTGAGTTGGTTGAGCATTTAGCTTTAGCTTTCCCCACTTTTTTTTTTTTTTTTTAAATTTTTCCAAAATTGTCTTTCTTCTTTATATATATATTTTTTATAATTATTTTTGTTGATTTTATTTTTTTACTATTGAGCTGATTGAGAATTGTAGTTTTTTAATTTTTTTCTTTAAAACACTAGATTGCTACAGTGTTTCTCTACATGGTTTTTTATTAAATAATTTTTTTTTTCAGAATTATCTTTGTGATTTTTTTTTTTATATTAAGTTGATTGAGAATTTAGCTTTTATAGTTATTTAAAACACTATAGATTGCTACAGTGTTTTTCCACATGATTTTTGCCTTGCTATTGTATTTCCCCACATGTTTTTTTTATCGATGTTTTTTTTCCAAATATGTTTTTGTCAAATTTATTTTTTTCATACCGAGTTGGTTGACAATTTAGCTTTTTTTCTCTTGAAACATCATTGATTGCTACAATGTTTTTCCCATATGATTTTTTTTGTTATGTTCTTTTTTTTTTAAATTGTCTTTGTAGTTTTTATTATTTTTAATATTGAGCTAGTTAAAAATTACAACTGTAGATTTTCTCATGAGACACTATAGATTGTTATAGTGTTTCCCTGCATGTTTTTGTTCCTTTCGTTTTTTTTATATTTATCAAAATGATCTTTGTTGATTTTTTTTTTAATATTGAGCTGGTTGAAAATTATAATTGTATATTTTCTCACAAAACATTATAGACTGGTACATTGTTTTCTTAAATGATTTTAATATTGAGTTTGTTGAAAATTTAGTTTTAACTTTCCTCACATGGTTTTTTTTTTCCTTTTTTTTATTATTTTTTTCCTTTTTTTTCTTCCAAAATTATCATCTTCTTTTTTTTTTTGTGTTTTTTTTCATAATTATTTTTGTCGATTTTGTTTTTTTAATATTGAGCTAGTTGATAATATAACTTTGTAGTTTTTTCCTTTAAAATATTGTGGATGGTAACAGTTTTTTTTATATGATTTTTTTCACAAATCCACGATAATGCACAAGCATGCCATAAACCCGCGGCATCGCGCGGGCATGTCACGCCTTTTATTGATATATTTACTTATTATTATATTATATTATATTATATTATATAACTATGTTTTTTTTTTTTTTTCAATGAATTTTTTTTGTTTGATTTAGTTTGTTAATGTTAAATTTTTTTTTATTTAGTTATCAAATTTTTATGATACGGATCTCGGGTTTGATGAGTTAACCTGATTTGACGAATTATTTTTTTCATTTAGTTTAGTTTGTTAAAGTTAATTTTTTTTCTATTTAATTATTCAGACTTTTCATACTTTCATGACACGTATCCTGGGCTTGACAGGTTAACTTGGTTTGATAGGTTAACCAAGTTAATTTTGGTTAAACCCATTAATTTTTTTTCTATTTAGTTATCAAACTTTCATGACGCGAATCCCAGGTTTTACAGGATAACTTGGTTTAAAGGGTTAACCCAATTAATTCAATTTTTTTTTCCTTTTCTTCATTAGTTTTTTTTTCTTCCTGTTGATTTTTTTTCTTTGTTTTTTTTAATAAATCTATTTAATTATCACACTTTTATGACACGACCTTATAGCCAGACCCGCATCTAATATTTTTGGGTTCGGTGTTGCAGTCAGACTCATTTAAATTTAGGTCATGCAAATTTAATGTTTTTATTTTTATTTTTTAATATTATAAATATTTCTCTTAGGTCAGGTGTTGCAGCCAAACCCAAGATTCTTGGGTATAGTTTTGTTTTTCAGTTCAAAAATAATTTTTTTATTTTAAAATATTTATATTTTTTAGATATTTTAATATGATGTTATTAAAAATAAATTTTAAAATATTAAAAAATAAATTATTTTGTATATTTTAATAAAATATTTATTTTTGACCAGCTAAATCACTCGTAGCCAAATAAGGGCTCCAAAACCAGCTAGCTGCCATGGACTAGACGAGAGTGGTGTTTTTGTTCGTAGCTATGATGGTAATATGGCTAAAGGCAGTTACAGTCACAGAAAATAGGAAGGAATTTTGTTGATTTGCCAGATGAGATTTCCAATGTCGAAAATTGGAGCTTCAATGAAAATGAAAATGAATGGTAGCATAACAAATTCTTCTAGGAGGTCTACAAACGCACGTCTCTGTTTCAAGACAGGTTTTTTATTTCAACTGCGAAAAACTTAATTTGCTCAAATATTGATAATAAATCTTCAATTTTTCCCATTCCGCAATCAAATTTACAAGGAAAACTGTACTCGCAATTTTGTTAAACAGGATGACCAAAAACACAGGCAATTTTGTTTGTCCTTCTTCCTTTACCTCTTCCTCTTCTTCTAGGTTTTTTTTTTTGGATGCACAGCCTCTGCTGTACCCAAAGCAATAAATCCATGCTTTCTTTTAGAAAAAATCATTTTCGGACCAGGCCGGGTTTTTTCTGTAAAAACAATTAAATAAAATTTTGTAAAATATAAAAAATCTAACTGAAACCAGTACCTACCAACCAGTTTTGGTTTTGTTCAGTTCGGTTTCAATTTTATTTTGGTTATTTTATATTAAAATTAAAAAAAACTATATTGTTTTTTAAATTTTTTGATGGGCTTGGTTTTGTTTCGATTTGGTTTTTTTTTTTTTTATTTGATTTTTTTTATTTGGTTTAGTTTATTTTTAACTAAATCGGTTTGGTTGGAATTAAGGTTTTTCGATTTCAGGACTTATAAAACCAAAACCAAACCAAACCAAACTAAATATTTTTTAAAATATTCTAATTGGTGTAATCATTTTTTTTTTATAGTTAATTTTGAGATCCATCTCAAAAGTTAAACTATAAAAAAAACTCATCTTTAATTAAATTATGTGGCAAATGTAGAGATTGAGAAAAGTCAATCGGACCTTAATCGGACCTGAAATGAGCTGGCAATTAATCGGACTTTGAAAAATTTACAAGTGCGATTGACTTTTCTCAAACTCCAACATTCGGTTGATGACTTCATCATGAGGTCCGAATCCGATTATCAACAGACTCCATCTCTTTCTTTTCTGCTGGTATAAATGAGCTGGTAATATCAGCATCACAAGCATGCCTTTTCGACTATTTTTTTCGTTTCTTTCCTAGTCTTCTCAAGCTTTATAGCTCACAGCACAGGAAAACCATGGAGAATGGTGCTCGAGTTATCAAGGGTTTTATTCTTTCAATTCCAGAATCTGTGTCCCGACTCTGGCATAGAGCAGGACAACTAGAATCACAGCAGCTACCACCTCCCACCATGGACGAAGAAGAAGAGCTGGTCAAAATGTTCCGTGCTAAGCAGGAAATGGAATGGCAAAAGACGCTTATAAGCATCTGCTTCACATCAGGACTTGAAATAGCCCTTCATTTTCACCAAATTACTCATTCCAAACTCGATTCCTTGCATTTACTCTCTATTCTTGTTGCAATTCTCTTTTCTTGCCTCTTTGTTTCGCATTTTATCAACCCCACCAAGTTTCCGAGGACATCCAAAGTGTTGGGTAAAGCTGCAGTTTTCCTGGCAGCCACCGTGTTTTTCATCATCATTTCAATCCCATTCCCCCCTGGTGTCAAGTGGGCTGCTTGGATAATCTATGCCATTTCATTGCTTGTTATTGCAATCTGCAATTTCTGCTACTAGACACGAGCTTTACATGGCATGCATATATATATATATATATGCATGCCATGTAAAGCTCGTGTCTATATATATATATATATATATATATATATATATTTTTTTTTTTAATTTCTGTTAGTGTTTGTTTTTGTTCTTCGTCACAAGGCTTCCATTTGCATGTTGGAAGGTGTTGAAATTCAGTGTAATCACGGTGTTATATATAATCACGTGGTAGCTTCCTTTGGAGCTTGGTCTTGCAATAGCAATAAGGTGGTGTTGGAAAATGTTGAGCTACCGTCCTCGTAGATGTTGGATTCCAGGTTTTACCAATTTGACATAAACATGAAACGGAGCTTCCGACAACAACCAAACCCCTTCAATCGCTTATAAGAAAGGATAACACTTCCTATGATAGTTTCACAAGCTTTAATGGCGCATCAATTATTTCACGAGGATAAAATACCGGACCATGATTTCGATTCCATTTCAGCACTTGCATCAATATGGCCTAATCACTGACTTCTTCTGTCCAAATCCACGCTGACTACCACTTGTACCAACCATCTTTATGGTTAATTGCCCCAAAAACCTAGTTTCATGTTTTCCCAATCACAGGGAGCATTTCTTTAGTAATTTCCAACCACCTTGATGGGAAATGACCTCTATCTTTTTTAATTATTATTAAAGATATCAGATAGACGTGAACAACTCGTGTCAACCAGTAGTTTGGTTCATTAGAACATTACAAGTCCCTTCAACTGGATGAGCAAGCATTCAAGTCACAAATACTGAAAACAATCCTCTTCAACCATAATTCAGGATGGATGAATCGACAGACATATCAAACATGTTTTCAAAGGAAAAATAGGTACCAAAATACGAGATTTTACTCATGCAGCTAATCCTTGTAGAAAAAAGAAGGAAGTAAAGACGGCAGGTTCGCACTTCCCCTACTTTGCTTGAGGGTGTGAAGATATGAAGTCAATGGCATGACTGACGGTACTGATCTTGTCTGCTTCATTATCTGGGATCTCAAACTGAAACTCTTCTTCAAGGGCCATCACAATCTCAACGGTGTCTAAACTATCTAACCCAAGATCATTCTGGAAATGGGCATCAGGTGTAACCTGAAAAGGCAAAAAATAAATATCAACCAAAATTAGATATGCAGAGGACAGTATAATGAATCTTTGCAATCTTTCCCTTTTTTAAGATGAGATAAGACAAGCATTGAAAGTAAGTATCCAATGAGAAATTACAAGTGCCTACAGAGTACAGATTCATCAGAAAGAAATGTTGAAATACACCAAATACTATATGCTAAGAAGCATTACATTTTTCATTCAAATTCTCAACGCTGTATTCCACTGTAAGGAAATGAGGTAAAATAATGGATAAAAATGAATGAAACCTCTTCAGCAAACTAAACAAATTTCCATTCCAGGAACTCATCTATCCTGGCAACAAACTCACTGACCTAACAAACCAGTGAAAATGGGGTTAAATAGCTGGGGATAGGAAATCCAAACAACGAGCCCATGTTTGAGCAGAAACATATCTGCATAAAGTCTCCATAACAACTCAAATTCCTAAATTAGACATGCAACCTCCAAGCACTACTACAAACCAATTCAGCACATTCTAGGGCATCAAACATACTATAAAGATTCATCATATCCATCCAACAAACAAAGTTCCAGTTGTAAAGAATGAACATGAGATATTGCTATGCCATCCAAACCTTTAACATAGCAAAATTGTCACTAGCAATGGTGTAGAAAACAATGCAATCTAAATCTCAGAACAGAGATCATTTGGTGTAAGAATTCAATGTATAAGCTGGAAACCATTGATAAATCAGGAATTTTCAAGGGAACAACACTTCGATTCTGATACAATCATTAGGACTGAGAATGAGTGATTATGACCAACTGCACTACAAGCGATTTGATGTAAAAAAGTGGAAAAGAGAGCAAGGATAGATTCACATCATGGTGCAAAAATCAAACGGAAAGATTGGAAGCAGTGGTGAGTAATGATCCAACTCTGTACTCTGTTCTGGGCTAAAAACCTTCATGCCATTATATTTTTCAGATAAACTTTCTCCTTGAGAATAGTCTGATTCAAAAACACTGCAACAGGACTTTCTATCACATAATTTTGAAGATTGAAGATCAGAAGACCCTAATACCTCAATGTTCAAAAACCAGGCCACAATGTATATCCAACGTACCAAACCTAAACATGCATTTAATCTAGAGTGCCAGAATTTCAATCGAAGGCAGCATTGATTGCCCCGATCAACTCAATGATTACACATGAAAAATAGAATGAACATTTATAGAATACAAATTTATATATTTGTCTTCAACTTAGCAAGATGTACTAATCATCAAACACCATTTTAATTAAGCCTACAAGTCCTCCATACAGATTTTACTCTCCAAAGTAAATCCAACAATATTTACTTTCACATCACATTGCCAACTTTGAGATAAACCATATAATCAAAACTTTCCAAAGCCCGGTGAGAAACACTACAAGAATTCAAAATGCCAGCAGTAGAGCAATGACTAAGAAGTCATAAAAAATGAGCATAACAAATTCAGCTTCTCAGAAGTCACAACACAAATAAATCAAACTTCCATTTTGTTTGTTTCCTAAAAGAAATTGGATTAATAACATGAACAGTCACAAAATTACACCCACTTCTTCTTCTTCTTCTTCTTCATTTCATTCAAGTTGCAATAATGATTAAAATTTACCCAAAAAAGCTAAAACCCTACACCCAGAAGAACAAAAATGAAGCTTTCAATTTATTTGACCAACACATCATTAATTTGTAGGTTTATTTTAATCAACGGTATAACAGATTCAAGTACCCAGAAAAGAAAAGTAGTCAGCATTAAATCTGATTTTGTAAAAAAAAGAAAAGAAGAAGCTTATTAATTACCTTGGAAGGATCGACTTTCTGGAAGTTCTTGACAACATTGACAACTCGATCGGAGACCTCGGATTTGTCAAGAAAGGTGCCTCTAACTTCCTCGGAGAAACGGCGGCAGATGGTATTGAAGGAGAGACCGAAGAGGCCATTGTTGTTAGGGTTTCTAGTAGTAGGTGAGGCCTTTACACTCACTCTCAGGTACTTCAGCAAAGCTCCTCTCGCCGCCATTTTTACTTGCTTCTTCCTCTGTCTCTTCTTTTCACAACAAACTTCTTCACTTCTTTCTCACTCACACATACCCTTTGCCACTTCTAATAAGACTGCGAAATATTTCCATCCACGGGGGTGTAAAAAAAAAAAACCGATTAACCGAGTAAAAAAAATAAAAAATAAATAAACAATTTCGAATTAAAAGGAAAACTGATTAAATGAATTTTAAAAATCATTAAATAGATTATAGACTTGGTTTGATTTGGTTTCAAAAAATAAAATCATTAAATTAAACCGGATCTTATAAGAAAAACCTAGTATTTTTTTTTTTAAAAGTATTATTGGCCAAACCAAACCCACCTCCTCATCCCCGTTGACTTCTCTCAAAGTTAATCTTCAATTTTATATATTAATGTCTCCTAACTTGGACTGTATTTACTAATTAGTAGCTAGGGTTTAACTGATTACTAATTTGAATCTTTTTCTCCTCTATATTACTAGTAGCCGTGAGCAAAGTTGTCCAAAACACATTTTTTACATGATATGAAAAATGTAATATAAACTCAGATTGTAAAATTATAAAATCACAAAATTTTTTTCCTATACATAATTCAAATAAAAATTCACATATGGTTCAAGTACCTAAAAATACATAGTTCAAATAAAAATAAAAACATAATTGCAAGCCAAATGATGTTTGAAACGGAAAATGCCTCCATTGATAATTTTTTAACGATACTTGCACTGAACTTTTCTTGAATTCTTATTAATATTTATACCATGTTGTCATCCCACATCAAACCTATTACTAGAGGAATTTTTCCATATGCCATGTGTTCAGCAATTCAAAAATCAATTTAAATCAGCCCTATAATCAATTCAAACATGATTTTTGGAACCAAATTGTAATTATACAAACACAGCTTAGGCAAAGCAATCCAAGACCACAAGAAAATTGAGAAAATGCAATCTCTTTCCAACATCCCAAGCTTTGGCAAAAAATAAGACAGAAACACCATCAACTACATAAAGGGAGTCGGGGCTAAAAATCCCTTTCCAGCAAGAAAAAATCAACATAAACAATTAAGCATCACCCTCATGAGAACATGCTTTCCAAAGAAATATGTGTAGTAATATAGAGATGATACTAGCTCGCTTCCAACAACAAAGATAATTAATCTTAGCTATGATCGATCATTTTTTTTTAGTTTTTTTTTTTTAAAAAAACCAAATCAACAAGGGAAAAGACTTGCAAAGAAATAGAATTATTGGAACGAGCTTAACAACACTTTCGCACACCAACATTCATTACAGCACCAATCAGATGCGTAATTAATAATACAAGGTAGGCAGAAATTCACCAGGGCTCATTTAAGATGATATAACAGAAATACAGGTTGAGCAACCCCCACTAAAAAGAAAAAATAACAAAAATATAGATATGGAACACCACATAGCATGTCCTAGCATGCAAGAGCATGTGAGAATTGTCCAAAGCAAACTTCAAAATCACCATACTAATCATTCCATCAAGCAAAACATTATAAAGGGAAAAATTGTTATTTAAAATCATGGGCAATCAGGACAAAAAAAACCCAGCATTCATACAGGGGAATATCACATTGTTACTTTTAGCCTCAATAGACATTATAAATAAAACAACTTAAGGTGAAGAGGAAGTCGTTGATGATGGAAAAAAAGAAGAGCATTGTTGATGAAAACTGAAGAGGATACTGTTGATGATGGAAAAAAAAAAAGCGTTGTTGATGAAGACTGAAGAGAAAGCCGTTGATGATGGGAAAAAAAAAAGGAGTCTTGTCGCTGTTGATAAAGAGGAAGTCATTGATCTCACGGTGGCTGGTTAATGGTGGAGACTGAGAGAAAGAGATTAAGGTAAATATTGTATGTGTGTGTGGCTAATGCTGATGTGGATTGTGGAGGGCTAAAGCCTGGAGAAAACATATACAGTAGTGTATGTTTTTTGTTGAAATCGTAAAAATGATTTTAAACTCGTATTTTTATTCGATTTCACCCGATTTTATCAATTTTTGAGTTTTTTAAAGTGATTTTACATGTTAAGCATATATTTACTTGTAAAATCATATGATTTTACGAGTCAACTCTCAATTATAACAACCTTAGGCGTGAGCATTGATTGTGATACATGCCCTTTTAATTTATTCTACTTACTTCGGTTCTAGGAAATGAATCTTTGTCTTTGAATGATTGATTAGCTATAGGAATAACAATTTTTTTTTTAAATAAGATTTATTAGTTTACTTTCATCATGCATATAATTGTTTCTAAAGCTTGTTAGATTAGTGTGTGTGTGTTTGAAATACTCACAAACAAAATATCAGAAAATTTCTTTAATTTTTACATAAATTCTCTCTTTGCATGACTAATGCAATTTCTAAACCCAAATAAAAGTTAATCCATTGTTTTTAAAACTATGTTATATTGTTAGAAAGAGCTGAAGATGTTCGATGGAGTTGTGTTGGTTCAGGTTGGCCGAGGTTTCAATAAAGGTTTTAGGCTAGAGTGGTTGGTTAGGGTTTGATGGTTTGGTGATGTGTTCACTAGTATTAGAGTGGCTAGTCGGAATTTGTTGGTTCGATAAGTGTTTATAGCTAGTTCAAGTCTGGGTTGTTGGTTGTGTTTGTTTGATTATAAAGGATGTTTGAAAAATATTTGAATCGATTTGCTAGTTCATGGTCTCTATTTTTATAGGTTGGCGCAGAAACTAATCCTCATAATTGGTGATGTGTTTGTTAGTCAATTCTCCTTGAGAATTGGAATTGAAATCAAAATTGAAATTTTGGACTTGAACAAGATATGGAAAGATGCTTGTTTTTAAAAGTTATAAAGGGTATGTATTTAGTTTAGAAAGAGTACTCAATACGTGAAAGATATAAGAACCAAGTAATAGTCCTAAAAACTTTAGTACAATAAGTTGAGGAGCATTTAAGAAATGAAGAATGACCAATAGATTGGGTTTGAACAAATGTCAAAGAGTATAAATGTAGGTGTCTGTAGGTAATGTGCAATATATATATGTATAGTTAAACAAGTGCAATGAGAGCCACTTATGCTTATTCTCAAAATCTTTGATATTCCTAGAAGCATTTGGGGAGAATTCAAGAAACTATATTTTTTGTATTTTTTTTGTTTTGCCTTTGTGTTTTGAAAAACTATATTTTATATCCTAAACTTTAATTGCTTTATAACACTTTACATCCTCTAAAAAAAAGAAGTCAACAAAAATTCTTGAATTATTTATAGGTTTGTCATTATATTTCATTTAATGACAAAAAAACCATTACAATAATAATATTATGACTTTACCATAAAAAAAAAAAAAAACTAACCATCATTTTCTCCTCTCGTTTCTCTTATTGCCTAGAGATTTAATATGATTTCTTATTAAACCCTTTTCACATTAAGCTTTTCCCTTATAATCACCAAATTCAATCCAACTTTCAACTTCTCTTTCTCCGGATCATACCTAGGATACAAGGTGAAAGCATATTAATGCTTGAAATCAATTATCAAGTAAATTCCTGCGTAGTTGGCTGAAAAATGAATTCTCCTTCATACCCTTGATCTAGTTGGTTCAGGTTTAACTCTTCCATCAAACCATGGAAGACAGGTTTAAGGTTGAAATCCTTCAAAGAGAACCCTTGATCTACCCACTCTCTCCCTATAATTCCTCTACTCGTGGTTACTCTTTTTGAGTTCAAATCCATCAATAAATTCTGGCTCTTTAGATCTCATGACCCATAAGAAATTTACGTTAGCCTCTTTTAAGATAATAGTTATTTCTTTGAGTTGTTGTGGTGAGAAGAATTCCCATTTATTTAAAGGAACAAAAGGTAAAGAAAAGAAGAGTATGAAAATTTGCATCCCATTTTGATCTATTTCTTCCAAACCGGTAACGTTTAAGTCTTTAATGGTTAAAAGAAAAGAACTAAAGCTTAAAAATTAAAAATTAAACAATAATAAAATAAAATGTATCTTCTAAGCTTTGTATATGGATTCAATTTACTTGCTTATAATATGCCAAAATCCATTTTGTTTTCTTTTGACAAAAAATCCCATCCATCAAAATCTTGATAATTTCAACATAAACAACATTTTCTTTTCATTTTTTCCCCTCATTTCTCTCTTGGCTGCAATTGAACTTTCGAAATTTTAAATTGACTTTTAATAAATTTAATTATTTTAAAAAGGAAAGAAACATCACTTCACAAGTGCCACATTTACTATTCTCAATTACGGTTTTGTACATCATTGATATTGAAAAACATTATTATATTCAAATTATGCTATTTTCCAAATATTTTTAAAACCTATGTTATTCTCTCTATGTTATTTTTCAAATTAAATCCATCATCTAGTAGAGACCAAACACTTACAAACCCGAACAGAACAGGACTGGTAGTAATTAGCAAGTATTAAACAAGAAACTGAAACTGAACTATTACAGTAGCCAAAGTAGCTATATAGGCCTGATATTGATGGCCACAGAATGACAATGACAAAAGCACACAATCTTGTTCTTGTCACGTCCTCCTGCTCACCATATCTAATAGCTAGGCCGCATAGCTAGATTTGTTACTCATGCGTCTACCCACTGCCCTTTGCTCCACCATTGCCCTTGAACCATCTCTGGCTGGGCTGAAACTCACCGGTAAATACTCATCAGAGTCGCATTCAAAAGTTGACTTCTCAAAATGCCTCACTAGCTGCTCCTTGCCCTGAGATCACATTCTCAAATCAAACCCCATCTTGTTTAGATAAGACAAATAATCAAGGGAGTCTTATGAGTGCTGTCTCTCAAGAAAAATACTCCGATGGTTACCGTACCTGGAGCCTAGCACAGGCTATCTCACGTATCTTGCTGGACTGGAAAACATCCCATGCTTGATGGTTGGTGGAAAGGTAAAACTTCCACGCAGCTCTTGCATCTGTGAAGTTAACAAAAGCATAGCCTTTGTTGGCCTCTCTTCTGCATCCCACCACAAATCCAGCATCAATTAAGAGTGGTGATGTTTTAGTTTGTGTAGAGCCAATCAAGTTTGGCTTTTGTGAATAAACATGTATAAGAACTCTCAATTAAACCCAGCAATAAGTGTTTCTGATGGGCAAAAGTAATTGGAAATTCAAGATCAAAAACATATATGAAACGTACTCGAAGTCAATAGGCAGATACAGGAAATCGAAAGCTGACACAATTGCCTCCTTGGCAGAGTCAGAATTTTGATGCTTCTTTGCCTTCTCATTCTCCATCATGCAATGTCTGTCAAGGAATTCCATTAACATTTCACGGCTGCGAGAAAACAAGTGGAACTGTTAGGAGCGATTTTGTAGAGATATAATATGTGAAACTAGAAAAACCAATTCAGAAAAATAAAGGGAGGCAACTTTTTGACTAATTTGGAACCGGAATAGTACTGATACGATACTGCATGCTTGATAAAAAAACTAACAGAGTGTAGCTAATGAAGAAACTCCACTACACAAAGATTCAAGGAGAGACAAATAGTGAACCAATTACGTGTATCTATTGGGAATGTTCCTGATCATAACTGTGGTATCTTGGCCATCGGGTAGCACAGGGAACACAGAATGCTTCTGCCTAGAATTGGCACCACCACAAGATCTCACATTCCTTCCGGTGGAAGAATATTGCCTCTCGCGATTTCTACTACTTCCACTAGACTTGGCTCTCAAATATTCCTTCTTGGCATGTTTTTTTTCGTGCCCTCTATACCTCCCTTCTCTCCCACTAAAAGAACCAACATGTCTGCTACACTCTCCTCTCTTTTTACTTCCTGTGCTAACCCTTGCAGTCACCAACTGTTGCATGTCCTTTTTGGGCTCATCTTGGGCTTGCACCATTTTCGTTTCCTCAGATACTGCCATGGTAGGGCTTGGCTTGGTCGGTACTGTAGAGACCGAGAGATTATGGTTGTGAGCATACGTAACACAGTACTGTGCATTGCTGGGATATTGATAATCGGTGTCAGTATAGTAAGGATAAGGATGAGAAGATGGCCCTGATGTAGAGTAGCAGTGGTAGTAGTAATAAGAAGATGGGTTCTGATTTATTGCAGGAAGAAACGAGAAAGTTGGGAGATCTTGGTCACTATAGTTAACAACATTATGCGAAGGTGCAACCATGTCGTTTTCAAGGTAACTATGAGGAAAGAACTCAGGTGCTTCTGGATTCAGGCTGGTACTGTTTCCATCAGTAGGAAACATGGAAGCAATTGATTACAGAGAGTGAAGACAGGTTTTTTAGAGCAACCTTTGAAGAATGGCGGGTGGCGAACACGCAAGAGAGCTGCAAGGTCGTGTTCGAGTGTTCGGGAGTGGCGACCAGAGAGGTGGAAGTGGAAGAAAATCTCATGATTGCAATAGAAGGGAGCATTTAATGCACAGATTTGATTACGGAATAAACAATTATATATATATGCGCCGAATGTTTGTGGCAGCAGCTTTTTTGTACGTTTTTGTCAGAATTTTTATGTTTGATCTGCTACGAAAGCCTGGACGCTAGATTTCTCACCGATCATTACTTTATCCAAGGTCTAACAGCTGTGGTTAATTATGTATTACCCGTTTGTCATCGTGGTTAAGAGGGCGCTTGCGAGTTTAGTTACGGCTGTGGTTGTGATTTAAAAGGTTTTTTTTATATATATAATATATTGTAATAATATTTTTTATTTTTTATATTAATATATTAAAATAAGATAAAGTTATTTAAACAGCAGCAATGTTTTTTTTTCTTCTTCTTTTTGAAGCTGAAGGAGATTTTATTTAAGGAAATCGAGTCAAATACAGAACCCACACCTCGTTCACATAAATGAAATTAGAGGTGGGCTTGTAGGGAGAACTGGGGCAAACATCTAGAACGCCATTCTAAGAAATATTTCAGACAACTATGAAGTTGTAACAATATAAAATTATGGCGAGGTCATAGCATGAAATGGAGAATAATTTTGATTATATATATATATATATAGTGAAGAATCAGAGCTGCTGAACCGAGAAAACCAGAGTGGCTTTACTCCTACTTTGGGAGCATGAAGACAACTGGTATTATTTCACTTCAATGGAAACGAGAAAGTAGCATGCATACATGTACTTTTGTGCGTTTTAAATCCATTGAAAGAGTAGAAAATGCTTTGAGGTTCATTAAAATGTGATTCAATTAAGAAATAAAATAAGATCAATCACAAAATATTGATTGAATTGCTGGACGCAGGCAAAACAGAAACAACATGATGCATGAAGGCATGCTCAATAGTTCTTGCCCCATATCCTCTACTAAAATCAGGTGAATAAGAACTTTTACGGTATCTTGTGGAGCAAATTGGCTCCATCACTGCTACAATAAGCATAAAGTCAACTGATTTCTCCCAATTCATTGCCTCATTTACAAAAAGAAAAAACAAAAAAGAATAAGCGACGTCCACCTCTCTTTTACAAAACAATGTATAGAATGAACAAATTGCTTCAGTCCAGATAAAAGAGAGTAACAATTTTCCGGAGATTTTTGGCCTCCTGACAAGTTTCCATGAGCAACCTGCTATCATGGAAGGCAAAGCAAATAACTTGTTGTACATGGGAAATAATGTCCATATTACACAGCCTGCAATTTCACCATTAAAAACCATCAGATAAATTCAGTTTATTACAGAAGATGCAGTCATTTTCCAACTTCAGCATTAAGCAACTTTGCAACCACTCTATAGAACTTCCCACCGATGCAGAGCTCAACTGAGCAATTAATGAACTTGCAAACTAAAACTAACAGCCCAAGCTCATTCACCAGACTAAACATTTTAAACACTGCATGTCAAGCTTGCATTTCAGTTGAGCTCCTGTACCAGTTGGATCTACTTTGCTTTGCACGTGTAAGATCAAACAAATTGGCAAAATTTACAGACAATAAAAGTCAGACCAATTTATTGGAATGCAACTGCCAATGGCTTGAGAAGGCAGTCCCATCCTTCAATTTCAATATTTGTGTTGTTTTCTTTTGCATAAGTGGATCCAGAAAATCAGCATACTTGATTAATCTTGTGGAGGCTTTATCAATCATCAAATCAAATTTGTTCGCTTGACATGGTTATGCCATTACAGTTCTCAGTAAAAAGGTCTCAATTCTAAAGCAGTAAATTCTGACTTAAAAGCAGGGAACTGCGTAATTTTCAACCACAGAACTTTCTGTTCTATTTGCGACACAAACCTTCATTTTCCATTCTTGGGGATCATGCTGTTAAATAAAACCATATACAAGCGTAGAAATAACATGCATGAAAAGCAAAGCAAGGCAAATACTTTCTCACAGCTAATCTGTCAAATATTGTATGTCTAAACGTGCAGAGAAAGAATTTTCAGCATTTAATGCTGAGCAACTTCGCATTTTCTTTACTGTCAAAGCTTTCATCATTCAATACTTTTCACAGGCAACATGTTTATTAATCAAATCATTTAAAAGAGCAGAGAAATATTTCATTATCATTTCACCTTCGACAAATATGATATCAGCCAGGATTCTTTATTTTGCTATCCTTGTTGGTTGGCATAATTTTTAAGGGAAAAAAAATCATTAACTGGGACAGATTCATAGGTAATTATTACATTACTGTAAGAGTACCCTCTCAAAAGAAAATGAAGTAAAAAATAAAATACTGGAAGAGTAACTGAAAGAATAACATGTTAGCACAAACCTGCTGGCTTCAATCAGTGGTAGATGGTCATTGTGAGGCTTCTCTATCACATTCTGCACCTGCAAATAAAAAAAAAAAAACCAGTTACCACAACACCAACAGTTGCCATCAGCGATGGATATTATTATTTTTTCCTATTAACTCAATTTGGTGGATTCCATTGCAGTTCTGTTTTTTTAAAACTAAATAAATAAACAGGGATTCATTTTCAGTACATCAACAAAATAAACATATTCATAGGCCCCAGTTATTTTCATAAAAAGTCATGGTTCGTTAAATTGCAGACTCTTCTGCAACTAGCATCCAAATGGATGTACAGTCCCATTCACAGTATATGAAGAACTTTATAGTAGAGCAACAAATTAAAAGTTTAATAAGCCAACAATAAGGATCTCTCTCCCTAAAGTAAAGTTGGTTTGCAAATATGACATTGTATTATCTTTGATGCCTTAAGTTTCCAAAGTGAATTGGCCAAAATTATAAACAACTTTCGCACTTAGGCTCATTGCTCTGTGTAAAATAGGAATCTTCTTTTGGTAGCCATATCTCCAAAAAGTGCCAGTACCTTAAGAACTTTGACTTTCAGTCAGATGATTACAAACCAAACAATTCATAGCAAAAGATTGATTGGGAACAAGGGAATATTTTGAACATCTAACTTCAACCCTAATCTATCCACAAAATGTACTTAGAAACTTTCAAAGAGAGGTGGGCTGAAATTTTACCATCTAATTTACTGTAAGCAATGACAATCTCTCAAAAAGTCACCTAATAGGTGAACAAATTAAATAGACTACAAGTTCAATGATGTCTGAAAGCATATCAAATTTTTGAGGTTACATTTCAGATGCTTTTTAACATGAATTCAATAACATAATTATGTGTATGGGTTTGGCTGCTAAAATGTTTTGAGATTTAAAACTTAACTATCATTAAAACACCCCTGCATGCACCCAGAGGCTGAATAATGTCAGAACAGAGGGAATATTACATGAATGAATGTCAAAACTATTTCTTACTTTTGCTAATAGCTCCTGGCTCTCAGGCGGTTGTTTTTTCAAACTTTGAGGCAAGATTACTGTAAGTAGTTCAGGTTTTTCTGCTCTTAAAGCACCCCTTATAACAGCTGCATTAGTCCCAGATGCACCTGATGTATAAATATGGTTTTTCTGCAGGAAAAGAAATCATGTTGCATTTCAGGAAGATGAGAATCTCAGAAGAATTTACTTACATAGTCCACGGTGAGGCTCAGTATCAAGTATATTTCTAGAATGAGTATTCCAAGGAGACAAATAGAAATAAAATAAATGAGATTTATGTCATAGCATCTTACTGTTATAACCAAAGCATAACTGAGAATCTCAATAAGTTCCTGATGCATGAAGCCCATGTTCCGGGTTCCAAAAAACCCAATAGATCTTGGTCCTTGTTGTTGGATGGCCAATAACTCCTGCAAACAATTGTATATGCATATAAAACTTAACCTTTCAAACAGATATCCGAGGCCATAAGGTTTAGCACAATAGAAAAAAATGCTGGGGTGCTTGCAAAACTGCAACCAAAACAAAGAGAGATGAACTTTTACTCTCTAAAATTTGTCCCCAAGAATCACATTAGAAAATAAAATAAAACTATCTATATAAAATGCCTAAGATCAGACAGCAGATGATCACTTAATCATTGTTATGTCCATCATGGAAAATTTATT
This sequence comes from Populus alba, assembly GCF_005239225.2. Classification (NCBI taxonomy): domain Eukaryota; kingdom Viridiplantae; phylum Streptophyta; class Magnoliopsida; order Malpighiales; family Salicaceae; genus Populus; species Populus alba. The sequence continues at coordinate 8,377,323 of NC_133296.1, read as the reverse complement.
ATGCAGGTCCTCTTGGTTGTTAGTGGTCCCAACCTTTAACTTGCAAGGGCATTTTTTAAAAAGTTGAGTACTATAACACATGATATCCCAAATTAGGCATCAGTAAACAATTTCTCAATTGTCAAACCCAGTATGTTAGTGGTGGAGAAATGATATTACTGTTGAAGAGGATGACAAGGTTGATTTTAACAATTAACTGCCAAAAATAAATTTTGTTGACTGAAGAACAAGTTTGTAATGGAAAGATTACACACCTGTAGATAGTCTACATCAGGAACAGGTTTAAATTCTGACAGCACAACTGTCCCTGATCCTTCCACAATAGTTTGGGCTTGTGTTGGAATTTGGCTGCCAGTATCTTCATTTGAACCAAACATGCACTCAATGTTCTCCTCTTCAGCTTTCCCACTATCCATTTCCTGATCATTCCTCTTATGTCCACAAAGCCACTATTTCCATTACATAAAAACAGATTCCCTGGTAGTAAATCATTAGTGAAAACCAACTGCACACAGAGAGTGGTGATCAGACAAGCTCAAGCTCACATGAGCTTTGAGGCATGTTTCGTTAGAGTAGTCTGCTTGATCACGTGGCAAGCTCACGTGGCCTACTAGAAACAAATATTATCATCTCTTTCTTCTTTTTCCCCTAAAAATGAATATATTTTAAGACCTAGCAAGCTTACATAAAGCTTGAGTCTGTTTGATCACCCCCATAAAATCATAGCACACTCAAAAGAAACATAAATTCACATAATATCAACTCAACTCAGTAAAAAGCAGCATATTTTACAAATCATAAATCTGAAAAAACAGAAGGTTTTTGAAAGTGATATATAGAAAACCGGGGGAGTTGCCTTGCATGCAGAAAATTAAAGGCACATACTTGACTGGCGTCGCAGATCAGTGTGTATGCGAGTTTAATAATGAATGATAATTGGTTTTAGTAGGCCCAAAAGTTTTTCCTTGGATAAATGGAAATTTATTAAAATGAAAGAAAACAAGTATAGGGTTATTTCACAAGCTACCTAAAAATGGTATGCTAAAAATACAAGACAGTCTACAAAATCTGGTAAAACATGGGGCAAAGATCAGCAGAAAGAGATTTTAATCTCACAAATAGAAATAAAGCCTCCAGTCAATTAAAAAATTATCCCATTTTTCTCCATCCCAATAGCCCACAGTAAACATACAGGTTCAATTATCCACGCCATGCACCTTTTCTTACCATCAAATTCTAGGTTGATGGTGCTCAATAACCTGAATCCCTTGTTTCTCACATGCCATGCCCACAACCCCAAGAAGCATTTTGTATGAATAATTTTTAGGGAAAGTTTGATATTTCAAAAAAACTTCCTTTCCCTTTCCAATCAAACAAGGATGGTTCAGATTTGATGCATTTGAGGATAATCAAATTTTAAAGCAAATTAAGCAAGCTTCCTTCTATAACAATTTCTTTTATTCATAGGCTCCGTGCATATCCAGCAAACAAGGAATAAATTGTAATCTCTATTTCAACCAGATGAATCCAATTAATTCCCAAAGGAGGAGTGATAAAAGTGATATTTTTATGCAGCTTTCATGTCAACCCCGGAACCACAGATATTAATTAAGGATTCTTGCTCGTTTTCCTTTTCTCTTCAAAAAGCCACTCTTCATCTATCCTTTGATATCTAACTTTTCTGATAGACAGCATGGAGAACAAAATAATTGCTTCCACTCTGCTCCTGTTACCTTGATAGATTTAATTTTCTAACAGATGAAACACATTTACAAGAGCTTATAAATACTTTATAAACCCTAGTTGTCAAGCAAGTAGTGAAAATTAACATGTTTATATCATGGCCTAAAAGAAGAATATTTGTTCTTCATTTATCCCTGTGCCCCACACACCTTGTCAGTTGAGTGTTTACAGTTTCTTTCCAAGAACCTAAAACTGACACACAAGATTTAGAAGTATGATCAGATAAGCACTGTATTTGATGCAAAGACCAATGCAACATGCAATGTCCTATAAACTTTCAAGAACAGGCATTTACGTTGACATACAACATCAAGTCAAACATCTTTTTCATAGGCATTCCAAAATTTGAGCTGCAAACCATATACAAAGAAAAAATACTTTTTGGTAACCCAATTATTAGCCAGTGATCTTCCCCAAACATTTACAGGGAATATTACCGTTTACTACTTGTGATCACATGCAAAGCTATCAACTTTCCTGTTTTCTTATAGAAGCAGACTGAATGGAACTTTTTCCTATATAGAATCATACAGACCTACGCTAATAAATAAATAGATAAAATTAACAGCTATAAGAGCACCCAAAAAAAGGGGGGGCAATACAGCGGAAAAAAGCTAGTAAATTTAGTTAATCACGGATTTTAAATGTCAATCAGAACAAATTTTGAATGCAATTGAAGTTTATGTAACAGGAAACAATCATCAGAAAACATATTAGGAACGGAACACCATTATAGACCTTCACCTTCAGAAATCTTTCATTCAAATATCTAATACTTTCATCTCAAAACCTCTAACCAAACAACACTTCCTCTTCCAAAGTTTTGAGAGAGCAAAAGCTAAAAGAAACAAACAACAGCCACTCTCAAACCCCAACACACACAAATGAGCACCATTTTTGTAGACACACGGCACAGCATAAAACCCAATTCATCAAAGCTCAAAGAGTCATAAATTTTGCATCTTAAAAAACCACTGCATATAAAACAAAACAAAAAATACGAACATTACAAACACAGAGAGAGAGAGAGAGGAGGGTACCGTTGGTTTAGAGAAAGAGAGGCTGTTTCTTCTTGCAAGACATGATTGGTTCAAATTAGGGATTGTTGTTGTTCTTAGGGATTTGGAGGGAAAACCTGTAACAGTAGAAGTGGTTAACAAAAGCCTCATAGCAGTAGGTAAGGCCGTACACATCTCTCTTCTCTTTTTTTTTCCTTTTTCTCTTCGCCAATCTCTCAAAGGTGATTTTATTTGAAGGCCGCCTTTCTTTTCTTCTTTGCTTTTTCTATCCTTGTTTTGTTATCTTAGACAGAGAGAGAGAGAGGATACTTTCTATTCCGCCTTTGTTCTTTTTCCCTTTTAAGAGATTATTATTACAAATATATTTATTAATAAAGTTAGTGGCACCTTTGACTTGCACTGGAATCTAATCAAGGGCTTGCGTTGCAGCCGGGACACTAGCTTGGACGGACGGACAACATAGTCCTTAGATAAGCATAAGTTCAAATAGAGTGGTAGATACTTTTCATTCTTTAAATTCATTTTCAAATTGTTTTCTGAATTTATTTGTAAATTATTCATTATTGATTGATATTTATTTAATTAACAAAATTAAGAATCTCTCATCTTGATAATTGTTTTTCTTTTACTTACTTATATTTATTGCCTTTTTTATTATTTTTTCCCACAAAACAAAACTTGAACGTAATATTATCATTCACCCACATCATTCCCTTTTAAGAAAACTTATTGACTTACTATTGATCTCATGTTCGGTTAAAAGCATCGTATTAGACCTATATTGGTTTCTAAAACTAAAAGACATGTTGTCTAATTATTAAGATTCAAATTTAATTAAAAAATAATTCTAATTTGATAAAAAGTTATTAATTATTATTCATATTTATTTTCAAAAAAATATTTACACGAACATGCAGACGTAAAAAGATGAAAACACTTTTTTACAAAATGAAACTAATATTAATACAAAGCCAATAAAAATAAATAACCATGCATGAATAGTGAAAATGTACATTATTTAGAATTTTAAATAATAAATTTCTACAACCTACATGAAAGAAAATAAAATATAAAAAAAATGACTGAGCTCCAAACAAGGAAGAAGTTGTTACAGTTACTACTAGTGCCACATATGGCGGCATGCAAGCAATGAAGGGGTTTTGTGGTGGTTTTTATTGGGTTCGTTCGGTTTATTACAAGTAGAGTATTCTCGAGTGTTTTAAAAAAGTTGAGGGGGATAAGATGATTGAAAATGGTTGAGCTATTATGGGTTGTTTATGTTAGTGTATATTTTTGTAGTTAATTGATTAGTTATATGTGACTCTAACTTTGTTCATTTAAAATTATAACTGTTATTAATAAAGTTCTTTTATTTTTAATATTTATTCATGTGTTGATTAAGTGCACTATTTAACAACGTGTCATGTTCCTGTAAAAAGAAATATTTACAAGCATATTTATCTATAATATTCATTTATGTTAGATTAAGTGCATCATTTAACAATGTGTCATATGTAAGTAAAAATAAATATTTACACGCATATAACATGTTGTTAGACAATACACTTAATCTTCAAACATAAATCAATAAATTATTGAATTGATAATAAATCAAAGTATTTAATTTATTTAAGGGAAAATTACCCTAATCTTCTTGTAGTTTAGTCATTTTTTTCACTTTGCCTCAATTCTTTAAAACAATTATAGTTTACATCTTTAATCAATATAAATTCTAAATTTGAATGGAAAGGTTAAATTTACTCTCATGTATAATATAACAAAAATACCCATAAACTCTTATTCCTAATTTGTAAATCCTAACCTAATTTCCTAAATTTTATCCACCAATTCCCCACCTTAATCCTCCCCTTTCACTCTCAATTTTAAGGGAGCTCTATGATAGCATCAATTTCTTTGTAGATATTAATCATGATGTAAGTTTTTATTTAAGAAAATATTTTATTAATAAAAAAAATATGATATGTAGTCCTCAGGGTCAGCCTTGTAGATTTAGTTATGTCTAGAGGTGTTCAAAATAATAGAGAAAACCGAAAAACCAAAGAAAAATTAATCGAAAAAAAAAAACCAGGATGAATAACTAATTAAATCGATTTTCAAAACTATAAATTCTAACAAATCCTGTTTGGTTTTGAAATAGAAACTGACAAACCGAACCGGACCAACAAAAAACCTAAAAGATATAAAAATATATGAGGGATATAAATAGTTAAATTCTAATATAACCCTAACATTACCCTTTATGCCCTCACAAAAAGCTGCCACCTTGACCTTTGAGAAATTGAGAATCTTCTTTTTAATTAATTCTCAATCTTCTTGTCCTTTTCAAATTTTAATTACTTTGCGTTTGTTTCCATCTAAAGTCTAGTCAAACACAAACCCACCTATCCATTTTCCTGGCTTTTCTTCTCTCTTTATTTTCGCCCAAGTTGTTGTGATCCTTCTCTATTCTTGCAAGTTGTAGCAAAAGAAAAGGACTTATTCATTAGAGAAAAGACAAAAAAATAAATTTTATCCTTAAGGCTCATTCATAAGATATTATGCTAAGTTTAGTTCTGCCATTTTGATTCTGCTTATTTGCTCCTAAATATTTTTTCAACACTCTTGTGTTGTTCTTCCTTCTAGTCATGAAGGATGGTTTTAGTTTGCTTGTGTTTGCATTTAAGTTGATTATACAGTTCCTATAACGATAACGATTGGCATATTTTGCTTTGTTTGAGTTTGGATTTTTTAGTTATGTTAATTTGTTTCAATGAAAGATTGAGTGTTTGCTGGATTGTGTAATTAATTTGATGTTTGATTAATATATAATCCTTTTTTTTGTTCCAGTGTTCTGGTGAGGGAGGGAAGGAGGTTATAACATGTTATTAGTATTACTTTAGTATTGATACTGGAGATTGATAATAAAGCCGTTGGACACCTTCCAGTGTTCTCAGCGTTTAAAAAGAACATTGCCTGGTATTAGTGAAAAACAGAGGATTGGGATGTCTTGTCAAATTAACAGTTTATACTAACAATTTCAACATTCTTTGATAGTTTACAGTACCATGTTATCAAAACACATACCGAAACCTATAAAAAGAAGGTTAGTGATATATAAAATGCGTTTTCAATTTCATGAATGCAGCTTTTGGAAGAACAAATCACTCTTGTTTTATATAAATTGCATGTAAGGAGTTTGGAGGAGAGACATGGAAACGCCTGGATGGAATATGTAGGAATCTAAACTTTCATGTCTTGTTTTCACTAATTTCTCAACTTAGAATAAACAGAAGGACTAAACCAGAGAATTTCTTCTTCTTCTTCTTCTTCTATTTTTTATATATTGGAATTCAAGGAAGCAAAAATGGAGGATCCACGATAAGGATTAGTTGACAGTGAATGAGATTATGAATCTGCTACTGCTCTTGTAAATGGGGCTTCCAACCTCTATGCATTCGCCTGCACCAAGGCCGCCGCCGCCGCCACCATCCTAATCTTCACCTTGCTGGTGGGTTTGGACCCCATGACCTCCGTCTTCCTTGAGTGGTCCTAGTCTTCAGACATCTAATCTAAATGCTCTCGTACTATTTAGAGATGCTATCCGACATTGAATAATGAAAAACGTAGTTAGGTGGATTGATAATAGTCCACTGCAGATATAATAAAACTATTTTTATGCTTATATAGATTGTAAATTTAAAGCCCAATTTTAATGTAAGTCCATTTAAAAAAAATGAAAAAAAGCCTAGGTTTCCTGGATTTTTGCAAAAAAAAAAAAAAAAAAAAAAACAGAATTTAACCAATTGGGACATTATTTTAATTTAAGATTATAGTTTTTTTAATGTAATAGTAACTGTTAATTTGTTAATTATTATATGTTAACCTAATATGCAATTTTTTTTAAGAAATATGCTCATGATTATAATTATATATATATATATGTATGTATATATAAAACATGAATTTCTCAATTAATCATTATTTTATTTTTTTTATAATCACGTTTAAATTATCTAGTCATACTATTTTTGTTCCTTAATTGAAATTTACTTTTTAGAACATAATAATTATTTATTTAAGAAATAATTTTTTTAATTAAAGGAAATACACAATAAGAAAAAATAGGATTTTGATTTGAGAGATATAACTCAAATTATTGAAATTCTTACTAGGATTTATTCTAATTATTTTTAGTTTTTATTTTAAAAAATATGTTGTTAATAAAAAATATTTTTTAAAATAAAATGAAAAAATAAATAAAAATAAAAATTCTTGCTAACAAAATATATTTTTTTCTTTCAAATTGAAATCTTTACTTACAAATACTAGTTTGATTCACTGCCTTACGTAGTGGGATAAAACATTTTTTCTCAATGCATAAAAAGGTGTTAACATCGTTAAAGTTTTTATCACAATCAATTATTTTTACTGTAAACTAAAAAATTTATATGTGTATTAAAAAAATAAATTAAAAATTATATGTGTTAATAAATAATAATAATTTTGATTATAATTAAAAATTGAGCTGGAAAGTTGAGATAAAAAGATAAAGATAATATTTCTCAAGAAAAAAAGAGATTGAATATTTATTTTAATTTGAAACTGGGTATTAAGATTTTAATTAGTTTAAATTAATAAAATTAAATTTTAATTTACCAAATCAATCATTAATTGAATATCAAAACTTATTTTTTAATATTATAAAAGTCTTATTTAAAAGTAACAAAAAAAACATCGAATCAAATCCCAAATCAATTAATGTAAAAATATTAAATTGGAAATAAATAATGTTAAGTGACAAAAAAAAATAAACTAAAGAGAAATAGAAAAGGAAAAAGAAAACACTAGAATAATTATTGCAATGCATAATAAATTATTTTTTTCTATGTTTTATTTTCATTGTTTTTAGTAACATTTTTTTAATTTTTTATTTCCTAGCGTGTTTAAAATTATAAATACTATTTCATAATTTATAAAGTATTGATCTTTTGAAACTGTGCTATAATTATTCAATAAATAATAAAAGCAACTAATAAAAAAAGGGTGTGAATATTGTTTTAAAAAATCCAATTTATAAAAGTACTTAAATTAAAAAAAAACCAATAAAAAAATTAAATAAAAAATAAAGTTAAGGTGTTAAGACCTCAAATGTTTTAATTGTATTAATAATTTATATTATTTTTTATATAATTAAATAAAAATAAATTTTAAAGATAAATATAGAGTATCTCTCTAACAAAGAGTTAAAAACAATAATAAAATTATTATTTTAGCTCTTCAATGTTCATTTTATATGTTCAGAAGAGGAGTGCTAAACAAAATATTAGCAGATTTGATATGTCTTTAATAAATATAAAAATATTATTTATTTTAATAATTTTTTATTTTTGATTTTATTTAAATATATTTTTATATTATCCTAATTTCATTATTTGTAATATAAGTTTTACTCATGTTATTATTTTAATTAAATTTTTTTAATATTAATTTGATTGAGAATTGTTCGTTGTTTTTATATCTATTAAATCAATTCAGTTATATTATATTATTAAAATAATTATATATTAAATATATTAAAATAAAATTAGATATTCTAAATAACTTTTCACTATTAAAATCCATATAAATAAAAAAAACTTTATCTACATTATTTAAAAAATTATATTATCAATTTTGGCTAGCATCTCCGATTGGAGATAGATGCTTTTAGAAAACAAATGTTGTCCTTGTGACCTCGGACAGTATCCAAAACGTCCCTGTGGTATTTTTGGTATCAATCTATCTCGCATTAACCCAAGAGAAACGCGAAGAACAAACAACGAACAATGATCTTCATTTTTCTCTCACTTCTCCTTCTCGTTGCTTTACTCTACAAGTTCCTCACTTCTGATGGTATGTATACTGAGATCATATGCATACATTTACATGTCAATTGCGAGCTCACTGTATCTATTTTTAATGGGGGTGTTCTTCTTCTTCCTTTTTTTTTTTTTGTTAAAATTTGATTTTATATTTAAGGGGATTTCACTTTGATGTCAAAGAGGCATGCCAAGCGTGAAGAAATTGAAGATAAGGTGAAAAACCCAATTTAAAATATTGTCTTTTATTTTTTTTTCTCTTAATTTTCTTTCGATTTCATCTGTGTATTGTTTTGAAACATTGAAGTGTGTGTGTGTATATATATGTATTTGTTTTGTATACTTATCACATATGATTTTTTTAGGTTGTTTGGATTACTGGAGCCAGCCGTGGAATAGGTATGGAAATTCCCATTTGAATTCTTGATGTATTTTTGTCGAATTTGATTGATTTTAATACATAGCTTGGGATTTCGTTTTCTCTGATCAGAAAGAACTTAGCTTGCATGTGCAATTAAAAAGTTAACCATTGAATTGGTGTGCCCTTTTTTATTTTATGTTATAAGTTTAATCTTTTCTCTTACAAATATTTTATGAGTATAATGTGTTTCCAACTACATCTCTTACACAAAAATCCTATGGTTGTCAATTTATATGGTCGTTGTGTTTTGTGCAATTAAACGGCACAATGGCTGTATAGTAAAATGGTTTTCTGGTCCGGACTGTCCTTATGAAGCTTTTGTCCTCCAAATCTGTTGTGTGATGTGTTTTTATGTCTGAAATTTTCTTAATTTCCTTGCCCTAGATAAACTCCTCATCTCTTTCACTTTTCATGGTGGGTTTCAGGTGAGGTTCTTGCTAAACAACTGGCAAGTTTAGGTGCCAAACTAATTCTTTCATCACGGAATGAAGCAGAATTGGAGCGTGTCAAGAACCAACTTACTGGTATATCAATTCATCCAATGTGGAGCTCGGCCTTCCATTTCCTTCTTTACTAGTTTTTTAACAGGCCATTAGTATACTCGCAGGTAAACATGCACCTGGTGAAGTAAAGATTATACCTTTGGATTTGGCATCAGGTGAAGAGTTTCTTAAGGAGGCCGTAGAGAAAGCAGAGTCCTTTTTCTCTGGTGCTGGTGTTGATTATATGATCCACAATGCAGCTTATGAACGACCAGTAAGTATGAGATTTTTGATTTGGGATAGTGATACATTGCTATACACGTATATAATCAGCCAAAGAGGCATGCACATAGACATTTTCTAATGGTCATTGTAGTCTAGTGATAACGAAGTAAAGGGAAATCGTGTTACAAAATCAATAGCTGCTCCTAGTTAGCTAAGGAACCTGCTAACTCATTGCAAATTTCAGTATGTCCTATCAAGATATCATGCACCGCTGTGATTCTTCAACAAGGTTGTGAATGTTTCACTACCTTTCATCAAATAATGGACCTCTAATTCACTTTACCATCTTTAAAACATTGTTACAAACTAACTACGGTTTTTATAGTGGGTATCTCACTTTACTTCCCATTTTGAGAGACTTATTTTCATTCATGACGAAAAAAATAAAATAAAAATGGATCTCCATGGTCATGATTTGAGCAAGGCTTGGTTCATACATATATTGTCCACTGACATGGCCCATGTTTTTGCACCAATTTACTCATGTTTTTAAGCATAAATTGTTCATCAATCTCTTAAATTTTGTAATTTGAAGCTGCTTTACCTTTTCCTTTGAAAGATGCATTTGTTTTTTGTTTTGAGTGTCCCGTGCCAGTCTATACTGACTGTATGGGCTGAAGGTCAATGGTGCACTATGCCCAGAAGAATCCTATGCCTCTAGAATGAAAACATTGTTAACCAACTTCTTGTGTACCCTTTGTCTGATAGACATGTTAATAATCTGCCTTTTGTGCTTGGGTGTGGTAAATTTTGTTTTTAATGTGAGGAATGGAACAATGCCTTATAGTTTGTTGATTGAATTGAAACTTGGTTGATTGGTATTTGAGGGCAAAAGGTGCTTCTGCTGATTGCAAAACTTAGGCTTAGGAAATTGTAGGAGAACTGGCAAAAAACCATTGGATTTGGTGTTAGCAAGACACTATAGGTGAGGATTGCTTGGGAAATTAAATTAGGATTGTGGAAAATGAGAGGATATAATGTAGAAGAGAAGAAAAGAATGACTGAGTTGAGGTCAAGAGAAGTAACAATCGTGCTGGAAATGATGTGGAGAATGATGAGAATTCGAGATGTTAAAAGAAGATAACTAAAGGACAAACAAAACTATCCATGGTGGCTTTCACATTTTCTACAAAGGGATTTGAGATTCAAATATGATGCGTTTTCAAAGAGAGATCGAAATTGATTCTTGATAGAGCAATTCTACTGTCTCAAGCATGTGCACTTTTATCTAAAAGTACTCATAACTAATTTCGCATGTGTGCGATGTCACGGTGATTATCTTCCCAGACCGAGATCTTTGTGGTGATGATGAGTGGATGGCAGATAAAAACTTGTCATTGAGTGAGGCAAAAAAGTAAACAAAGCAAATATTTGTGTTTGTGGAGGTGGAGGGTTGCCTGAATTATACAAAAACTAAAAATGATGAAAGTACCATTGGCTATTGCAAAAGAAATGGTATGTGGTTCTAATTGTTGTGAGGATAATTTTATATGAACCTCTTTCACCGTAGCCTGCCTGCTATTGCCATTCCCTATCAAAGAATGTGATAAAGTATTTGCATTCTTGGTTGTTGATGGACCAAAAAACAAGTAGCATTATGCCCTAAGAGGTTGTGCAAGTTTCATTCATTTTGTTTTCTTACTTATGTGAAGATGTGAGAATGCTTGGTCATAAGCCCTAGAATAGCCTTAAGATTTCTTTGTTGTGACCAAAAAACATAAAGATTTTGGGAAAGCGAATTTATCGCCATCGATTAAATTTCATGATTGTGCTGCCTTGTTATTTCAATTTATTTACTGTGCTAAAAGTGGATGCTGCTTAGGGATGATCAGTGTGTTATCCAGTATAACTACCTTTTGATTCTGCAAACACAATATTGACTAGAGATTTGTAGAAATATTTCATCAATCAAGACGTCCTCATGTCACTTCAGGTTACCTAGTATACATGTCTTTGAAAGTATTGAATATGCTGCAATACCATGTGGTAAACTGTTTAAGGTCTTAAGGTTCTGTTTATTTTATGCATCATTGTGATAACCTACTGATATGCTTGTAAAATTGATTTGTCTTCCAGTGGTGAATGACTTTATTTTGTTATTTCTTTTTGGCAGAAATCAACAGCTTTGGATGTGAATGAGGAAAGTCTCAAGGTATCAAATCAAGGAAGTAGGCATCCTGATGATGATCTAGTCCAATCGCTTAAAAAATAACACTAGTTTACTTGAGTTTTTTTGCTTTGTCTTGCCTGCATTTAGTTACAAGTTGAGTTCAGTCAACAGGATGCATTCATCAAAGGATCACTATTATGATACTATCAATTTTTTTTCTGCGACTCTCTTGTAAAACTTCTAATGGTGCTTCTATCATGGAAGTAGGCTACATTCAACATCAATGTCCTTGGGCCAATATCTCTCACACGACTATTGGCATCTTCTATGCTGAGCCGAGGGCGGGGTCATTTTGTTGTGGTATGTTTGGATTAGTGATATATATTTTAACCATTATTTGTTTTGGATGTACACCTCAACTTGATAAGTAAATTATTACTGAATGATCCTTACACATTAACCAATTGTTTCTTATAGTCCGCTGTAACTCTTGTCACTTATGAGATTGGTTGCTAGATAGTTGTGTTCTCTTTTCTTAGTTTCCTAGCTACATTGCTTTGATTGGTTTATTATAAACAAAGGACCAAAATATATATAAAAAACAAGGAAATCTAATAATTATCTATATTAGAGCTCTTGCCTCTCACCCTTCTCTAAAAAAATAGATTAGTTTTATAATTGTACATACCATCTATCCATGTTGATACACTTAACTTTTTAAATGCACTATGCATGCAGATGAGCAGTGCTGCAGGCAAGACACCTACCCCGGGTCAGGCCATATACTCTGCTTCAAAATTTGCTCTAAATGGATACTTTCATTCCTTGCGTTCTGAGGTATATATATTATTTCTAAGTCAAATGTGTTGGGAATTGCTCATCATGGTAGACTAGAGTTCTTGCTATGTGTGACTATAACATAAAAGTATTGCAATAATGGCCAAAAAGGTTGCATTTGTTTTGATCCATAAAATGAATAAAAGTAACGCAAGGAAGATAGCAAGAACAATAACATAGAATTCTGTTGAAAAGGGATCAAACATAAACTCTAATTTGAAATTTTATTATTGAATATTATTTATTTAGATAGTCTGTCTAAAATATAAGCTAAATAACCCTATTTATATTAGAAAAAAAATCATAAACAAAGCTGAAAAAATAATAAAAGAAAGTTGAAAAAATAATAAAAGAGTCTTAAACCAAATAGAAAAAAGAATTCTAAATTAACTAGAAAAATATAACAAATCTTGAACATTAATTTTTGGGCTTTATTTGAAAGCCTTCCCATACTCGGATGGATACAAAATTCCCACCTTATTGGAAAGAGGGCCTCTAAAATCGTTTATCAAGATTTTAACCTGATCCAATGGTTGGATTGAAAGTTATGTTGATTATCATAAAGCTGCTCATTAGAAAAAAAATCTTTTGCATCAGTCTTCCCAGGTTAAAGAGAACTTGTCTCAAGTTCAAATTTCTCTTACCTCAATCTTGTGGCTGTCCAATCAAAAGTTCCAAACCTTTTACGTGCTCAACATTTTTGTTAAAAGCATCATACCTTTTAGGAACATGATAATCCTCCCCGACAACGAAGCCAATCTTAATGTTACATTGAAGATCATGTGCAACAACTCTTGTAGTAGCCTTCTCAAACTCTAACTCAAAATTCAACATAACTTTATTGTCCTTGACAACAATAATAAATCTTTGTTGACAACACCAAAACCACCTTGAAATTCTTCAAGCATAAACTTTAGACACTGATTATTGGCAATAAATAATAGGTTGGTCCATTGATTTCTTTGTGGTTGAAAATTTCTATTACTTCAATATCTTCAAAATTAGCTACAAAACACTCTTTTGGAGTATCAATGGATTTGTCACTTTCATGAAGAATCCTTATGGATCCCAATTTACAGAGTTTTTAGGATTTTTGCAACCCTCAAGCCCAATGATATCTTGAGCTTCTTCCTTGTCATATTTTGGTGGTTAATTCCAATGTACCTAATAACTAGAATCATCAAAAAATTCAATTTCAATATCATATCATATTCATCCTGATCAATAAATTACCTTATGCCTCTGAAACGAGGGCTCAAAACTAGCCATATATCCGTGATCACTTTTCTCACGATCCCACAAGCTCCTTACCTTCACCACTTGACAAGTTAATTGTGCAATTTGTCTTCGCATGTCTTCTCTCACTAGTTCTTGAAAATCACTTTTCAGTTTTGCAATATGTCTTTGCATGTCTTCTATTACAACGTTTCTCTCTTGAGGGGATGTTCTCATCCTTCTTACCTTAACACGTTCTGCTTTGCAACTTCTTCTAGCCATAGTTATTTAGCAGCACACAACAAGCAATAATCTAGGATTGTTGGGTTCTCATATCAATTGACACAAACAAAAGAAACACAAGAAAAACAACAAGTCAACAAGCATAAGAACACAGAATTCGGTTGTTGAAAGGGGATCTTATAGAAATCCTAATTCAAAACTTGATTATCGAATATTTTTTGTTCAAGTAGTCTACTTATATTACAAGCTAAATAACTCTATTTATTCTAGAAAAGAACAACCTAAACAAAGTTGAAAAAATAATGAAAAAATCAAATAGAAAAAATAATTTTAAATCAATTAGGAAAATATAATTAATTCTGATTAGTAACTTTTGGACTTTATTTGAAGGCTTTCCTGTATTCGGATGGATCCAAATTTTAACCTTACGAGAAATAGGGTCTCTAAAATCATCTATCAAAATTTCAGTCTGATTCAATGGTTGTATTGAAAGTAATGTTTATTAACATAAAACTATGCATTAGAAAAAAAATCTCCCGCACCAGGAAGGCTAGCCAATAAACCACATGAAAATTCAAGCATAGAAATGTCTTGACTTTGGCACACTTGCAAGTTTATGACAAAAATATGATTTTCTTTTATAAAGCTTTTAAACTAGCAAGTTGTTAACTGATTGCTTCTCATTTACACTTAGAATCTGACACCGCTATTATTTAATATATCAAAATTTATATAAGTTATACCACTGAATAGTGAGTATGACTAATGCATTTTACGTTGAATTCATTAGGTTATCGGTGGAACTCCTGGTCATTGAACTTTCATAAGATAACAGTGAAACCAAATTCAAGAGATACCATAAGAGAATAATACTTCCTATTATCTTATTCTAGTTTATTGATTAACATGTACAAAGTCCATATATAACCTTAGATGTTACTGGGAAAATGTTCTGGTGAATAGTTCTTATGTTTATATAAGATCATAAAATGCAAGAGAAACCACTATAAGTGGATATAAACTGCTGACCTGGCTGATTTTCACAAAAAATGGTTTGTGTGAAAGAAGGGGCTGCTTTGGATGATGTCCCTGTTTGGAGAGATGGTAGAATTCTTAAAAACCATTACACTTCACACAATTGGTGGGGGACAAGATTGTTTTACTTTCTTATTTGGAGTGCCATGCTTCAAGTGCTTTTAGGGGAGTTTCTTCAGCTGATAGAGATCGGATTTCTCTTCCATTATATTCCATTTGCTTTCATATTTTGGAGGATGACTCATTCTCCATCATGCTTTTGTAATAGTTCTGTTTTAGTCAGTTCATCTCTCTATCTCTCTCTCTCTCTCTCTCACACACACACACACACACACATTCTCAATCATGCTTTTGTAAAAGTTCTGTTTTAGTCGTTTCATCTATCTATGATCTCTCTCTCTTTCTCTCTCTATCTCTCTCATGTTAATGTTTGGAAGAGGATTAGAGGTGGTTGTGCTAATTCTGCCTAGTTTATTTCCCTTGCTGGAGATAGCAGATAAACTTTGAAAAAGGTTTACCTGGATTGGCTAATTGGAACTTTGGAAGGTGGTTGGGCTAATTGTGCCAAGTATGTTGCATGCTACATACAGAAAAGAATAAACTTTGAAATATGTGCTCGTGATTTGTCCAATTAGGTAATTAGAACTTATAAAGGTGTATGATGTGGATAAGAAACTTTAAACATGAGTACCTTGATTTGTAGGTATTGCAGAGAATAAAAGATGTTGGTGTTACTAGTTAAGTTGATTGGATGCTATGTACTTGAGCTGAAATGTACCCAAGCTGAGAAGAATGATTCGCATAGTATGTGTGCTTTGATGGTACACTAGGAATAAGAGCTTTATGATTATTTGGTTCTATTATGTGCTATGTGGTGAATGTACAGGGAGAGTTCTAGGGCCTATAACTTTAAAAGAATGGCAGTTTGTCCCAATTGAAACTAAGTGGGGTATAAGGAGTTTGTTTTCCTGGTCCATTCCCCCAAGCGTCCATCAAGATACTTATTTAAAACAAACATCAGAACCAAACTACATCAGTCAAGACGCACAAGAGGCTATATTGTGGGTAATATTGTTTGTAATGATTTATGCTATTTAGTATTGGTAAACAATACATTATTCCAAATTGTTATGCTTCACCTTATAATGAATGTTGCTCAACTGTTTTCCTATTCGTTGCTGAGTCCTTGCATTCTCTCTTAAATTTGTGTTATTGCAGCTCTGTCAGAAAGGGATTAAGGTGACCATTGTTTGTCCTGGGCCAATAGAAACGTCAAATGGTTTTGGATCGACAACCTCAGGAAAGAAAGGTACTTTTGAGGTGAGCTTCTTACTGTAATGTTATGAGTGGAATTGGCATTACTTGTAACTTGTTTTCTTGCTATCTTTTGGACAACCCAAATATTGTGAAGCAGCAAGGGGTGCACATCTATGATTGTGCGGATTGGTATATTGTAAAACAGTTATGTTCTTATAGCACATGTTCTCATCCATCTGCCTTCCTTCAGTAACTACTGATTACTTCTATGCTGCCTGCTTGGTTTTAATATAGATCTTGCTGTTTTTTCTTTTTGACAGAGGAGAGTGTCGTCAGAAAGGTGTGCAGAACTGACAATTATTGCAGCAACCCATGGTTTAAAGGAAGTTTGGATATCAGACCAGGTATTTGAATTTTCACTATAGAATCCTTCTATTAGATTAAAATAAAACGAAACAAAATTTGATTCTAGTACTTTCACTATAAAACCAACCTTGAAAACTTTGTTGAATATCGAGAAATTTCTTCTGTGACATTTGACCACACTCCACGTATGTTATGTCCTTGAAACATTGGATAGCTTGTATCATGATAACATCATTCTGTGAGATTTAATTTTGTTAGCAATGTGAATTGTTGATAAGCACCAGGTTTCTTCAAAGACTCAACTCGAAGAAATGTAATTCACAAATACTTGGGATTGGCTATCATGATTTATCTGAAAATACATTCAACGGTCTATTTTACCTAATCTAGTGTAATGAAATACGACGCATGACTGCACACTAGTTATAACTTACAATATAGCCACCTCATGACAGACATTGAGGTTTTAATAATAGAGTTGTGATCCTAAATCTAGGTGTTAAATTTTAAAGCGAACCTGGAAAAATTGACAAGCCTCTTGAATATTTGTGTCTGGCTGTTCAGGGTTCAGTAATTCTCGTGGTTAAAATTTAATTGAGCTTTACTAGGTACTGGTGTGTATCAATGCGCTCTGTTTTCTTGTTTTCTTTTAGGTTTTTTTGCTGTGTTAGGGTTTAGCCTCATTGATCTGGTTTCTTAAAAAATTGCTTCAATTGTAAAACTCAAATAAACTTCCCTTGCTATCTGATTAATGGTATGTTAGGTGTGGTCGGTAAAAGTCAAGTGAGAGTCACAGCTTCAAACCTAAAGCATTCAGTATACACATGCAAGTGTATGAGCATGAATGATTAGTTTGAATGTGGGATGTTTATGAGCTAGGGCCAAGGTGGATAACTCTATTTTTCTGTCATATATGCACAGAAGATCCAGTTTTCCCTCCATTTTTG
Organism: Populus alba; assembly: GCF_005239225.2. Lineage (NCBI taxonomy): Eukaryota > Viridiplantae > Streptophyta > Magnoliopsida > Malpighiales > Salicaceae > Populus > Populus alba. Next base: position 8,359,505 of record NC_133296.1, on the reverse strand, counting down.
GCCTTTATTTTTGGATATGTAAGAGATCAGTAGCCTGCCCTTCTAATTTGAGCAGTTGAGTGTTTAATATATCTCAGGTGCCACTTGGGGAACCATCACAAATTGAATACTAGTTCATAATATAATAATCTGACTATTAAATATACGACACTCTTGACTCTAACAAATGATATATAATGCTTCTCGAAACAGAAATGCTGCCTGTACCATCGGGCAACACTTTAGGATGACTATGTTAATAATATGAGGATTTGAGGAATGATGATAGAATTCTGGATTTTATTTCAACCTTTTAAATTTGAGACCATACAATTCTCCCATCTAGACTGGTCAACTAGCTTTTACTATGAGGACCTTAGTATAACTATGTGAAAATCTGAAGATGAGGAGTTCTCGATTGAAACTAAAATATACCATGGAAACTAGGCATATTATCAACTTTATTATCATCTATGGCATTTTCTTGGTTATATGCAAATAATAAAGTTTCGTACGTGGAACTATTTTATATTATATTTTTAACTTTCAAATTGAGGACGAAAACTTATCCTCATAAACTAGCATTTTCTAATATGTTTTGTGTATCACACTTGTGATTTTGCAATGGAATGTGCATATCTCCTTTCCTTTCATGTGTAAGAATATGCTGACAAAGTTCTTCCATTTCCTTGCTATCATAGTTTTTTGCAAATATTAATATTTCGTTCCATCTTTCAGCCTGTGCTAGCTGTTCTGTATTTAGTGCAGTACATGCCAACTGTAGGGTATTGGCTCATGGACAAGGTATCTTCTCAGAACAATATTAACACCACTTAAACATTTAAGTACTAATTTCAACCGCACCATCATACCTTGTGAATCCAGTTTTCTTTCACAGCTACACGATTAATAGCTGTTAACGTTTATTATTTTTCATTATTTTGGACACCACTTGAATAGAATTTGTGTTTGAAATGTCTTAGATTGGTGGAAATCGATTAGCAGCTGCTGCACAAAAAGGCAATACATACTCTTTGAGCTTATTGTTTGGGAAAAAGAAAGCAACCTGAATTGTTACTGCAGGTTGATATCTCTTCTGTTTTATGTTCTAGTTCGCGACAACAATACAAGCCCTTCCAATGGAAGATTTGTAATACAACCCAATAATTCACATCATTGTCAGTATATCTTGTCAGAATTGTTCTATCAACGAAAATCCTCAACTTAGTAAAAAAGGATATCAAGGAACATTTATACCATGTGCGTAACAGCTGATACTGGTGTACCTGTTTAATGTCAAAAGTTACGAAGCTACCTTTTATTTTCTTTTTATAGTTTAAGGTGAGGTGGTATAGAAATCCATCCATTACAGATTCATATACATCAGTGATGACCAAATGGATTTTACCTCTTTTTTTTTTTTTTTTTTAATTAACCTGTTTTTTGAACGAAGTTCGATGAGTATATTGAGATCAATTATAACTATATCTGTACCCTTAGTTTTAGAAACATGTTGATTGCTATTACTGCGTGCAGGTGCTCTCCTAATGTAAAAGGACTCCCGGACATTCACATTAGGATTCATTGGTGTGATTCAAGTGGGAAAATAACAGTGTCATATATCTCGGTGCAAAGAGAGGTTAATGTTCATGCATCAAATCTCATGATTTATGAGCGTATCATTTATCTTAGAAAGGTTATGGTAGTCCATCCGAGTAACAGTGTCATATATGATCAGTGCAGAGAGATGTGGGTATATTTGCATCAAATATCACAACTTTCGAGTATAGTTCATCCCTGTTGTGCTTAGCTCGGTTTTTATAAGAAGCTCGTGGTTCTCAAGGAAAACGACAGTAATCATGACCCGTGAACATGGGGAGTGAAATGAAACTGTCGCTGAAGTTGGCAAATTCACTCCAAAACCATTAATGCATCCAAATAGATCTGGAACTCGAAGGCATGCTTGATTAACTTTCTAACCAAAAATATTATGTCTTTCAAGACAACGAGGAGTTACCTCGTTCATTGTTCTGTTAGCTTGCCTTTTGAGGGGTTTTGGTAGTGAAATGGCTTGGGTTTCCCGCCCCCCACCACCCGCCTCTCTTGGTGTAGGCGACGTGGTTGTATCATCTTTGTACGGTAAATTGAAAATAGGAGCATTATATGAAATTCCTCTCTTTAGACTGGAGTTGTCGACTCCGTGTTATGTGTAAGACTCAACACATGGGGATGGGTGATAAATGTGATGCAGCAAGTTGTAAAAATGAATTTGTTGGCGTTACAAAAATGTAGAATGTAACAAATCCTCTCCCAAAGCCTCGTCTAGGTGGGAACTAGATTAACTGATAGTGTGAATCATCCAAAGGAGACATGGACAACAGTCTTCAATTGCCAACACTAAAGGATTTTTGAGAATAGAGGTTCTGCGTGCGAAGATGCAGAAGAAAACTTAGAATTGTTCCTGTGAAGCAAATGGACCCCCAGATGATGAAAGTTTTTTGATAGCATTGCAGCCCTATGCATACGCCATGATCGCCAGCACCTTCGCTTTGATAGTTAATGGCTGCCAAGTACCCAAAAAGCAGAGAGCCCAAGGGAATGTTGGTTAGAACAATGGTTTGTTTCGCAACAGAGTTCTTGGAGCCGAACAGCTCAGACGTTGTCATTGAATTTATAACAATTAAGGCTCCTGAACAGGTTCCCAAGATTCCGGTGCTGATGTATAAACATCTGTTGCTGTCGAGGAGCAAGAAGACAGCAATGGGCATGGGGATCATTAGGAGCACTGTCAACGCTGGGTTGGCTATTACCGATTTTTCCCTGGTTATACAAATATATTATCAACAAAGGAAAATATATCCATGAAAGGAAACGTGATTATTACATCTTACAAGGTGCAGTCAGCTTATTAGAGTTTCAAGTAGTGGGAAATGCTCTAACCTTGTATACCAGTGGAACATAATAGACAAGATCCTTCCAAAAAAGCCAAACGCAGAAGATATTTCCAGTAAAAATGATGCTTCGCCCATGCTGCGAGACTGCGTGATTCTCTCTAGGTTGTTTAAATAAACCATTCCCAGCGTAGGTCCACATGCATTCACCAAATAGAACATCCAGAAATCCACATTTAACAGTAGTTTTTTCATACCAGCATCATTTCCTGCTTTAAACAAGCCCTTGTCGTCACTGTCAACCTCCCCCCCTGCCCTTTGATCAGCTTCTCTTTCTTCGCCTATTGCAATCTTGACTTCTTTGGATACCTTTTCGGGGTTTGATTCGCCAGAGTCATTCGACTCCCTTCGAGTCACCTGGGAGTGATATTTCTCTGCTGAAAACCGGTCTGCAGCAGCTGTCAAGAGTGCAACTGCAAACGGTATGGTTAACGCCAGTGCTAAAATCACTGCGCGTAATCGCAAGGACACAAACCCGAAGAATGGTGCAACGGGTTCGATCACTGTATACACTCCAGTTGCAATGATGAGAACGAAGACGGCTGGAAATACATCCGAGTCCCCATATTCCATGAACTCGAGACAAATATGAACGAGAGCAACAATTAACCCAGCGGCCACAGGAACCAGGCAGGTCAAGAGGAGGTAAATACTGGAATTTGTAGAGCCTTTCCTTCCTTCAATTCCTTCAACTAAAGAAGTCAGTATCTTTCCACTCAACCCTGAATAAGTTGATGTTATTTCGAATATCGTCCGATAACTGTCCTTGAAGTTTCTTGTGGCTAACAATTGACAGTAAGTATTGATCCAACAGCTGCTGTTCCCTGCAAGAATATTTAGCAATAAAGCTTGCCAAAAAGATAGAGCAGGGATTCTATGTGAAATACAAAAGCACTGCACGCCATAACCAACCAAACCAAAAACCAGGCCAATGAATAGGATCATCCATGCAGGAAAACAGGTGGCAGCGGCTGTCGATACGAAACCAAATAGCCTTCCTGTTTCTGAAGCAACAATTAGATTGTTGAGTTGCACATGTGAGATGTGGTAATTTTGTTCCATCAGGGATGCGCAAGCAGAGAAAATGAAGCGGGGGGCACTTGAGGCTTGTAGCAAAGTAATGCAACCCAAGGTTAGCCATGATGACAGTCTGAACTTCAATTGATTATTGCCCATGTTTCTTTCTTTTGGATTTTACTAGATGAGGAAAACATTGGCTTAATAATGATTTGTGTGAAATCAGAGTGCCCCTCTCTTTCTATATATATATATATATATATATTGAGGTTCCATCTTCTTGTTCCTGTTATAAGTAGTTGTCAAAATTATCAATAACAAAATTACAGATTTTCAAACAAAATCCTCCTCTTCTCATTCAAATGTTAGGCAACAGCATGGTTACGTGAGACAATCATTAAAGCTAGGGTCTCGTTGAAGAACTGTAAAAAATCATCCTGTCTAACAAGGTTTTGAACTATCTAGTACCTTATGGACTAAAAAATACATGGCGAGACCAAAACAAAGCAAAACAAACAATTAAACTAAAAACATATCAAAACTAAAAAAAAAAAAAATCTTAAAAACATAAAATTTTCTAACAAAAACATATCAAACACCAATAATATAAAGAACATGATAAACATTCATACCGAAACCCAACAAACACAAATCACAAACTAGACAAAACAAATTGATGGTTTTTGAAACCATTGACGCGATGAACATTAAAACCATTGACAAGAACTCTTTGAGAAACTTTAAGTGTGAACACACAAAACAAATGGATGGTTTTTGAAAAATATGTATCATAGTCAAGACTGACTCAATTGATCACTTTTGAGGCTTCACTGGAGAAATTGCGATATAAACATCATTGAAAACCACCTAAAGTTGGTAGAAGAGGTGCATACCTTTCGTTTGGATCTAACCTTGCTCAATTTGAAAGTTTGTAGCTTCACATTTATTCATTCAAATGTGCCAACTCGATCAGCTCAAAATTTGAAAATGCAAGAAAAGCTGATTGAAGATAAGATGTTTGAGATTTATGTGGAAGAATTGGGGGTCTACGTCTAATTTGATGGGCATGAGGTTAAAGAGGAGATGTTTTTCTTCTATTTGCAAATAACTTCATGCCATTTGGTGGTCTAGAACTCCACAATGAGCTTTTGAAAAGTGCCACTTCGATCATTATTTTCTGCTGGAAAAAGAAGAAGAAAACTAGGAGACGATGTGTAATTCATGTCCTTTCATTAAAATTGAATGACACATCACCTACTAAAAACCCTAAAAATTTGGGCTCTTGATTGATTTTTAGCAAGTGCCAACCCGATCATCATTTTCTCCTGGAAGAAGAAAACTAGTGGACGATGTGTTATTCGTGTCCTTTCATTAAAACCGAATGATACGTCATCTACTAAAAACCCTAAAAATTAGCGCTCTTAATTGATTATTGCAAAAAAAATCAATCTAGCCATTTTCTTCTAATCGTGGCATATGCATCCTTAATTGAGTCGAAATCCTTTTAACCCTTGCAATGACACCCTAGCAATTTTGATTTGAATCCCTTTATTCTAACGCCTCTTACAAATGAGTCTTTAGTTTTTAATTTATTCAATTTGAAATTAATTGACCATGAAAATTTTAATTTGTTTCAATTTGTCCCATGATTTGGTTAATTTTAGCTCTTAAAATAACATTTTTTTTTTTTAGTTTGGTTCTTAGTTTTAGATTTCTTCAATCAAGTCCCTAATTTTTCATCAAATTTTAATATTCTTACAATTAAGCCCATGATTCATCCAATTTAAACCTCCCAAAAATCAATTAAGTCCCCAGACTTTAATTTCTTCTAATTAACTTTCAAATTGACTCTAAAATTGATTTTCCTTGCAATTAAGTTCTCGATAAAATTAATTAAGCCTTCTAAAATTCCTATTAAGTTCTTAACCATCCAAATTTGTATTTCTTTAACCCAAAAAAAATATTTTCATCAATGGGGCCTTTGTAAATCAGAATTGGGTTGCCAATTTTGTTAATCTTAAACATTTTAGTCCTCCAACATTTTCATTTGTTATCTTGGTCCTTGACCACTAATTTGAGTAATCTTTTAGGCTTTCTTCTTGTATTTTTTAATTTTCTATTTTTTTTGGATAGAAAATGGGTAACCACTAATTATTTTTTTGTGGGGTCAAAATTTGGTAATAATAAATGCTTTTTCTTTACAATGCTTACGAAACAAAATCTCATTAAGGTTTTTACATTGTAAGCTTGTGAATAAAATTAGTTTGTTTGACTTGTTGAGTGATTCACCCATAAAAAAACTTTGCTTTTTACAAAAAAAAGAAGATCTATTTTCACGGGCGACCTGTCAAGTTTGAAATCCAAAAGTTTTGATTTATTTTTACGGGTGACTTACCCTTTTTAGATTACAAAAAGAATTTTAATAAGCGTCTATACTTTCTTGAAATTAGTCTATTTTCACGGGCGATCTGCTCAGTTTGAAATTCAAAATTTTTGGTCTATTTTCACGGGTATCTTACCATTTTTAAATTTAAAAAAGAATTTCAGCAAGCGTCTATGATTCCTTGAAATTGGTCTATTTTTCATGAGCGACCTGCCTATTTTGAAATTCAAAAGTTTTGGTATATTTTCATGGGCGACTTACCATTTTTAAATTCCAAAAAGAATTTCAGCAAATGCCATGTTTTCCCTGAAATTGGTCTATTTTCATGGGTAGCGTGTCTATTTTAAAATTCAAAAGTTTTTGTTTATTTTCACGGGTAACTTACCCCTTTTAAATTTCAAAAAGAATTTTAGCAACCGTTTATGCTTCCCTACTAAAATTGATCTATCTTCATGGGTGACTTGCTTATTTTGAAACCCAATATTTTTTTTAGTTTTTCCTCCTTTTCTCTTTAATGTTTTTTTTTTTTTGAAAAAAAATTACTTTTTATTCTTTACACTTGAAATATTTATCACTCTACACTTAGTCTATTTATACCATTCTTTTTGTTCTTATCTTCATTCTTTTGTGATTTTTTTAAAACTTATTTCTTTTTTTTTTCTTTATACTTTTTTTTTTTTGAAAAATCCTTATATTATTAAGGAAATATTGTTTTAATGTAGCAATTGTAACATTGTTTTATTTTTCTATTACGTTAAAAATGAGCTTGAGATCTTACATGTCTTTATTAACGTATATAATTTTCACTATATTTTATTATATGTAAGCATTGATTTTTTAATTAAAAATAATACTTTTTACTCATTATCAAAAAACATTTGTCATGATTTTTTTTTATGCAGTTATCTTGATCTTATGACCTGGATTGCGGGTTTATGGGTTAGCCATATCGACTTGGGTTTTTTTCCCCTGTTTTTTACATTTACTTTTTTTTTTCTCAACTTCATCTTTCAACACTGGTGAGTTGGAAATTTTGCTCCATAATCATAATTATTTTTTTGATTTGTTTTCTAGGTGGTTGTTATGATCTCATAACTCAGGTTGCGAGTTTTGCGGGTTATCAAGTTTGACTTAGGTTTTTTTTTTTTTTTGTTTTTTTTCCCATTTCATTCTTTCATTCTTTACCTTGGATAATTATTTTTATCCTTTTTTTAATTGATTTTATTTTCAATTTAATCCTTCAATATTGTGTTAATTGAGAATTGAGCTTTATAATTTATTTTATTTTATTTCTATGGAGTTACCACAGTCTTATAATCTAAGTCACAAGTTAAGCCAGTTGACATGCATTTTTTTTTCCTTCCATTTTTTAGCTAATTTTATTTTTTAATCTCATCCTTCAATTTGGATTGATTAGAAATTAGATTTCATAATTTATTTCAGTTTGTGTTCTAGGAGGCTATCCTGATTTCATGACCCGAGTCATAAGTTTGTTTGATTGATTTGAGTGGTTTTTTTTTTGTTTTTTTTATTGTATCCTTTAACATTGGATTTATTGTGAATTGAGCTTCATAATTTATTTTTATTTGTTTTTTATGGGGTTATTCCAGTCTCATGACCCAAGTTTGGAAGATTAATTTGGGCTGACTCAACTTATTTTTTTAGTTGAGTTTTATTTTTAATCTCATCCTTAACATTAAGTTGATTGAGAATTGAATTTTATAATTTTTTTTGTTTGTTTTCTTTAGAGATAACAGGGTTTCATGATCTGGATAACAGATTTGGTAGGTTAATTTGAGTAGATCTAAGTCGATCTAATATGTTGTCATGTCAATACTTAAAAAATGATATAGTCTTGATTTGTTTTAGTTAAACTATATTTTTTTCGGTCATCTGTGTTGTTTTTAGATCTTCTAAGTCGACTAGGTCACATCAAGTCAATTCCTATATAGTTTTAATTTCTTTTCTACTAAAAAAACATCAACAATACCTTAATATTTCTTTATGTTAAAAACATAATTCGACCTGTAGTGTAGAGAATGCAATTATCTAGTTCGTATTCTAAAACTTAAAAATTAATGTATCTTTATATTTATATTAAAAAAAAACCTTGAAAGGAATACATCTTTTCTACCATAATCCATAGTTTTTTTTTTGTCCATCAAACCTTTTTCCTCTTTGAACTAATTCTTTTGGGGCCAAATTAGTAGCAAATTACTTTTGATTTGTTAAGAAATGGTTAAATTAAGAGATAAAAGACCAAAGTGAAAATCTAGAAAAAATAGATGGCAATTTAAAAGTTAATATGAAATGTTCACTTTGGTCCCACTTTCAAAATGATAACCTTTTGGTCTCTCCATATTTTAAAAATTAAATTTTGGCCTGAAACTTTATTTTTCTTTTTTTTTTAGTCCATGGTTTGAGAGAGAAAAGTGAGTTGCCGGATTTTGGTCATAGAGAGAAAATTATCTGTTTACATTGATATTAACCTAAAAAATGGTCAATTTAGGTCTCAATGAGTTTCATTCAATTTAGAAAATTTTTTTAGATTTAAGTTGATTTTGAGTTTTTGACAAGTTAAATTCTACTTTGATATCACAAACAAGTGTTTTTCAGGTCTATAATTTTTTTTTTTATAGATGTTTTTGCTTGAAAATATGGGTTCAAAATGGAGTTTTACCCATGAGAGTCGTTTGTCCATTTTCTCAGCCTTATGTGGTTGCTGAAATTTGGAATAGCAAGCATTGTGTTGCTTAAAAAAAGAAAAATAATGAAATAGGCCTAGGCATATAGGCTGTCCTAGGCCAGCATGAAGTGTCCAAGCTTTTGTTTATATGTGTGTGTGTGTCTATATATATAATGCTAAGTCATTACTTTTTTTAAAAAAACATCTTTTGATTTCAAAACAACAAAGATATATTGTACTAAAAAGATAAGTGCAATCTTAAAACAAAAATATAGAATAACAAAGTTCCATAACAAAATGACCGACGATGCAACACCCTTCTTAAATCAGCTTCCCCAACAATATTTTTGTCTCGTCAGCATTTACCAACTATTTGTTATGCTAAAGATGATCTAATGACAATGTAGTAGATGACATTATCCTTTATAAAATCATTTTGTCCCTTGCTCACCAACTTTTGGACTCGATATTTTGAAACTCTTGTGATTTTTTAATGGCTTTAGACGAAGGTAGAGATGTTTGATGTATTTGGTTTTGCAGCAAACTGCATGAATTCTAAGGTAAGACAACATCAATCTTAGAACAACTCAGGCGTTGAAGGTAATAATTTGTAAATTTTGATTAACTAGATAAGTATAAGAAACAATATTTTAATGAGGGTGTGAAGAGGGATAAAGTGGCATATTAATAATTAGTTTCTCTGTATTGACTTCCATGTGTGAGCTACCTTTTAGAGTGAAATTATTTGTCTTATCACATCAGTTAACTAAGCCATTTCTTTTCTCATGAAGTTATCTTGCTTTTATCTAGGCTGAACTCTCATATTCTCTTCTTATAGATCTTGGCAGGTGTATGTGTTTAGGATGCCTATATTTCTTCTACAAATCAAAGACATGAAATATTTTTTGACTTTTTTTTCTTTTGTTTTTGATGATTTTTGGGAGAAAGAGTGAGGTCTTGAGTTTGTTTTTGTAATTGTTTTCTAAGAGAAGGGAGGCTATGTTATCTAGGTGGGATAGAGAGTGTTGTGTGCCTTTCTCTACTATAATTAATTCTTTCCTTCTTTTTGTTATTGCTAATGCTCATTCCTTTTGTGTGTTGGATTTCCTCACTATTTATAGACAAAATAATTTGTCTTTTTTTCTCCCAATTGCATGGTCCCTAAGCAAACTTTAGCAACCTAAAATCACTTTGTTTTCTCTTTTTTTTTTGTTTGCACTTTTGGACCCCTTGTCCAAATAATTTTTGTTTTTTTTTAAAGGCAACGTTAATGTCGACTCAAGGATAAAAATAAATCAATAATTTTGAAATGAGTGCATTAAAAACTGAACACGTTGAAAGCATATTTTTGAATTTGTTTTTTTGGAAAGATGATGAAAATGCCAAAAACAATGCAAATACATCAAAATATATATATATATATATATATATATATATATATTATTTTCTTATTGTTTTTTGCTATTTTTGGGGTTTTTTTTCAAACAAATAACAAAAGGAGGGTAAAAAATCAAGTTACGACAAGTTATTCTATTAAGGACTCCCACTTTGAATATAATTATGCTATTTGCTTTCACTTTGAATATAATTATGCTATTTGCTTTCAAACTCTTATAGTTGATGACTTGTCTTTGGTCAATCGTGACTTTTCATCGACTACTCCTTCAAACCTCTTGGTCAATTATAACTCTTGTAATGCGATTAATTCCACTATACTCAATCGTTTTCAGTTTCCTTACTCTGTTTTGTTTTGAAGAATCAATATTTTCTATCAATATTTTGGTGTAAATATTTGGTCATCATATCTTTTAGTAAATACAAAAATTCAATTAATCCTATAAATATCAAACCATAAACTTTGTCAAAATTAGGCACATAATAAATAGGTTGATGAGCAAGGTGGGAGTTAAATAGATATAAATAAGTATACCATTTTGAAAAAAATACTATTTATATATATATATGATAGAATGTGAAAAGAAAATTAAAATAAAAATCAAAGTAAAAATTATTTAATAACCTAACAACAATAAATTAAATGTATGATATTATGAAAAAAAAAAATTCTTTTATATTTTTATTGTTCTTTTTTATGTTAAAAAAAATAAAATAATTTTTTAATTAAAATTATGACATTAAATATATGATATTGCAAGAGTAATTTTTTTTTGTTTTAATGAATATACCTACTTAAATCTACATAACGTTTCTAGCACCAAAAGTTGTAGGCGTGGTAAGAAGAGTGATTGTGACTTACCATACCAAGGGTCCGATCCTTGAAACACTTCTCCTTCTCCTTTATATGGCATTAGATAGATTGCTACTAGATATAAAACTTGTTTGTTTTTGTATTTTAAAAATGTTTTTGAAAAAAATATTTGTTTAGTATTATTTTTTTCGCTTCAAATTAATCTTTTTGGTGTTTTTTAGATCATTTTGATGTATTGATATCAAAAATAAATTTTAAAAATTAAAAAACAATTAATTTGATGCATCTTCAAGCAAAAAAACACTTTGAAAAGTAACAACTATCACAATACAAAATGAACCTTTAAAAAGTTAGAATCTTAGTATTGACAAAATGTTATGCGTGATCCGGCAATGACCTAGATTAAGGAGTGGAGGATTAAAATGTGTTTAATATTATTGTGTAGAGTGCTTTTTAAAAGTGTTGTTTAATTAAAAATGTAACGAAATATTATTCTTTTTAGATTTGTTTTTTTGAATTTTGACATCAATACATCAAAATTATTGAAAAACACAAAAAAATTAATTTAATATTTTTTCAAACAAAAAATAATTTGAAAAAGCAAAAGTTGCTACAATACTAAAAAGGGCAATTCCCAAATTACTTGTAAGTATAAATTTTTCATACCTTGTCCATAAACATATTTAAATTATTTGACTATTTTTTATAATGACTACGATCTGACATGTAGGGATTATATTGGAATTTTCTAGTTATGCAAGGACTAAGTTGTATTTATCATAAACTTTCAAGTACAGACTTATTTTTAATAAAAATAAAATATAATAGCCAAAATATATCTTTAGAAATTTTATAGATTAAAATACATATTAGCAAAAAATACATGATATGTGTCAAACTTTGAAAGTTTGTAGCACCTATATATATATATATTAAGATAAAAAGAAAATCATCTTTTTTTTTTAAAAAAAAAATAAAATAAAAGCACCAACCTGGACATTATTTATTAGGTGAGAACAATAAGGATATTTAGCATTAAATATAGGTATTCAAGAATGTTAAAAAACCATCTTAATTTAATAACTTAAATTGTTAAGTAAGGTCTTAATATATGATTTATATTCTTCTCTAATACATTCTCTAAGGTGAAAGTCTTTTGGCTTTAAAACTTGCGTAAATTCATATTAATTTGTACATGATTTTTATCAAATAAATAAAGATGATGAAATTCGAATTCGTGATCACTTAGTCATCAAGGTTCTGATACTATATTAAAAAAAATCATATTAACCTAATAACTTAAACTATTAAATAAAATCTCAAGATATGAGTTATATCATTTTCTACCAGAAAAACACTAAAAATAAAACATTTATCCTTTTCAATTATCTTATTTTTCAAGAGTTGGTTAAACAGCCCTATCACAAGACTTACGGTGCTCGGTACTGTTCCATCATGGCCCCATGTATGTGACAAAAGCTAGACCTGTGATCTTTGCCAATCGGAGAAGAGTCATTTTCCAACAGCTATATAAAACTCTGGTTTTCAACAATTAGAAAAGCTAAAAGACCTCTCGAGTTCTTGTGGGGCTTGAAGAAGTTGCGAACAAGAGCAAGACATGAAGCCAAAACAGCAACTACTTCTGTGTCTTTCATGTACAAAGAGACGCAAAGAGTGCTTGAAAACAACTAGTAATTGAAATGTCTCTCGCAGGTATGCATGCCTTTCATGTATCCCTCTTGATTTTATCTGGCTTTCTTTACATGCGAAGAAGAAGACGACAAGTACCAATTAATGTACAATTTATTTCCCTCAATGAAATCTGGCAAATGAATGATCTTTGTCACCGTCGATTGGGTAGAAATTAGACAATCTGGTACGTCTAATCTTCGATGCATGTTGTAGCTTTCAAGACAGTCAATCGATTAGCAACTCACCACACATTAATTTGCAATGGAGACAACAATTCAACTACGTACACACGACAACAAGGACCGACCACCATGCTTGGGTGTGTATGGTAATATTACTTAACTTACGCGTTCTATTTATTTTTATTTATTTTTTATAAAAGAAATTCAATGGAAAGCATTCTTCGATTATTAGATGAGACGTTTCATCATCACGCACCCCAACCTATATATTGATTTAAATTCGGGCTATGTGACCTTAGTGTGTGCTTATAAGCCAAGCAGCTTTTGGTGTAGGCATAAGTGCTGGAAATTAAAGCTGTAATAATTAAAGTTGATAATTATTAAATTACGATTGTTGTTTGTGTGATGTTAGGTTTAAAGACGAGTAAAGAGTGTTTGATTAAATTAATATTAAAAATGATGTTGAAAAAGGGCACATGTAATTGTTTTCCCTATCGAAAAAATAAAAAAAACTAATTTCAATTTCATATACAAATAAGCTTAGGAATTTGTCAAATGAAGAAAACCAAGCTTAGGATTTTTTTTTTCTGTGAAACAAATTTATTTTGTATTTACAAACTAACAAGTCGTAATTATTTGAAAGGTTGAAGGGTAATTTTGTCATATAAAAATAAAATTAATTAACAAGAACTAATTGAGAAGTAATTATTTGAAAGGTTGAAGGACAATTTTTTTATATAAAAATAAAATTAACAAGAACTAATTGAGGAGGGGAAGTCACCATCTCCCTCCTCACATAGCATTCTATGCGAACAATGTATTTTTTTTTTTTTTAAGATTATAAATTTTTTTTTATAATTTATAATTTCATTATTTAATGAGTTTGTTTATTTTAGTCTCATGATCCAAGTTACAAGTTTGATGGGTTAACTCTTTAGCCTATAAATTAATTTTCGTTTTCAAAAAAAAAAAAAAACAAAAAATATTTTGTTTTCATGCATACGACTAAATCTTAAAATGTTTTCCAAACATATTTTCATAAAAAAATTACATCTTTCTCATGTTTTAAAAATCCAAGAAAAGATGAATATCATAACCAATTTATGATCATCCATTATGGTTTGGCCAAAATATCAAAAACCTTTTTTCCAATCTTTTTTTTTAGGGTCCAGATGTAGACTTTAATATCTTTAGGGTGTAAAATTACACGATAAAGATACAAGGTGTAAATAAATGTGATGCTAAAATTCAGACTTTAGAATGGTTAGGATTTAATTTGATAAGGTAGATATTCTCTCATGAAGAGAGATTTGGCTTGAACCTTAGAAACCTTGTATACCTTTGGTAGGGTGCACCAGGAGTAATGCATCTTTCCCTTGCACAACTAGTCCTTTTTCTAGACTCTCGCAGACTATATGTTTCTAATGACCATAATGCTAGATGACGATTCCTAAATATTAATCATAATTTTATAATTAAATACAAAAACCTTTCCAACAAAACACCTCATCAGGAGGCACGATAAAAGCCTCTGTCATCGCCCAATGACGTCGCGACGCGCCCAACGATGTCATGACGCACCCAACAACAATTTGAAAAGGCATTATTCTATCACCTATAATTTAGATTTCTTATTTAACCACCCAAACAGATATAGTTAAGATTGTGAATTTACTTGTAACTTTAGATATTTCAATTATTGATCCAAAGATTTATTTATGATGTCATATAAACTATATGAATTTTATATGACATCACAAGTTTTTCAATTATAAGTTCCTTAGAACTATATGAATTTTTTTTTTCTCTCTTAATATTTTTTAATAACCCCATAATGTCTTTTAAGTGGTTCTCTAAAGACTACATCTATTTATCATCTTAATTATCTTTTTTTTTCCACTAATTTTAGACATACGAAACTTTATTTTTTTTTAACCAATTTTAGGATCAAATTCTCCTAATTTAAGTTTCAATGACTTTATGCCTTGTATGCACATTCAAGCTCTTATACCTAAAACTTGATCTTAAAGCTAACATACTCTTTTTCAGATTTGATGCTAAGATATAAAATCAATAGCCTAAGAAACAATTGTAAATGCAAGTAGGTAATTTACAAAAAAAACAAATAACTATTGAATAAAAAAAACAGAGAGAAAAATAATTTTTAACATGTTAAAACCCTAGGGTGGGATGGCTAAATCAATGCAAAAATAATCCAATAACTTCTATTCATTAGAAAAACCAGACTATTTAGTAATCATATAATCCCTATTATTGAAAAAATATAGAGGAATAATTATAATATGTGGTATGAATCATGAAAATATAAAAACAATAGTTGTGTTATCTTTATGAATTGAATCCATATGGCATTGAAAGTTGTTTATATTTGTTTCTTGGAGAATAAAGATAAATGTGGATAATGACTCAGTTTTTAAGGTAATAATGGTTTGTTGCTTCTACATTAAGATTTCTTGATAAATGAGAAATATATTAGTTAAGGCCTGGTTGATCATGACAAAGGCTAGAGTTAACACTCATACTATTATAAGAAAGATGTATTTTGATTATAGTAAATCTAAAGAGTCGGCACATGAAAATCATGAAAAAACTCCCTAGAAAGTATATAAGTGGTCCATTTATCATACAATTCTACCCAAAGAAAAAAGACTTGAGTAGAAAAGCTGAAAAGATTAAGCAATGAAAGTCCAAGACCTTTAGACCTAAAAGGTTTGTTGATAATGAATGGAATAAATATCAGCCATGATAAAAGTCATCCAAACTCAGTGACAAGAATGATGAATTGATCATTAATCATTAGCATCTCTTGAACTTGAAAAAAAAAATGATAACAAGGTCGGCTAACTAAAATATAGTTCAAAAAGATGTATCATCTAAACAAAAAAGTAATGAAGTATAAAGTTAGACTATATGACATACCAAGAAAATAAGTTTTGGATAAGAAAAGACTAGTTAGTATGTTAGTAATCAACAACGACAATCACCTTCTAGATTGCTAACATATAGTGCTAAATATTAGCCATATATATGATTAATGCTAGATAGGATTGTGCTAATTAGACTAACAATAATACATAATAATAGATATTTGCTAACGATATAATAACTCTATAATAAAGGACCTTAACATGAAGGTCATGAAAGGTTCTAATAAAAACACCATCTCCATCCACTAAGAATGTTACTTTATATTCTAAACAACTTAAAATGCATATTTCTAAAAAAATACATATAAAAATCATTGTGTAGATTATAAGAAACTTTGTATTAAGCAACCACCCACAAGTTAAAAATACAAAGGTAGAGGACAACCATGTAAGCAAGCTAAAAATCAAGCAAGAGCATAAATAAGATAAAGTTGTCCAATACACTAGGTCAATAGTATAAAAAAAACCTAGACCAAAGAAAATAAGTAGTACAAATATAACCTAAAGCCATGCCACCGTAACAAGATAAAAAAGTAGCCTCAATTGTTAGGAACAAAAATAGCCATGTCGATATTCCATTATTTATTCTAAATAAATGAATATGGAGGTGCATTATTTATATCAAAAATAAATAGCCATGTATCATTTGATCAGTATTTATAGCGTTGCACTTTGTATTTTGAGTAGACCAGTGAAGATAGCCAAGATTAACCATCGACTAAGAAGATGATGATTCAAGTTATTGATCGACAATCAATTTCTATTTGAACAAGAGTCTTTCGTAGTTGACGTTGATGAATGTCGCAATTTAATTAGAGCTCTAACACATGATTTATAAGAGAAGGCACACAAATAGAAAGTATGAGTTGTAGGGGGATTCATGTTAAAAAAATCCTTATCTATGAAAGAAGTTTGTATAAAACTATGATTTATAGTTTACATAAAACTTGATCTTTGTAAAATTATAAATAGATCATTTAGCAATTGAAAATAATAATCAATCATATATATATATATTTTCAAGTTTTATGTAATTTATTACTTTTTTTTATCTGCTTAGGGTTAAATTTCTAATAATATTTTCTCTTATGATGATTAATCGATAAATTGACATTTAAATAAAAAAAAATATTAATATTAGCTTTTTTTATACCCCTTAGGATATCAAACTATTGAATGTCATCATTCTTTAAACTAAAAAAGATTAGGAAAATAATAAGCATGAAAGTGTTTATTAAGAAAATATGTGTGTGCGTGAATTTCAAGTTTTAGATGAAGGTTTAATGACATTAGAAGTCTGTAGGGTAATATTTGCTAATTATAAGCTATGATGAAAATAAGTTAAAATAAAAATAAATATTTAATCAAATTTTATTTGTCTTTAACATAGAGATGAATCGTGCACATTTGAATGTGGCATCAATTTATAGAATACTTTGATGCTCTTTTGATCAAACTCCACTATTTCTTGTATTTTTGACATCCATCAAAAGAGCCCTCGTAACCTGCACAGCTAGATGTGGGTTCTCTGGTACAAAAGCTTCATATTTAGTAGAAAAAACTACATCCTCCATGTTTTTTACAATGAAATTCAAGGCAGTCTCCTTTAGTGTCTTGTTGGAACAAGTATCCGAGATTTCTAACACGTCAAGAGCATTAGATGAGTTCAGGAATCTGAGCATATGCCTTTCGCAAAATTTGAGCAGGTATGGAATATCATATTTGTCAGCTGCAAGGGTCAATGAGTAGACATGCTTCTCCAGCTTTTCGCTAGGCAAGCTTCCACTGTAAAGAAATTCTAATAGAGACTCAAGCTCTTGATGGTTCAATTCAGGGAGCATTATGGTGTCGCTTGCAGGAGCTTTGTACGCATCTGAGTCCAGCATGTTCTTAAATATTTCAGATCTTGCTGCCTGGGCGTTTACGAGGACAACAAGTACACAGTTAATTACAAGACATGATTGCTTAAGAATGCTTTTTCGACAAGCATTGGACACAAGATCGAATGTATATTCCAAGCAATTAATAGGTAGGAGCACTTTCCGAGCAATTCCCATAGAATTGAGCTTCGAATTCCGTAGATAATGGAAATATTCATATTGTGTTTGAGCTCACCAGTAATGCTCTGTGTGCAGGTATGGAAGGCCCGTCATTGCCAGGCTTGAGTTGTATGTCCGTGAGAGTTTGATCTTTAAATAAGGCAATAAAGCTACTGAGAAAACTTATCTTCTCATTCAGTTCAGATTCTCTATCCTTCATACTAATCATCCATCTTGGAATATTAGCAAGTGGCTGAGGCTGAAAAGAGAGAGAGAGAAAAGAGCAGTTGTACAATTGTAAGAATTGTAGCTAGGACCTAGAAATACACCTCAAATCAATGATCTTGGTGTTCTTTCTTTAGGTGGTGCTGATGGAAACTCTTAGCCATTGATTATGTATCGCTAATTGCATGTGTCTATATATATATATATATATATATATATAGATATATAAACTAATGAACAAATAAAGAAATCAACTAGCTAGTAGAAAAGCAGAGCTTGCCTTACACGGATTTGGCGAAGAAGGTAGAGAATTGGTGGCCTTGTCAGCTGTTTCATCACTTTCAAGCTTGTTCATCAAGGTGATGACGCTCTTAGCTCCCTCGTAGCATGCTCCGCAAATGGTATTCCTTGGAGGCCTTAAGATCAATGGCATAGAGCAACAAATTGAGCAGTCCATTTGAAGATTTGCCTTTATTTGTATAACAGAAGGAAAGGCAAGGTGAGCTAGGTAGGAGGAGGAAGAGCGAGGAGGAGGAACGGTGTTTCCTCTTTTAAACTCATGCCATCTTTCCTAAATAGTTATCACCAAACCGTTTGTTATACCCGAATATATATACACACATTAAATTATACATATTTGTTACACCTTGAATGAAAAGCCCACACCACCCTTTTCTATAAACAATGAATCAACTAATGCATATATATATATATATACTCATGAACAACAACTACAATGTCTCGTACGTGCAAAGCTGCAAGCAATTTCTTGCGATCATGTAATCAACAATGGTGCCATAAAATATTAGAGTAAAGCTCGGTAGTTGAATGGAAAAAAAAAAGAAAAAAAAAAAAAAAGAAAGAACGAACGAAGGAAAGTGGGTGAAGGAGAGAAAGCCATGTAGTTGGGTGGGTACGGCGTTTGAGTGAGTTCTAAATAAAACTAAGAATAGCCCCTTCGCATAATTGCTTCTTTAAGGGAAGAATCCGAAAGTTAGGACAGAGAGAGGGACTTTCCAACCTTACAACAGCCAACATGTGTGGGGCTTCCACGTCGAAGTAACTACTTTCTCAACACTAAAACGTCATACTAGTATTTTAAGACTAAAACAAAAGCAAAGTAGCATTGCTGTTTTATAATTCAGCCAGCCTGGTTCCTCACACCTTACCCTTCCTAAACCATCTTCTCTAATGATTGTGTGTGTGTATAAAATGAATTTGGATATGTGTATTTTGTCACATAATTCCTTTACAGGTTTTGGGTCATGATTCATAATTTGGTGGTTAAAGCTATACATTAAGAGAAAAACAAAGAGAAAAGCTATAATTTGGTGGTTAAAGCTATATATTTATTTTGGGGCCCACATAAATATACAACAAAGAGAAAAACAAAAAAAAAATCAGAAAATGAAAAAAAAATTGAAAACAAATTAAAAAAATATATATTAGTGGAGAGTGCACGGAGAACGCCTAGAAAATTATCAAAAACTAGTTGGGGAGAATCAAAATATACAAGGTTGGAAAAATTTATAGTTCAATATGGATTGATGAAGGCCTTTTGAATTGAAAAATTGAATTTAAAAAGGAAAATTCAAAATTGAGTGTTTAAAGAATTAATTGAGATTTTTAAGGGTTTAATTAAATTTATTGAGGCTTTAATTGCAAGAAAAAATGATTTTGAGTTTAATTTGGGCTTTAATTAGAAGAAATTGAAATCCAGGACTTAATTGTAATTTTTAAAAGCTAATTTGATTAAATCTAGAGCTTAATTGCACAAATATTGAAATTTGATGGGCAATTAGGGACTTGATTGGAGAAATGCAAAACTAAGGATCAATTTGTAAAAAGTACATAATTTCAAGGACTAAAATCAATAAAATCAAACTAAATTAAAGAAAATAGAAAGATAAATAGTCAATTGAGGGTCAATTTATATAAATTAATAACTAAAAACTAAAATAAAATTAGCTTTTCTAAACATCTCTATGGAGGATCAATTGAATAAAATTAGTTTTATTTCTATTATAAAAATTAGCTTTTCAATGTGGTATTTAATTAATATTAACAACTCTTTTTAATTTATTAGTTCATGTATTTTTTAATTTATTTTATAAAGTATAAATAATGTTTTTTTCTCAATTAAAAAAAAATATTATTCATGTTATCTTTAATCTTGTTAAATCAATTAATTCATATAAATAACTAAATAGTTTAATTTAAAAGTTGGGTTAATAATGGAGTCAAGATTAACGCTGAAGTTAATTACACTTTAAGAAAATTTCATGATGTTTAAACAAAAAAAAGAATTTAACGATTCAAGAAAACTTTTAATCACGACCGGTTATCTAGTTCTAAACATTTCCATTCTCCTCCAATTACAGAATTTCCCGCCCGTCAATACAAATAAATATCGGACGCAGTATTCTCATTATTAGCTTCCTCTTCACACCATCTATATAGTGTCTAATAACAGCAGCAGAATCTATCGAAAACAATGGAAGCAGAGAATATTAGGATTAATAATAATCATACTAAGAAAAGAAGCAGCAGAAAGCCACTGGCAGATTGCACAAACCTTTCACAATCTTCCTCAACATCATCGACTAACAACATTCCTTCTTCTTCTTCTTTTAAGAAACCACCCATTCTCTCTTTTTCTCTTCATAAATTCCCAAACGCTAAAAACAAACCTGGATCCACCCCCTCCCACAAGACCCCTGCTTCCGAATCCGCCGCCGTTTCGCCCCAGACACCTTCTCACCCACCTGAATCCTCTCCTCTTCCTGGTAATCTAGGGTTTCCAGTTCGTTTCTATTTTTTTATCGAGTAATTGCTCTTTGCGTGATTTTAGATTTATGGGTTTTTGTTATCTTATTAACTTTTGCCATGAATGATATTATTCTTTAATGGGTTTTTACCCTTTTTGTGAATTGTTGTTGATATAGCACAATTCGATTTCTCTATGTTATTTTTTGGATGCAATATTATTGTGGAGGGAGTATGCTTGTTTGGTAAATTTCTCCGGCTTTATGTATTTATTTATTTACTGAATTCTGAGAGCTAATGAGATTGATCATGTTTTGTGATGTGAGATATTTAGGAAGTTTTAGTGATGAGATTTTTGAGCCGCATTCAGTTTACACTCGGAGACAGTCTACCGAAGGTAAAAGGAAGAGTAAAGGGAGGGCAACTTTCACTCCTGCACCGAAGACCGAATTCGCCCCGTAAAGTTTCATTCACTATCTTTGTTTTTTTTTTTTTTTTTTTCCTTTTACCCACTTAATACGAAGTCATTAACATGAAGATAAATACACGTATAGAGATTGTTATAACTGTGATTCGAAACAGCCATCTACTTTACATCGTTTGTGTGATGAATGAATCATCAATTTACCTAGGTTTGTATTTAGAAGAGCTGGCAGTGCATAGCATTTTGTTGACAATGTCTAACTGGACTTTTATTGTTTGAAAAAGCATCTACTCCCTCTGTAAATGAATAAGTGATTGAATTGTGGGATTTTGAATGTTGATGGCTTTGTGGTATTTAGTGCCAATTGTGAATTCACATGTTAAAACAGGATAGCTACTTATGTTCTAGAGGTCTGTGATCTTTTAGCAATTCAATTTCTAATAATTTGAAACTCTGTGCAAAGTGGAGGGATAAAAGGGTCTAAAAGGATGTAAATGTTTTTTTTTTTTTTCCTTATTGGAACTCATGTTATTTATTTTGGTTTCCTCTCTCATACTTGTATTCTGATGGATGCTGAAGGTGTAGTAAACAACATTATGCTTAAACTTGGTGAAACTGAGCTCAGCTTTCCTTAGGTTCTCAGACTTTGATATTGGTCGAACACAGATATGAAAAGCCTTGAAGTCCATGAACTGAAATCTTAGCAATTGTAATAGCATATGCTGCTTCAACCAAAAACTTATTTTTGTTGTTGCATGAAAATATTGCTAAATGGTTTAATTCCATCTAATATTTTGCTCCAATGTGCTTCCATATGTATTCATTCATGTGCAGATTCTCTCATTATAGATCTTTCTGATTGATGAAAAACAAATGTTTTGTCATACCATTATGCTCTCTCAACCTTGTTTCAAGTCTTCATTAACAAAAGTCTTTCTGGTTTTGCCTCCATTGCAGGTATAAAATGAATAATGTTGGAGTTACTTGTCCATCCAAGTCTTTGGCAGTGCATCGCAAAAAGGTTGGGGGATCAATGTAGTCCGTACTTCTAATCATTGGCTTCGGGCATTGTTTTCACTATTGTTAAGCAAATCAGTTCTAACTCTAAAATTTTGTAAGGAGGAGTGCATCTCCTGGTCATTGGGTCATTTTGATTTATTTGCTCACATGGATGATTTCTATTGTTATTGATACCTTCTCCCATTGATTTCAAGCTGAGAAATTTGGGCTGTGCTCTTATAAAGAAGCATTTGATAAGTTCTGCACTCTTTTAGCTTTCTGAAGCACTTTTACTATTTTCTTTAAGGAGCATAATCAGGTTACATCCTGTATAATGTTCGAGTATTTATTTGAAGCATCGCTGGCAATTTTAAGGGAATTAATAATTGTTCTTCTCTGTGGTCATGAAATAGTTTGTCCTACATAGAGTCGGTTGTTAATTTAGCTGTTCTGTTTCTTCTTGCATCATTTTGTAAATTAGCTTTCTTGCTCTAGATTTTAAAAGAAATGCATATCTAAACTCATTTAGCTTGACTTTTAACTCTACGATGATTTTACAGAAACGATGTGGGGCAATGTCTGATGGAGATGGGAAGAAGCATGCCCTGCCACAGGATTTTATTAAGCAGCAGAGAGCTTACTTTGCAGAAATCGATGCATTTGAACTCTCAGAGGAGGAGGTTGGTTCAAGTAATGAGTTGGACTGATTGGATCGAGATGGAGAGTATTCTACACTATAGGATGAGCTATCAAGTCAGACTAACCATGAAATTTTACATGTATAAGTAGAATAGTTTAATACTCATGTTCTGCTGTAAATGCCTCCTCACTCGCGTGCTTGACAATGTTTGGGTGTAGTTTAATGCACGGAAAATCCTTGGGCGAAAGATTGTGTCTTTTCACAGATAAATGCTCAAGGAAACGAACCTAGATAGAGTTCTCTGCAATTTTCCAAGTTCTATTTTGCAGGGAGTAAAATTTACGGGTAATGAGTTTTCTGTTTACAAGATTTGTAAATATTATGCATTTATTTCATTTTTTTCCGGCCATTTGAGTTTCTGATTCTTGTTTCTACACAATTTTTAGGGGAACAATGTTGCAAGCTCTAGCTTCTTAGATGGGCAAAACATCTTGAATGATTTCACAATTTCCACTCTCCTTTGTTTCCTTATCCAGTTCATGGGATGGTAATGGTTTTTCTCCGTTACTCCAGTTCCTTCAAAGGGACCATTTGTGCTCTAACACGGTGAGTCTGCACTGGTAAAAATCTTGAATTGCAATCATAAGGATGCAGATTGAAGTAATTTTGAGAGCAGCAGCACTCAAATTTATACCAAGATTTTTTTCAGATTAGGCTTTAATTATCTGATGTATATCTGCTGAAATGGAGAATTGTCTCTAATTTTTTTCCTCCGAGCCAATGGAATCACAGCCGAGTTATTTTCCTTTTTATTTTGGGCTATGATAATATGAAATTGAGTCTCTGTTGAGTGAAATGTAGGAATGGGTCAATAATTTGCTTGTCATAACAAAATAAAACCATACACATCAATCACGGATATCAGCTCACTAACTTTTAATGTGACATCCAAGAAGGAAAAAAAATTAATCAGAATTTACAATTTATAGACCCATTTTAAGTAACAAAGAACATTCACATCATTGAAAAAAATAGAAAATATGAAAAAACAAACAACAATTGATATTTACATACATGAACTCATACACGGTTCATGCAATTTTTAAGTAATAACCTAATTAAGATTTATAATTCCTAAGCTAATTTTGAGCTATGATACATATATACATAAGCGAAATCTAATAACACAAACATCAAGAAACTTTTTTGCATTTAATGCGATATCCGAGAAGAAACCTAGGCAGGTAGTGTTTAAGCTCATGGGCTGCTTTTTAGCAACCAGAAAAACACAACTCATTGTCATGCCATTATTGTAGACACTGGTTTGTAGAATATAGCAACGTGGATGCTTTATCTAGCTATGTAAGTTTGAAACGTGCACACATAGCATTATTATTGACATTGAAACTACTTCCAGTCTCTTTTGCTTTGCTAGTTATGGTGCCATGATGTCTGGTCAGAGTATGGATGCTCCTGCAGCCCTAACAGCCGCCTAGATGCATCACCATAATCTCGGTGGCGGATCTATGGCTGCGTTGTGATTAGCTTTTTTAATGTATAACTTTTTAAAAGTATAAATCATATTTTATAAAAGTCAAGAAAATAGATAATAGATAATAGAATGTCAAGAAAATAAGCAACTTTCTATCGTCGCCATAACTATTATTTAGGTTAAGATGGTATTGTGGTGTAGATTTCATCTTGTTCTGCTCAAAAATATAAACTGACAGTGGCTTCTTACCCCTACCCCCCTCTAGGGTAGCCCCACAGTGAGATGTAACCTAATACTTCAAATATTCACAATACTTGTGCAGTAGTGGAGCCCAGATTTTTTTAAATGAGAGGACAAATTACTAATAAATATTTAATATTATATATTATGTATAGATGTGTTATATATAAAAATTAATTTGAAATATATATATATATATATATATATATCAGCTAAAGTTAAGTGAAATTAATTTAAAAATATTTTTTAAACTGAAAAAACTTACATTATAATTATTATTTTCAAGATTTTATATT
The DNA here is from genome assembly GCF_005239225.2 of Populus alba. Lineage (NCBI taxonomy): Eukaryota > Viridiplantae > Streptophyta > Magnoliopsida > Malpighiales > Salicaceae > Populus > Populus alba. The sequence continues at coordinate 8,334,337 of NC_133296.1, read as the reverse complement.
TTAAAACTGTTTCATAATGATTTTATTTTTAATCTCATTAAAAATATCTTTCTCAATATATACAACAAATTTTTATTTATCTATTTCTAAATTTTTTAAGGATTAGAAGAGTTTTTGACAGCAATTTTATGCTAACATATGGTACATAACATTTAAAATTATAGCTTAAAAGGATTGTTTAAAAATTAATGTTGTTCTTCCTGACTTGTTGTGTTATACAAGTAGATTAAACATAAAAATTAAATATTTTTTTTAATTTATTTATTATGTCCTTAATTTTTTTAGTTGTTCTGTACTTCATTTTTTATTATTAGTAAATTCATTATCATCATTTTTCATATAAAATTCATATCAAAATACTTATCAATTCATCAAAACTCATTTTAATTTATACCTATTAGCATATAATATTACCCATAAACATATTAATTCAACAAACTCATAAATTATTATAAACCCTAACATTTTTAATAACTAATTATAAGAAAATAAAACTAAAATTATATAATGAAAGAAATAGAAAAGTAACACAACTTTATATTAGTTTTGATCAACTTCTTTTTTATTATATCATGTTTGATTTAGCTGTTAAATCTTTATAATTTATTTATTTTGAATATTAATTTATATACTATTAATTTATATGAATCATTTAAAAATGTAATACAGCTTTATACCATGGAATATTTAAAGTGAGAACATGAGTGGCAATGGATGTTAATTGGGAGGGGGAGGGGGCAATTTCTTGCCCCAGCTCCGCCACTGTACGTGCATAAACAATTATAAATGCGTTACGATTTATTCAAAACTGAATAAAAATGTATTTGGGATCCGAAAAACACCTATGAGAGCTGCTGGAACGGATTGGAGGATACCGGACCTGAACTAGATAGTGGAGGCACATGCGCCTCACGCCCTGGCGCGTGGAACACAATGTGGAGAGCTGGCGCGTCCCACACGTCAATCCTGCTTGATTTTTGTCGGGTTTGAGGCTGTTAATTAGCTACATTTTTGGGTGGATTGCAGCTTGGCTGTGATGGGTTGTGTCCTTGCATGAGGAAAGCGAAAGTTAAAATCAACCAAATCAAAAATCTTGAAATTATGCTTCTCTCTTTTTTTCTCGACGTTGCTTAAAGCACAAAAAACCTATTATTATTATTATTATTATTATGATATATATATATATATATATATTTATTTATTAATATTGATATCTGAATACATTTACACAAAACTTGATTAATTTTATAAATTTTAAAATTAATAATTATATAAATTTTTAATAATTCTAAAAACACTTGAATTCATAGTCATTAAAATTCAATAACTGAATAGTTAAATTATCCTCAGAATTATTTTTAACAATGAAGTTCGTGGTTAGCTCCGGTAAACATAACAGGTTTATTTGTTAATGGCCGATGGAAGTCACCATAAAATTTGACTTTCAAGTGACATGTGGCATATTTCAACTGGTGGTATTTAACATTAAAAGAAACTTTTTATTAATAAAATCTTGTGAGCTTCAAAAAAAAAAAAAAAAAAAAAAATAGCAACTTTCCAACCACAGACACATTTTCCCAAGTAAAAAGTTGGCAGCTAAGCACGACCATTTCTTGAAAAAAATAGTACTTGTTAAACACCCCCAATTTTAAGTTGAAATTAACACAATATTTTTTCTGTTTAAATTTTTTAAAAGATTTAAAATCCTATTCTCTTAATTTGAAAATCAATAATTTGTTTAGGGTACTTGTTTCCTTCACTAATTTATCAGAATTAAATTTATTGATTTGAAATCGATATTGATTTGAAGCTATTAAACTCTTTTTTTTTCTTAGTTATGATATTAAAATGATATAATTAAAAATTATAAAAGTATTTTTTATAGGATTAGACTATTAAATCAGAATTAAATTTAAACTAGAATTAATTTTTTATAAAATGTTTTTAATGTTTAGTTTTATGGGAGCTTTGTTTTACTTGTTATCTGTCGTTTGGATATTCTAAAATTAGACTAAAAAATCATGTCTGAGCCAAATTTTTTTACTTTTTTTTCATATTTAATATTTGTTCTAGATACTATTTTATTTTCTTTTATGCTTTCAGATTATGATTTTTTTCTAAGTAGAAATAAATTTTATAACATATTTAAAAAACTTTATAAATCTTTTTTCAGAAGCAAAAATAAAAAGATGTATTTTTCATAAAATAAAACTAATATATATTTGTAAATCTTTTTACTCATTAAAATCTATTTTTCTATAATTTTTTTTTCCTAGCTTCAGCATTCATCTAATATTCTTCAGGGTTGGTTGGCTTAATAGGTGTTTTTTGTTTTTGGTGAAGGTTGGCTTAATAGTTAGTGGCCGTTTGGATATGTTGCAGCGGTCGCGGTTGAAATGAAAATATGCAATATAGTATCTGATTAACACCAACCATGTTTTTTTATTGATGTGGGTCCTAATCCAAAACTAAGGTTGGACTTTAATTTTTGAAAAGCAATTACCACTTGCTTTTCATGTGTTTTGCCTTCTCTCTCATCACCGACACTTTCCCCTTGCTTTCCCAACGGTCCCAAACTTAAGAGGTCTTGTCTTTGGTTTTTATGTTTCGACTCTCACAGCCTATCCATTTCCAAACCTCAGCAGCTTAGGAAAGAGAAAAGTTCCCAATCTGTTTTTTTGTTTTTGATAAGGTTTATTTTACCCTTATAACTTATAATTTTTTGTCGCCTTGTTATTAATATGGGGTTTAATTTTTATTTTATTCTACGACTGGCTATTTTTTAAAAAATTATTTAATCTATCTTTTTTAAATAGCAATTATTCTTATATTGTTTTTTTAGTTTTATAATGTACCAAAGAAGTTATTGTAATTTATTTTTATTTTTTCTTTTATATTTGATTAAAAAATAACCTCTAAGATAAAAAAAAACAAAAAAAAACATATGAATTAAAAAAAAAGTCAGGTCAAATATTTTCATGCTTATTGTATTTTGTTTTTATGAAAGATATTAATTTTTTATTTTAATATTTAATTACCATTAACAAATTTTTCTCAACTTATCACTTCTTAGATTTTTATATTTATTTTATTAAATTTAAATAAAATCTTTACATTTTTCAATTAAAAAAATTCACAATACAATAAAATGCATTTACAAAATTGGCGCTTTTTTTTTTTCCCCATGGCATAGCACTAAGAATTTATTTTAGTATTTATTGGCATAATTCTAATTTATTTGACTAAATTGAAGATTTGATAATTAAAGGAATATAATTTTTTTAAAAAGTTTTGTTTAAAATTACAATGTTATTTTTTCCAGGAAAATACTATTTGGTTGATGCTGGATATCCAAACGAGTATGGATATTTGGGTCCCTACAAAGACGAGAGGTATCACTTCTAAGAATTTAGACGTCGTGGACAACCAAGTGGTCGGAAAGAAGTGTTTAATCGTGCACACTCGTCACTACGTAACGTGATCGAACGTTCTTTTGAGGTATGGAAACAGAGGTGGAAAATTTTGCAAAACATGCCTACTTATCCATACAAAACACAAGTTGAGATTGTAGTTGTATCAATGATACTATATAATTATATTAGAAGGAGATCGCAAGATGATGCAGTTTTTTCTGAGTATGATCGCAATCCCAATTTAATTCCAGATGACTTTTTACCTGATATTGTTCAGGCTTCGGTCGTTCAAGGCTCACAGAGGCCTTCACGTATGAATTTTATACGTGATGAAATTGCAAATAGTTTGATGGAATAATAAAGGAGTACATTAATGTACAATGATTTTTCATTTTGTTATGTAATCATAATTACAAAACACCTATGTTTTGGAGTTATATATGTCCTTTTAATTAATTCAAATCAAATATAAAACACAAACCATATTACGTATTTGGGAGTGTGGTTGCTGTTGCTTTTCGAAGTGTTTTTCACTAAAAAAAAAAAAGCATGCCAATCATTCAAAGCAAAAAAAAAAAATTCAATTTTTTTGAAAAGTGCTTTTTGAACCACAGTTTTACCAAACACAAAACTGTTTTTTTTTTTTTACCACAATTTCAACCACAGTTTTTTAACCAAACACAAGAAACTGCTTTTTTTAAAACCACAACTTCAACCACAATTTTAACCAAACATCAACTTTTTTTTAAATCAACCTAACAAAAAGTACTTTTTATTAAACTATTTTTTTTCAAATCGTAACCACAAAAGCTATCACAATACCAAACACGCTCTTAATAGTTACTAAGGTGTAATTTTTTATTTTTTTTACCTCTCTCCAGGTTCAAACGCTTAGAGCGAGTATCTAAGAGAACTTGGACAAGTATCCGCGAGTAGCAGTTGAAAAAATAAATTAACGCATATAGTCGCCCCCCAAACAGTATAAGGGACAGCATAAATGACAGACATAACAACGAACATGATGTTGAAGTGGAAGTTTGAGCTCTCCGACAACAGTAAACATGCTGTCTTGCTCTAGATAGATAGGCCTCATTCCGAGGGTGATCGATGTTCAATATAGACCCTCGGATTATGGCTTGGAACGAAAGGTGGATTCGATGAAGGGTTGTTACTTGTTAGAGATCGATCCAGTACTCAATTAGAATATATTCTGTCAAATTATTTGATAGAATTAACAACAACAAAAATCAAATTACCAAACGGCCAACCTTTCTCAGGCCATGTTTCCTGAAAAAGTCCTTCTTTTTGGCTATGAAAGAGACGTAAAAAATCTGTTGGCTTATTCCGTTTGTAAAGTAGATCCATTTTCTTCTTAGAATTATAAAGATTTTCTTACTATTCTAATATATATACCGTTGAATTTATCGACACAACATGATTTTTTTACTAACTCTGTAGGTTAATTTATTGGTTAGATATATAACTAATCATTTATTTGTCAGTCTATTAATCAGTAATTACTATCGCAGATTAACCCACATAAATTGATTATTGTTTAATTTTATCATTTAAATTATCAATATAATTACTAATGAGTCTTAAATTATCAACACGATTTTAGTTGATAAAACAATTCTTTTAATAAATCTATCAATAAATGATAAAAACACAATTTTTATACCAACAAAAACCCAACAAAATGTAAATCAAGTACTTGAGGGTCTAGCCTATTGGTCAACAGCAAGGCTTGTCTTTGAGAAGGTCCTGGGCTCGAACCTCAAGAGTACCAGCCTGTCACCTCCGCGGTGCCTTACCTGCCTACTGAGCTTGCAGGATGTTCAGTAGGTCCTGAGATTAGTTGTGGTGCGCGTAAGCTGGCCCGGACACCCAGGATCATCAAAAAAAAAAAAAATGTAAATCAAGTTTATGGTGGTCACTCTTTAATATGCCTAGAATACATTCTAGGTTTTTGTTTTGATTATTTTTACTAGTTTCTTTGATTATATAGAAATTAAATTCTATATAAACTAAACAATTACGATGTCTTGTCTAAACTACGAGGTTGCTTTATTCTCTTTACTAGATCAACTTAATATAAAATTTCACGATGATCAAAATTTATGTTAGACCAAACTTCAATATCAACACGCCTAACTAAATTAAAAAGTCAAAGAGGTAGATATGTACAAATGTAATGCTTTAAGGCAGCCCATTTCTGGATTAGAAGGATTGATTCTTTTCACATGGACATACTTTACAAAATTCAACGCTCAAGTATAAACATGTCGACCGAGTCCGTCGAAAAAAGTCTAGCTCCAACCAACTCCATTCATTGCTAAATATAATTTGTTATGCGTCTCTCTCTCTCTCTCTCTCTCTCTCTCTCTCTCTCTCTCTCTATACAGCTTCTACATGCCTCGTTCTTTGTTCGACTTTTTAGGTTCAAACCTTCGAAGATATTTTTTATTAAAATCATGTAAATGCTTAAGGAGTGCACGCTTAAAATCTTTCAAGGAATGCACAGAAATTCGATATAGAAACAACAGTGAACATGCTGTTTTATTTTCATTCCGAGGGTGATCGATGATCAGTATAGACACTAGCTCGGATTGTGATGTGGAACGGAAATTAGATTCGACGAAGGGTTTGTTACTTGTTAGAGATTCATGTACTCTATTAGAAGCTTCTATAGCCATCGCGTCATAGGTAAAAAACCGCGTAGCATAAAGCAAACAAATTAAAGACTTGGAAGAATTTAACCACTAAATTCCAAGAGGGATAAATTCTATACTTTTGGCTTACGGTCAAAGATTATTTGTAGTATATTTTCAAAAGAGAGCAAGTCACCCTCATAATTATATTGAGAGTTATCTCATACCCTTGGTCTTCACAGAATCATAGAGATCAAGGAGCTTCAATTAATGGGACCCCTTGTGTTCGACAATTCTTACCTAAACCATTAGATTTTTGACAAATTGTCACGCGTCATATATCATAAGTCTTTGTAGCAAGACAATTCAAAGCCGAGAAAACGTGTTTCCATTCTCAAAGTCTAATATTAACCCCTATCTTTCTATATCTTTTCATCAATCAATGAAAATCACTTAGCAATAGTCATCTTTAACTATATTCGCAACGTAGAAAATACCATGCACCAAGAGCCTGTGTTAGGTAACCTGCCGAGCCTAAGAACCTCGAGAAGGCTGTCTAATTCAGTGTATAAATACCACTTCGTTCCACTCCTTTTGAACATCTCAAACAAATCTTACTAGCTAATCATCTAACAGCTCTTGCTTCATCAATGGATTCTTCGCCATTTTCCAAAGCCATTGTAACCTTGGCCATCCTAGTTATGCTCTCCATGGGGAGCTCCAATGCTCAGCTTTCAACAGATTTCTACTCCAAATCTTGCCCACATCTCTTTTCAACAGTTAAACCTGTTGTTCAATCTGCCATAAACAAAGAAGCACGAATGGGTGCATCAATTCTTCGTTTATTCTTCCACGATTGTTTTGTTAATGTAATTCCCCTAGCCATAATTTCCTTATCGGAAGTGATCCCCTTTTTTTTTTTCTTCGCTTTTGCATGCATGCAATATCATTAGTTTTCCTCTCATATTTTATTGCGAGAAAAAAAAGAAAAACAAAACAGATCCAATTCTCGAAGTAACTAGAATTTATATTAAGTCATAAAGGTCAATGAGCGCTTGTCAAGGGTGAAAGCAACCTAACACAAGAACTTTTTCTTTATTTAAAGGAGCACAAATGCTATATTGTTTTTTTCCCCTCCACTGACTTACCTGATAGGTTCTCCTACTAATTAATACAATGCCACATGTAAAAAGATGTTAAAAATCAAGATTTTTTCTGTCAGTGTTAAATAGTGTCATATTGGAAGAGCTTATTTGAATAACTTAATCTTTTTTTATTTTACTGGTGATGCATGCATGGTTTACGTGTTAAAAATTGACACTGTCTAACTTTAGTATCATCTTGATATATATATATGACAGGGATGTGATGGATCACTTTTACTTGATGACACGTCTTCTTTCACCGGAGAGAAAAATGCAGCTCCAAACCGGAATTCTGCGAGAGGATTTGAGGTCATTGACAGCATAAAGTCCGCAGTTGAGAAAGCATGTCCTGGTGTGGTCTCATGTGCTGATGTACTGGCCATTGCTGCTAGAGACTCCACTGTTATTGTGAGTTTTTTATCCTAATTTTCGGTGTCAATGGCGCCGGATAAATGCTCCAGACAACTAGCTAGCTAGGTATAAATTGTTTGATATTCATGTGATTACTGACATGGATTTTCGTGTACTACTCGTAGCTTGGAGGACCCGAATGGGATGTTAAACTTGGAAGGAGAGATGCAAGAACTGCGAGCCAGGCTGCTGCCAACAATAGCATTCCACCTCCAACTTCTAACTTGAACCAGCTCATTTCTAGATTCAATGCTCTTGGCCTGTCCACCAGAGATATGGTGGCTTTATCTGGTTTGCTCTCCCTTCACTTAATTTTTCATGCTTTGTTTAAGACCCCACTAATTTTGTTTTTGTTTTTTTCAAAAAAATAAATAAATTATTCCTTGACCTCTTTTATACATCCAATTTAATTTAATGGCATATCTTGACTATGTTAAAAGTGACTTTAAATCAAGGAAGGTATACAATTAGGTTCACGTCCTACCTATCTTCCCCTAAAAAATACACTTTCAAGAGTAGATCACAATCACCATCGACATTAGATAACTAAATGACAATATGTACTTCCTCTTCTTCAGCTATGCCTAACTTAATATTATTGTATTATTTTTTCTATTAAAAAAGAAAAGAAAAGAAAAAACTCATACTGTATTATCATGTCTCAAAGGACATATATAGTTAATGACGAAACAATTTTCCTCTTGAATTCTTATACATGTAAGGTTCCCACACAATTGGACAAGCAAGATGCACGAACTTTAGGGCACGCATATATAATGAGACCACCATAGACAGTTCCTTGGCTCAGACAAGAAGGTCAAACTGCCCACGCACTTCTGGCTCGGGGGACAACAACTTGGCACCACTTGATTTGCAAACTCCTACACGTTTTGAGAACAATTATTACAAGAACTTGATTAACAGGAGGGGCTTGCTCCATTCTGATCAACAGTTGTTCAATGGCGGATCCACTGATTCAATAGTCAGTACCTATAGCTCCAATGAAAACACCTTCAGATCAGATTTTGTTGCTGGCATGATCAAGATGGGAGATATCAGGCCCCTCACAGGATCCAGAGGAGAGATTAGAAATAATTGCAGGAGGATCAATTAAATTTATACATGGCGTCGCGACCATTTTCTGATTTCAGTTGAAAATAAAAATTTATGTGATCAATTTCCCTATCTAGCTCTTTTGTTTTGTTAAAGGTTGTGTGAGTGTTAGTTCTAAAGTTCTATAGCTATACCATCTTGTAAGGATAGCATTGATGCGGTCAAGTATTTCAGATTGAACTTTCAAATTTGCTATAAAAGTAGTTGACTTTTTGTTACAAATTTATTATAGCGAGTGCCTGAGAATATGGTAGTGAGAATAATTTAAAGTTTTTATTATTTTTTAAAAAATTCTTTTTAACATCATAAATTTAAAATAATCTAAATGTAAAATTTTTAAAAATCGTGTTCTGGTACAAATCACGGCTAACTTCACAAATGTAGATGTTGCATTAGGGTTTGAATGTAAAACTTGTGCGTGGCCTTACAAATCTAACAATTGTTGTACCAAATAATTAGATTAGGAGGGACTAATGCATCTAGTTACATGACCGTCTATCATCTGGGCTTGAAGCCTCTTTATATAGTTAGAAATTTCAAGCTTCGTCAGCTTGATTATGTGACGAAAAAAGTCCAAGTTTGAAAGGGAAACCATGTACGCGCAAGTCAATGGAAGCTGCTGAAGTTTCCGACCACAATCAATGGACGCGGCCAAATTTACAAGTTAGAAGTATTCAGGTTCCATCTAAAGTGGTCTCCACCCACACAAGATATGCCTGAACTTACAAATTGCCTAAAAAAATACAGAGTAATCCCACAAAGTAACCGCGTAAATGGACGCCGCCAACATCTCCAACCTCGGTGTCCCTCTTGGTGCGAAGACAAATTCACACATACCCAACTGATCATCTTCTTACAATTTAGATTGACTGATTATTTATAAATGAGAAAGTTTTAGTAAGTTAGTTATAAATTTTTGTACAAAGCTCTTAAGCTTTGTGTCAATAATTATAATTTTATTTATTTATACTGTTTTTATTATGCCCGAGCAATAATTGTATCAATTTCATATACATGAAAAATACTCCACGTAGTTTCTTATTATTGTTATTATTTTTCATTTATACCACTTCTTTGATTTTTTTTAAATCATTTTTGTTTTTTCAATGAGAAAATAGAGTGAAATTAATACAATGAGCAATGAGAAAATCAAGATATAAAAAAATTGTGAAAAAGAGCAAAATGAAAGTGAAAAAAAGAAACAACAAACTAAAATAAAATTGTGAAAATAAATAAATTCAAGTGTATTGGTTATCCAATTCATAGATAACCAAGAACCTCCCCCCCCCCTCCTTTCTTTTTATGTCTTTCTCTTTAAAAGCTAAAAAGAGAATTTAGGGATAATTATAAAATTATAATTATAAGTTCAGGAGTCGCCTAGTATTATGGGTACTAGAAAATCTAGGGTCTGTGAGAGTCCGAGTAAAGGATTAGTTGTGCAAGGGAAAGACACATCATCCCTAATACACTCTATTTAAGATAAACTGCATTATTATTTGATAGTTATTCTAATTCGCATTTCTGTCCATTGGTTTTATTTAAAGTTCAAGGTAGATCTCTCTTCGTGAAGAAGTCTCTATATTAATGTGTTAAATCCTAATCATTTTAAGATCCAAAATTTTAGCATCACATTTATTTCTATATATCTTTAATACCTGACGGTATACTTCATTATGTAGTTTTACACCCTCAAATATTAAAGTCTACAGCTAAACCGTAACATTTTAAATATAAAGTGAACAAAATGATTGGTATCATAGCGAAAGTCAATGTTATGTTATTGTCCAAGTTATTTGATAACCATGGTAAATTGAGTTGTCTTTGATGAGATAAAGATTAATTATAAATAATTATAAATATTTGATAACTATATTAATCGAAGCACACTAATTGACTTGAAATTGAGAATAAGGTTTTACTCTCTCCATCTTTAATGACATTTTCTATATATGTTTGAAATTGTGAATGAAATCTATATCTAGGATATTATCATGCAAGTTAGTGTACATTTTTACATAACTTTTACATGGCATGTATCGATAATATAATAATCACATTTTATGTTTAAAATTAATTTAAATTTCTTTAAGGGAAATAAATAGTACACATAAGTTAACAAATGGATTAAATAGAGAATAAATACAATAAGCATAAACTTGGACAAGGCCAACGTGGATGTATTTATAATTTCTGGCTAGATGTTTTTGTAATGATTTTTTAGAGCGGAGTTGGATGGTTTCAAAAAGTTTTGTAAGCTGTGGTGTTATTTAATTTTGAACCTCACATGCCGGAGATGGTGTATACCTAACCTCTTTTGAACAGAGTGTAGGAGTTTAGTCTATGTTCACCAGAAGATTGACAAAAGCAGAGAAAGAAATATTTTTTCAAAAACCTTGTTTGAGTTGTTTTGTGCTTTTTTTTATCCTTCCACTTTGCTACCAAAATTGTCATGTTTTTTTAAGTTGATCAGAAGTCTTCATAATGCTAAATTCGTTTTTTTTTTTTTTTTTTTAATCTAGTCTTTAAGATTAGATAAATCCCTCAGAATTTGCACTAAAAAAATGGTTCTGCTGCTGTCGTAATTTTTTGTTCTAACTTAGGCTTTGATTCTAACTTGGTTTCGTACAATATCTGACCATCCTAGCTATATTTTGTCACTCATGACATGTTGAAAAATTGACCTACACCTTTATTAGGTCCTAGGGATCATTGTTCTTAAGGCAGATTCTCGGTCAGATTTGGATGCCTAGCATTGTTAGATCAAGAACCTTTTTGACCAACTAGATTACTGCCAGATTCTGTTCTCTAAAACAATTTTATCTCACTTCGAATCCTTCATCAAAGTTGTAGTCCTGGACGTGGAGATAATTTTGGGCTTTCAATCGCTTGATTTCGATATCAGAAGCTCAAGATATTCCCGTTTGAATATCTAACAAGAAAGTAGAGAATTCTGTCGTGCGAAGGATCCTGACCTGAGTTTTGCACTAAAAACTCTATTTCCATCACAAATTTTGTTGATTTGTTCTTAGATCATACTCTCAGTCATATCAGAATTCTCAACATTTGTTAGTTTTTGAAACAGACCCGGAGATCCTTTTTGACCAACTAGATTACTGCCAGATTTTGTTCTCTAAAATGATTTTATCTCACTTTAACTCTTCATAAAAGTTGTAGTCCTGGATGTGTAGATAAATTTGGGCTTTTGAATCGCTTGATTTCGATATCAGAAGCTCAAGATATTCCCGTTTGAATATCTAACGTGAAGGCAGAGAATTTTGTCGCGGGAAGGATCTAGCCCCAGTTCGCAGGACTGATTTGAAGGATTTTTTTTAGATCAAGGATTGAATTGAAAAGTGCTAAAATGAGGGATTGAGTTGAAGAAGGATATTGAAAGCTGGAGAGGGGGGCTGGATCATCATAAATGACAGGATTTTTACCACACCAAATAAGGAAAATAAGGCTTTACCCTGCACCCTCCATCTGATTTCTTTCCTTTTTTTCTCTACAAATTCCTGCTATTTTTCCTTTATCATCACGCCTGATTTTTGGAGCTGCAACCACATTTTTATTGCCTTATTTCAAAAGGAGCAGCTGGCCCTATGAAATGATAGAAAAAAGCCACACTATCCTCTTAAAATTGGAAAGAAATCACTGCTGATCACATAATCAAAATCAAATATTCTGGTTTCCTATTTCTGCTCACTCGAGATTACACCCTAAAGTTAATGTAATATATCTTTCCTAAATAGAGCTGCATGTTAGGCTATATAAGCCTCTTCTGCTGAGGGAATAAACGAGAGAGAACAGAGAACAGGAGTGGGACAACAAAAGAAAAACAAGAAAAACGTCTTTACTCCATTTTTTTCTACAAATAAAAACTGCAGGAACGGGAAAACAAAGTGCAAGAATCAGTAGAGAGAGTGACGGAGACGCAGAGTAAAGAAGGAGGCAATAAGCAGACCGAAACACAGAACAGAAGAAGAAGGACGAAAAAAGATCGAGCGACCATCACTCTTTCAACGCCATGGCAATTTCTTCGTCTCCAAGTTTGTTTTCTCTTCACCTGTTGCATGCTATCTTTTTCTTTGTATTTGCACTGTTAGCGTGGTCTCTATCCATTTGTGTTGTATATGTCTGTACTATTCAAGTGAATTAATTCACTTGAACAGTAGCTCTCCATTCATAAAAGAGGGTTGCGCCCCTTTTATGTCCAACCGAGTCGGGTACTTGCTCGGGGAAGTGACCTAGCCAGACCTTTCTTTTTTTTTTTTTTTTCAAAAAAAATAAAAGAAAGAGAAAGAGAAAGAGATTTATGATTTTTTTGGCACATTTATTTTGAAGGTCTGAATTTTTTTTTATATTGTAAAAAATATCAGTTTTCATGTTTAGAATACCCGGTTTTTGATACAATGTGACAAATATACATATATATCAAAAATTGTTTTCTTGTGTGTTGCATACGGCCAATACCCTAACATGTTTTGAACACTCTCTTTTTTATATATACAAAAAATGTTGAAAGTTTTTTTTTTTTAAAAAAAAAAAAAGTGTTTTCGCATGGATTTCTTAACACAAAAAAAAAAATTTGTTTTCTTGCATTTCTGGATTTTACAACATGTTTGTACAACTCTAAAGGGTATTAGCCAATATTCTAAAAAATATAAAAATCTTATTTTGGTGGGAATTCATCTATTATTCACCGTGAATTTTGGACAAATATCCAAAATATTATTGGAAATAATTTGTTATTATTCAATGTTAATATTTGGATAAAGAAACCCTAAGTGGTAAATACCCAAAATAATTTTCTAGGAATAATAAATCCGCACACATCCTTGAAAGAAGCCTTGATTATAATCGAGGACATTTCAAAAAACTTTTACTCTACGATTTACGAGTCGTAAGAGTATAAAACACTAAGAAAAATAGGCTTTTTTAAAGCGCCCTAGATTTCTAAGTTTTTGTCCCTCCTCCTTGCGATTTACGAGTCGCAAACTCTTGAAATACTAATGGAAAAGTGAGCTTTCGAACCACATGGAATCTCCTTGGATTTCTATCCTAATAAATTTAGTTTAAATCAAACCTAGAAAACTGATGGAATTAGAAAACACTAACACCATATCAATTATAAAGCAAACCAAACACCAAGCAACTTACCTTAGATAGGGCATACTAGGGGTGCTAATACCTTCCCTTTATGCAACAAGTCTCTTGCCTTAGATACTCTAAGAGACCAGTTAGGGTTCCTAGTGACCAAAATACTAGGTGACGACTCCTTTAAACAAAACAAATAACCTGAAATCAATCAGGGTTGCCGCTCCGCCACGAGGGTGTGAAAAGCTAAATATCTCTTTCTTCAATTTTGATAGTAAAATCTGTTTTGAAAATATCATATTTTGATTTTTGATAAATCTGTGTTTGAGAAATCTTTGAAATTTTCCAATCATTAATGTTTTTTGTAAAATCCTCAATTGTTATCTCTTCACTTTGTACAATCCTTCTACTTTTAAAAGTTTCAGAGGTAGAGGAAGCTGAAATAGAATTAGTCCTATGAAAAACAAAATCCATAGATTGAAAAGATAAACTAGAAAACAGGCTATAAGTTATATGGATTCATAGTGTCATGAATACTACAAACCTTCCCCTCTGGTTCCTCCAATTGTGGGACTATTTTGGATGTCATGTTGACTACCTCAAAGAACACCCTTTGGTTGAAAATGATTACCTCCATTTCAAAAATAATTTTCAACCAACCCCTTCTGAAAAGAAGTTTCCTTCCCTTCTCATTTTCTATACAAAGGTTTTTGTTTCATGGGTATGTCTATGGTTCTATGATTACAATCTCCAAAACAGACATCCAGTATTTGTCCACAAATTCAAAATCAAATTGTAGGATTCATTTGCAACCGAATCCAAAAGTTTCAAATTAGCTATTACAAAATGGATATAAAAGCATTAAACAACTCCCATCATTGATCATCATCCTCAATCAAAATTTCTAGCCTAGAAGGCTCAAATGGCAGCTTTCCTTGCCTCCGCTAGAATTGAGGAAGAATACCTCCAAATAGTACAAGACATTATACAAAGCCAAGACCTAAAAATAGTCTTGTCCTAATCCAACTCATTTGACTCGACATCTCCTACCATTTCTTTTGGAGACGATAATTAAGATGACTGCTTTGGCATTTTGCCACCTATCAAGAGACATTAAAAAAAGAAGAAAAGTATTTCAGGCTTATTTGTTTAAAGCCCATATCTTTTCGACTCAACTATTTTGAGTCCTTTTGTTTTAGGCCCATTTTTTGTAGGCCTTTTTCTACAAATATTGCTTGATGCTACAAACAGACAAATTAAGTGTCGGTGGCAAGAAGACAACAAATGAAAATCTCATAAAAAATATGGACAATTTTCATTTTAGAAATTACTCCACTATCAAAAAAGAGATTCTTTCAATTGTTATTTGCATTACAAAATTTCAAAGTAATTTGTTAAATCAAAAATTTCTTTTATGTATTGATTGCAAATCTACAAAAGAAGTTTTACAAAAAGATGTCCAAAATCTTGCTTCAAAACAGATTTTTTGTCTGATGGCAAGTTATTTTAAGCATTTTTTATTTCAACATTGACAGATTATTTCACCCTGATTTCCTAACCCGCGAATTTCTTTAAATATTTGGTAATATTTATTAATATATGGTAATATCCCAGTGGGCGCTAATATATATATATATATATATATATATATAAAACATGTGGTAAGATTGTACCTTTTTTATATTTCAAAAATATAAGTGCATGAGATTGAATTTATTACTCTTTTAGCATGATTTTTATTTATAATTAAATTACTAATGAGATGAACATGATAAATTAGTTGGGTTATTGTTTTATTTATTTTTTTTCTTATTATTAGGCATTTTAAAAATATTAGGGACTTCATTTAAATTTGGGTTCATTAGATTATTATTATTTATTAGGTTTATCCATACCCATTAAATATATCATGTTAGACATAAGATTGTTTCTAATACAAATACTCTTTTATAGACTTTTTAAGGTTAGACTATTTTTAATAAAGAAGTCAATAGTTTTGCTATCTTTTATATGGTTGAGTGATTTCCATACTAATTTCTTAATTGAATTTGTAAACTCTTTGAATGATTGATCAACTTCGTTGTGATTTTATACTACTTATTTACATCTTTTTATAGATGTAGGGTGGGGGTGATCATTCTATAAAACTTTGGTTCTTCAAGATAGGTTTTTGTTATGTCAAGATATAAATCATTAAAATATAATTTTAACATATCTTAGGAGGTGTTCGCATTAGCTGATATATGAGCTTGTGCTATTGTTATGTTATATCCCTTTAATCTTTAGTTTGTGTTGTTTCTTGATTTTCTTTCATCCTAGTTTTTTCTAGGGTCTTATTTCTTAAAACAAAAAAGACTATATTATTCTCTTATTATTTTAAATTTTAAGTCAAACCCTATATAAAAAAATCATCTTTCTTAGGTTCTTGATTTTTGTGACACACATCAAAAGAAAATTATGTTTATGATCTTCATCTTCTATCTTTCTTGATTTTGGCCTAGAGTAAAAAAAAATCTTGTTCTTGTCAAATTATATGGATAAAAAAAGGGGAAAAGTTGAAGAAAAATTACATGAATTGATTGAATTGACAAGTTATGACATAAACGAATACACACCCTTGCATTTTAGGTTGGTCGAAAGTTTCTTGAATATAGTTTTGATTTTGTCGAATAGGTACATACCAAAACTTGATATTTACAAATTGAATTCTTGTTTTCTCTAGATTATGATGCCTTGTTTCATTTAAATTCAAGTAGTATAAATCTTTCTTAATTTATTTTAATTGTTAATATTTTCTTGATTTTATCAAATAGGTACATACCAAATCTTAATATTGATGAATTGAATTCTTGTTTTTCTTGGATTATCTTGCATTGTTTCATTTAAATTTGGGTAGTATAGATCTTTCTTGCTTTATTTTAATTATTTTCTTGGAATTTTTGAAGTTGAATTAGTTAGTTTTCTTTGAATCTTTAACATAAACTCCATTTCTTTTATATCATGTCTTCTTTTCATTATTATATTTCACATAAATTTACATTGCTATTCATATATTTCCTTGATTCTTGAGTATTTATTATAAAAAGTCCCTATGTTATTTTGATTAATTATTTGATAATTTTCTTTTAAGAACCTAAGTAAAGGAGGTAAATAGCATAGTAAGATTATTAGAGTGAAAAATCCAATTGAATTATATGAAATTTGAGTGAAGTGATATTAAATTGAGTGCAAACACGTGAGAAAGTGTATGTGAAAATTTGTGTTTGCTACTAACCTTTATTGCAGGTATTCATAATGTCATACAAAAGTGTGACACAATTAAAGGTGAAGATATTGTAGAAAGGAAAGATAGGTTTGAGGTAATGATGGAGGCTTTGATAGGAAAGATGGTTAAAATGAGTACGAAGATGATTAGTTGATATAACGTTCATAGTCGTAAAAGGAATAAGGTTAAAAGGTCGACTAGATGAGCACTTTCTCCTCCAGATGAAAGTGTAGCTAAAAACTCCGATTAGAAGGATGAGGATGATATAGTTAATCATGAAAGGAAGTCTCAAGCACACTAAAATCTCTTATATGAGACAGAGACAAGGAGAGAGTTTGGTGGTAGATTTTAGTCAAATAGGGATTTAAGCCAATTAAGAAATTTTGATGATCATTATGATTTAAATCGTAATTTAGGTAGTATAAAACTTAAAATTCCAATATTCAAGGAAATAATGATCTAGAGGCTTGTTTGTATTGGGAAAATAAGGTGGAATTTTTATTTGATTGCCATCAATATTCAGAGGAAAATAAGGTAAAACTAGTTACAATTGAATTCACTAATTATGTTATTAATTGATAGGATCAACTTGTTGTAGGTAGGTGTAATGGAGAATGACCCATTGACATATAGAAGGAGATGAAAACAATCATGAGGAAGATGTTTGTCCGTAATCATTACCATATAAATGTATATAATAGATTGCAATTTTTATCTCAGGGTTTTAAAAGTGTGGATGAGTGTTTTAAAAAGATGAAAATAGTTATGATTAAAGTTAATATTTTTTTAAAAAGGGAAGCCCCCTAGATTTTTAAATGGTTTAAATATACATTGCTAATATGATTGAATTACAACATTATTCAGAAATTAAAGATATGGTGCATATGATTATAAAGGTGGAAAAACAATTGAAAATAAAAGGTAATGTAAGACTAGACAATTATTTGTGATACTTTCATGATTGGAAGTTGAATTTCAAAAGAAGGGGTAATGCACAAATAAAGCCATTAGCAATACCTAAAGTTGTCAAACCCTCATATGTTAGAAAGCATGTTGTGGAAATAGAGGAAATGGAAAGAAATAATATTCAGTCAAACCATTAATGAGAGATTAATGTTGAATATGTTGTTAATGGTGAATTATTGGTTATAATGAGATTTTTGAATGATTAGGTTAGTGAAAATGATGTTTAGTGACACGACCAAAAGATTGATGTCTTTATCTCAAGTGCAAGAGTGTCGAAGTAATGAATGACCCGGCAAAACTGGGTCAAACCATAAAGAGGTGAATTATATAAATTACAAATAATATATATATTTAATAAAATAAAGAGTTTATGAGAATTTATGAGATATTGATGTAATGATTAAACAATGATAAAATAATTGTCAAGGTTAAAAGATCCACTAATGATATTAAAAATAAGTATAGCATAAACTCTTTGTATTAATCAACTGGAAACCACACACAAAGGAGGTTCCAATCGGATGATTTATCCTTAATAGTTCATTATAAATTTTAACATGATCATATTAATTATGTTATTTAAGTAACACCAAACTTTCAAATATTGTCAGGAATTCATGATGCTAACTTATGTTAACAACAAATCAAGTTCCTTTCATAGTACAGGTGTAGGTTATACCATACAGTTGGCTATAAAAGTGTCAAGCATTTGTTGTACCAAGTGTTATACAACATAAATCTAGATTAACCATTTAACAAGTAAGGTATTAAGAATTAGTAAGATAAAAAGATAAGACATGTTAATAACAAACTTTTTTGGATATAAACATTGAAATCTATGTTGAGTTTATATTATACCTATTCTAACACCATTAGTGAAACATTTTCACCTTGACATAACAAACTTAGTTAAACATAATGAAGAAGATAAACATAAATAAACAATACAAGAACATAAGTATAGTAAAGGAAATGAAAAGCATAAACAAGAGATTAAGGAAAATATAACATGAAATAAAACATAAACATTACAAAAATAATAATAAAAAAAAAAATAAAGAGCATGATCTTGATCTAAACAACCAAGATGCCTAAATGCATGGCAAATGCCTCCTTTATAGGCCAATTTAAAACTATTGATTTGATGACTAATTGTTGAGTGGGTGACCACATTTTGACTTGGTGACAATCCTTATTTTCTTGTCTGAATAAAACATCATTGATAACATCCGAATTTGAATAACATGTACGCATAAAAGTTCTAGTAAATTGTCTCATCTTTCCAGGAAAAAATATTGAGGTCATTTGGACTTCTAGAACTCAAGATATGAGCTGAACACTGAACAGTGTTTCAGCTGCAGGACAAATTCAGACTTTTCCGTTGTTGCTATAATTTAGACTTGGAAATGGCCTTTTTAAATCTTGGACTCCACATGAAAGTTTTAGGCCTATGTCTTATCTTTCCATCCATATAAAGCAGACCTAAATCCGAGATCTACATCTCCAGATATGACGCAATTACCAAACGGTGTTTTAGTTTGGACTGAACCAGCATCTCTTTTCTAAGTTTGGCCCTCTATTTGTTCTTTTAATTTCAGTATTTAAACTCGTCAATCAATCATTTTATTTATGTGATAGGCATGCATTTAAGATGTACATGTACATAAATTAAAGGTTATCTTATATTATTAGAAATGTTATTATAAAAACATGCTTTAGTTTTTTAAGGAGTTGTAATATTTTGATACTTCAATTGTAAAGCAAAATGATTTCTTGTTTTGACTATAAAACTTTGAGATAAAAATATGATGTTTCAAGTATAGGTATTAGTGTTGCTTTAATATATGATAAAAGACTTGTGGCCTATTTTAGAGAAAAACTTAATGTTGTAACTCTAAACTATCCAAGATATGATAAAATGATGTATGTATTAGTAAGGACTTTGAAGACTTGGCAACATTACATTTAACCTAAGAAGTTTGAGATCCATATCAATCATCAATATTTGAAAAAGTCAATGTAAGTTGAATTATAAAACATGTTAGTGGGTGAAATTTATTGAGACATTCCTATACATCATCAAATAAAAATACGATAAGGAAAATATAGTTACAAATAAATTATCGTAAAGGCATGTTATTCTTAATACTTTGAATACTAGACCTTTAAGATTTAAGAAAGTGAAAGAATGATGCTGATTTTGATGAAATTTATTTCCATTCTGAACTTATGGTAACTAATGAGTTTTTAAGGCATAATGGATTTTTATTTAGAGATAAAAGATTATGTGTGTCTAATTATTTAATGCATGAATTGCTTGTAATGAAAGCTAATCGTAGCGACTTAACATGACACTTTAGGATTACTAAGATTTTAGAATTTTTACATGAATATTTTTATTAGCCTAACATTAATAGAAATATGTAAAGAATTTATGATAGGTGCATAACATGTAAATAAGCTAAGTCTAACGTGATGCCTTATAGGTTATATATACTTTTATATGTTCCTAAAGAACCTTGTGTTGATATTTCTGTGAATTTTATTTTGGGTTTAGTTAGGTCAATGAAAGGAAGAGACTTCATAGCTGTTGTTGTAGATAGATTTTCTAAGAAGACACATTTCATATCTTGCCATAAAATTGATGTTTGAATTAATATAGTGGGCTATTTTCTAGGGATTTTTTAGGGAGGTAGTTTGGTTACATGGTGTTCCAAGGATTGTTTGAAAAGATTGAGAAGCGCTATCATTTAAAAATAATCTTAAAAATTAAGAAGATTGTTTGCCATTTATTGAATTTACATATAATCATAATGTGTATTCTACTATTGATTATTCATAATTTGAGATTGTTTATGGTTTTAATCTTTAAACATCATTAGACTTGATTCCTTTATATATTGATAAAATTGTTAGTCTTGATGGTAATAAAAAAGCACAGTTGAAAGACTTACATGCATAGATACGGCAATAGTAGAGGGGGGAAAAAATGAGCAATATACATTCAAGGCTAATAGAGGATGAAAATTAATAAGGTTTGAACCAAGATATTGAGTTTAGGTATATATAAGGAAGGAAAGGTTTCCTAAACAATGGATATCAAAACTGATGCCTCAAGGATATGGTCTTTTTCGTATCACGGAGAGAATTAATAAAAATGCCTCCAAAATAGATTTACCAAGTAAGTATGGTGTTGATGTTACATTTAATGTTTATGATATCTTTTTATTTGATGTAGGAGATGATTCGAGGACAAATTCTTTTGATGAGAGAAGAAATGATATAACTTAAGCAACACCAAGAGATCTGTTAGAGGTTCTAATCAGTCTAGTGACAAGACTTAGGGTTAAGAGGTTTAAAGAGACTTTATTAATTTATTTCATGTTTGAGAAAGGCTTGTTGATTGGCATTCAAACATTACAACAAGATTGGAATAAGAAGATTCAAATATGTTAATTTTTACCTTTCACTACTTTTTCAGTCATAACTTCACAGAGAAGGATTTTTTATCCAATTCTAATTCATTAAGACAAGAGAGAACCATGCATTTAAAATTGTGTTTTGATTATACTAGTAGATTATGAAAGCAACTTTGTTTACCTAAATAAGTTGGGCTATTTTTTAGTTATTATTATGCCTTTAAGAGATAATATGGCATTTATTTAAATTTTGGTTCATTGGATTATTATTATTTACTAGGTTTATACATATCCATTAGGTATATCCTAATAGTTTATGATTCTTCCTAGTATAAATATTTTTTTGTAGAGAGTTTTTTAAGGTTATACTATTTTTCAATGCAGGTTCTTGTTGGGTCAAGTTGCAAAACTATTCAATTATAATTTTAATGTATCTTGAAAGGTGTCCACATCACCTTATTTTTTTTTAGATGGTTTGGAAAGAGGTTCAGAATCTTAAGTGGTTGCTTTGAAAGTTTATAATTGATTTTTGGACTTTAATATTTCAATAATTACATCAATATATACTTATAATATATTTAGTTTTATTTGACAATGAGTTTACATATTTGATGTTGGATTAATGAAATTGGGTTTTAATTAATTTATGATTGAAGGTATTTTTCTTTAACAAAGCATTATTTTGAATACAATTTTTCAAAGTTTAGATACTTTGCATGCCAATAAAGCATGCAATGTGTCACATAAAAAGAGTATTTTCATGATATTTGGATTTTGGGTGGGATACGTTCCAAATAAACCTACACCAATAAATCATTATTTTTATTTTATTTTAAAATTTTAGTCTTTACTTTTTTATTTAATATTTATTTGAGAATGTTATAGCTAAAAATATATTTGAACTTAAACAACATATATAAATCAATTTCATGTATAAAAACATTGATATACAGAAGTTAAACACATAAATTATAAAAATATTCATTGTAGGTTCTTCAAAGTTAAAATAGGTAAAAAAAAATCATAGTTTTGAAACCCGGTCTGACAGGTTGGTCCAAAACTTGGGAGACTTAAGGCCTTGGTTGAGTTTCAAATGGGCTAAACTGGACTTACAATTGGATTTGTCAAACCCTAGAGACCCTTTGTTGAGAGTTTTATATTTTGTATTTTTATACTTTTTTTAATCATCATCTTACTATTTCTCACTTAACTTGACATACAAAATGAAAATAGTGAAATGATTAAATTTTTTTGAAAATAATTTTTTTGAAAATTTTTGATACTTTTTAGAAAAATAGAGGTAAAAAGTTGGGTTATGACAATGACATAACATAAAGATGTTATAAGATATTCTGTAAAAAATATTTAAACCCATTTCGGTTAACTGGACATATTCTTAGTGCTTAATTGCATAAAATGAACTCAAATTTCATCAATTTCTCTCTAATTTATCACAATTCAAACCACATCGCCAATTACAACAATTTATCTCAAAATTCAACCCAAAGCATAATTGACCAAAATTCAACCTAATTGATGTTATTTTCATGCTCAATTGCATGAAATCAACCATAATTGCATCAATTCCTAGCTAATTTGTCAAAATTCAAACGACATCCCTAGTTACAGCAAAAGGAGTAAAAAATAGTATGAAAGATAATAGCATGGTCTATGTGAAAAAGAATTGAGATGATAGACCATAATGACAATGAATACAAACTAAACGAGATTGAACTAGGCAAATAATAACATAAAAAGTTAAAACGACAAAATATATGTTGAGAGAATATAAATATGCATCTGAAATGAATCATAAGAGGGAGCCAAAAATGGTATATAATGAGTTAAAATAACCTAAATATTGGTTGAAACAAATTAAATACTCGAGAAGCTAAAAAGGCATAAACATGTTTGTAAGAAAAAAAATGTTATAAATTAAATGTATTGGGGATGGAAACAATAGTTTAAACCAGAGATGATATATATATATATATATAATTGCAAGAGTTAAGTGTATTTGAGAAAGTAAATTGAAGTATGAGTTAAACATGTTATGACCAAGAGTAACTATGATGTGATTGTGTTCATTAAATGAGTACTATGATGAAATAAAAGTTTACCAATGATTGATGAAAATATATTAAATTTAAATCTAGTATAGATTGATGTATTTATAAAAAAATAAGTTTGTGCAATTGATTTTACTTGTATCATTGATAATTGTTAATAACCTAGAGAACACAAATATTTATTATAAGTTTCATGATTTTGTATATTTTACAAGTAATTTTTTTAGGATATCATGATTTCTCATGAAAAATTATCGAGTTACTTAGTTTTTTTTATATTAAATAGATTCTAATATTGTCTAGTGAATGTTTGTAAATAAATTTCATGTAAATAAATTGGAGAGTGATGTATTCACACAACAATATAAATAGAAATTATGTACCAGTATATTTGTTAATAAAATTGTTAAATATTTAGTTATGATAGATCATATGGTTATGATTGTATAAAAAAGATACCCCTAATTTTCATGTGAAGGTCAATTGAAAATATGAATATTGTACTTAAAGTACAGGGGTATTACGTGAATTCATTTCATTGATGAAATTAAATTGACAATCCAGAAATTCTTATAGCCTATAAATCCAATGACCATGTCATCGGATTATATACAATAGCAAAACAAACCTGTGATGAGAACAAACCGCTTCTACGTATTAAATAAACTCAAGGTCAACCACTTTTATATATATATTACAGTAATAAAATAAATTGGAGTTATTAGAACTTGATTCAACCGTTTAGCTCTCTGCCTTCAATCGTTAAGGCTGTTGCCTCCTTTGCTTGGTCCAGATGGTGGTACTGTTCCCTTTGGGAGCACATTCAGAATCATGGGTCCATATTTACCGGCGAGTCTTGTCGATCCGATATTGGACCCCTCGCCGATTTCCATGTGGCATGGTAAAACATGCTTAGAATCTTTCTCCATAGTGGGATTCACATACACGCCATCCATGTTTTCCATGGGAAGAGCTGGTTCTGTTGCTGTTAGGCTCTGCAAGAGATTGGTATATAGTGGTCTGGCTGATGATGAAGTAGATAGGGATACGATGATGAAAAAGAAGAGAATTGGTTTGAGATTCTTACCGGATTTCGTTGGGTTTGCCATAAGAAACCGGTCGAGAGCTGAGAGAATATGAAATGGGGTAGTAGAGAGAAGATTTTGAAAATTGTTGGGATTGATGAGGGTCTTGCGGGGGTTTATATGGAGAAGATGAGACAAAGAAGAGAGAGACAGAGTTGACAAAGTCAGAGGTTGGTAGTCAAATTAAGGTTGTGAGAATAGGAAGTCTACATAGGAAGCTCGTTTGCATTGAGGTGCCTAAGACTTTCGTAAGAAACTATTTTCAGGTCTTGATGTAATATTTGTCTACATAGGAATATCTATTACTTTTTGTGTTACTCAGATGAATAAATTTAAAATTACTCCATTTCTGTTTTGTTTTAAACAGTATCTGTCTTCTCTAGATGCAAATTTCCCTCTCTAAAGTTTTAATATGCGATATTTGAAATAACAATAATATCTAGTTTACTGTGAAAAACATAGATATTCTGATTTAAAAGATGAAAATTAATTAATGATTTTAATAAGCATTTTACACTTAATATATGCAACTTGGCAGTTCCCTTGCAGTGTCGGAGTCCACAGTTTTTGGTCCAGGAGGATTTGGACGTGTGCAGATGCAAGCACTTACGCGTTTTGGAGAGACAACAGGTGCTATGAGACGACAGCTTACGCGAGACCAAACTTGTGGCGCACGTTAAGCTCTCCTCCCCTCTCTTTTGCACTGTATTTAGTGCTTGCCTTCTGGCTTGTATGTGCTTGGTCTTTAGATTTTGTTCACCGACTATCCAAATAAAAAACTACTACAGTAATCAATAATCAAAAGAGAAGAAAAGCATTCTCCTCGAACAAAAAGAAAAGCAACGATTTGAAAAGCATCTCTTTTATAACATATATACAAAAATATTATGTAAAGGGGGGTTTAGTATAGAGCAAATAAAGATACTGGTTGTGTTTGAAAAATTATGGTGGATGATCGACCCTTATGAGTTTAGATGCGAGTATTGTTTGTATCTTGTACAAATCAACTACTTTACATAGTTGCAGGTCAAATAAAAAATCAGTATTCCTATTAAACTCAATTCTAAGAAGTTAATTTTAAAAGAAATTTATTCAATTTTTTATACAGCTTAGATTTAAAATTAAATTATATAAAATTTGACTTGGCATAACTCAATTAAGTTAGCTCATCCAAAGGCAATCTGTTCGGACTGTAAAAAAAAAAAATGAAATTGACAAGAAATAAAAAAGTGTTGACCCAATTCTTTCCTAGCCCAAGTTTAAAATTAAATCATGTGGGAGTTACGCTGATATGACCTGGTTGATTTTTCCAGTCCAAAGCCAACCCACCCAACTGATAAAAAAAAAAATCTAAGTATAAAATTGAGAAAACAATAATTAAATTGATAGAAAGAATCTTTCAACCTGAGTTCTTACATAGTTCGGGTTTAAAAGTAAAACATGTAAAGATTGTCTTAACATAATTCAATCAACTTGGCCGATCAAAAAATAACCTGAATAATTGTTAAAAAAAATCTAATGGTGAAATATATATATATATATAAAAAGATGAAATTAAATGGAAAAAAAAAAGGGAATGGAAAAAAAAAAGGGTTGACTTGAAAAAAAAAGAGGAGGTGAAGCTCCATTAAGTTTCCCAAATTTTTTAGCATAGGAAAAGTAATACTTTTAACTAAACCATGAAAAATGATATTTGAAAATATTAACTACCAAAAAATGGTCAAATACTGACATAAACAATATCGTCAATAATATTTAAGTTATAACTTGACAGACGACCTCTTATCCCTCTTCCCTATTTCTTCTTCTTTTTTCTTTTTATTCTACAAAAAATCGCACACAACACCCCCTCTCTTTTTATCACAAATTAAGCTATCATCATCACAAATTCACAAATTTGACCACCGTAACACTAAGTCTATCAATATCATTGTTCTAGTTTAATTTTTTAAAAAAAGATTCACCACATCAAGTAAGTAAAACTATCTTTATTATTTATTATTATTATTATTATTATTATTATTATTATTGTAACCTAATTTTAAAATGTTAGTTTTTTTGGAATTTTTATGTAGCATATGTAGTTTGTTTATGTGTTTACATGTTTTATAGCTTTTTTCTATAAAATTGTTGTATGAATGTATGATTTGTACATGTTAGAGTTTGTTTGAGATTTTTTAAAAAAATATTTGTTTGTCATTTGATGAAATTGAGTTTGATTTTGTAACTTAAGTGTTTTATAATCAAATAAATATTATCTTATTTATTGAACACTTTTAACTTTTGTCAAATTTATTTGTAGGTTGAAAATTTCAGTAAATTTGGAGGAATTTGAATTTTTAGAGAAAATTTATAATTATTTAAGGGTACTATTAAAATAGATCGAATAAGTTTGAGTTAAATCAATTATAGCTAATTAGTTTGATACCAATAATTTATTTAGTTCATATTATTAATTAATACATTTTGTCATCAATATTCTATATAGGTTTTCATATAAGTAATGGATTATCGTTCTTGGATGTATTGAGTTTCATCCAAAGGGTTGCGCAAGATGGATTATTGTAATGGAGTTGAGGGTTTTATTAATTACGCACTATATAATCTGAAAAATATTAGTAGAGGAAATATTAGATGTCCTTGTAAGAGGTGTAAGAATAAAAAGTTTCTCCATTCA
This sequence comes from Populus alba, assembly GCF_005239225.2. Taxonomy (NCBI): domain Eukaryota; kingdom Viridiplantae; phylum Streptophyta; class Magnoliopsida; order Malpighiales; family Salicaceae; genus Populus; species Populus alba. Next base: position 8,307,029 of record NC_133296.1, on the reverse strand, counting down.
GATGTTGCTACGATGCATTTTCTACAAAAAAGATTCATGAAAAAATACTTGTGTTGGTTGGTATATGAAGAACCATATATTCCTTATGAAATTATGGTGGAAATAATGGTTGGGTCAACTTCTAGTTCTAGCAATGTGCATGGAGTTGTTGATGATAATAGTAATCATTATGTGAGTATGGTTATAGATGCAACGAGAATAAATCAGAGTGATGTAAGAGAATGTTCAATCGTAAATGAAGAACCAAATGCAGACACAATTATGTTTTATTGATCTTTTAAAAGACTCTGACAAACCATTATAGAATTGGAGCACAAATCACAATAAATTATTGGTCGTTGCATATGTATTCACCATTAAGTCAGATTATGGGTTGAATGAGATTGATTATGACATAATAGTCAAATGGATGAGAAGCATTTTACCTTAAGGAAATAGGTTTAAAGAGAACTTCAATGCTGCTAAATCCATGATGAAACCCTTTGACCTGGGATACCAAAAAATTAATATGTGTTCAAACTTTATGCATGTTATACTATCTAGAAAATACAGATTTGAATGAGTGCAAAACTTATAAGCATACTTAGTATAATCCTATACCTGGTAAGGAAAGGGCTCATATCGGATATAGAAAAATAAGATACTTGTCAATCACTCTTAGAATGTAAAAGGTTATTCATATCTACAAAGACTGATGACCACATAATATAACATCATTCACATAATGCAATAGATCGAGTCATGACGCACCCATCCAATGATAAAGCCTAAAAGTAGTTTAATATGGTGCATCTCTAGTTTTTAATGGAACTAGAAAATGTATATATTGAGTTATGTACAAATAGATTCAATCAATTCAAGTCATTTATTGCACCATATTCTTATTGGTCAAGGATACTTATGACTTACAACTTGCCATTTACAATTTGTATGGGGATGAAGTTCATATTCATATTTATGGTCATAGTCTTAATAGTCCAGTAGCAATATAGATGTTTGTCTTCAACTTTTGATTGATATCATTCGAGACTTTGACGTATAATGTCTTAAGAAAACAAAAATTTTAGATGAAAGCAGCTATAATATAGACTATCAATGATTTTCTTCCATATGAGATGGTTTCTTGTTGGAACTTTCATGGAAAATTAGCATGTCTATACAATATGGAAAATAACAAGAACTTTATATGAAAAATGGTGGTAAATTTTTTTTTCCATCAGTTGTTCTTCCTAATCGAACACAAATACAAAAAGCACATAAAGAACTAATTTGTAGGTAGAGTTTAAAGAAATGTTGCATCATCGTAGTATGACTTTGTGTCGTAGTATAAGGGCATTGTATTTGGTTTTCAATCCGTTAAGCAGAAGTTTTCTAGTGTTGATATAGTCTATAATTTGTTAAAGCAAAGTACTTTTTAGAAACTTCTTTATTTAAAGACTAATCTCTTTCACTATACCCTAGATGTCATGCATATAAAAAAAGAATGTGTTTCAAAATATTTTTAACATGGTGATGGATGTAAAAAGGAAGACAAATAACAACATGAAAGCTAGAATGAATATTCCTTCTCTTCTTCTTTTTTTTTTGTCACTATAAGAATATGAAGTGGTTTTATAATGGGTCATAGGTCACAAAGTCTAAAGCCAACTTCGCATTAGACAAGAATGTACAATTTCTTATTTAGCAATGACTTAAGAGTCTACGTTTTTCTAATAGATATGCTTCAAATATATCTAGATTGTTGGATATAAAAGATGAAAAATTGTGTTACACGTGCACGTGCGACATTGCGATGTCAAGATCAAGGAGTCACCACCTAGTTATTTATTTTAGGGTCACTAAGAGACTCGGATGGACTAGTCTTATTTGAAATTTAAGGGTAAGAAACTTATTATGACTAAAAAAAATATTAGCACCACTATTGTACTTTAACTGAGGTAAGCAATATTGTTTGGTCTGGATGTTGCTTATAAACAAAAGAGTGTAAGATAATAAAGTAAACGAAAGAAATAATATATAATTAGAGTGTAAGAATCTTGATTTAATCAAAAGTTCAAAATTTTAATTTCTAAATATAGATTCCAACTTATACTACATATTTTCTTCAAAAACATTGTTTGATTTGGGTGATTTTTACCAAATATACCTTCAACGTGTTTTTTATCAAAATTATTTAAAAAAAAAAAAAAACTTTAAATTATGATCTAAAATCAAAAGTCTATTTTCATAAATAATTTCAAATGAACTCTAAATTTATATATTAATGTAGAAATTAAAAATGAAAGAAAGTTTTCCTGTGTACAGCACAGGAAAACTTTGGGTTGATCAAAATACATATGTGCAAGGATTAATGACCACTTTTAAAACAATTAAAATATTATGATTCACGACTTCAGATGCTATTTTCACAAGCGCAACAACAATTAACTATTAAAGATATAAAAGTATTTTTTTTTTGTTAAAACTCTTTTCCTTTTTTTATATATTTATTAACCATGATAATGATTTTCTAAATAACAACTCATCAATCATAAAAGCAAGATTTTATAAATAAAAAAAAAATTACTTTACATGAATGTATTAGAATTTAAAAAAATATATATAATGTTGGAGTAGTGTTCTTAAAGCAAGTAACGCAAGATGACAACAAAGAAACACCTTTTTTTATATATAAAAATGAAGCAGTAAAAGGTAATTGATAATAACATGATGGGAAAAAAAGCAATTAAACAAAGAGTCATCAGAAAAATCTTTTGAACTAATCTTCTGATGATAATTTCATAGCATTTTCTTACACTCTAATTTAAAATTTTATTATTTTTAATTGACCATTAAACTTTTAATTTTATTCAATTTGACCTTTGATTTAGTCAATTTTAACCCTTACAATAACATATCTGTTTCAGTTTGATTCTTGGTTTTGAATTTCTTCGATCAAGTCTCTAATTATCATCAAACTTCAATATTTATGCAATTAAGCCTCTATTTTGATCAAATTAACTATTTAAAATTAGAAATCGACCTCTAAACTTTAATTTCTTCTAATTAAAGCCTAAATTGGCTTCAAATATCAATTTTTCTTGCAATGAAGTCCTCAATAAAATTAATTAAGCCTTCCAAAACTCTCATTAAGTCCATAACTATCCAAATTTATATTTCTTTACCCCAAATAAAAATATTTTCATTAAATGGGCTTTTTGTCAATCTTATACACGTTGGTCCTCCAGCTTTTTCACTTGTCATTTCGGTTTTTAAGCACCAACTTGGACAATCTTCTAGGCTTTCTTTATGTATATCCTCTTGTAGTTTAGATTTTTTCTTTTCTTGATTTTTTATGGGATAAAAAATGGGTAACAAGATATATCTCATCTTTACAATACTTAAGGAAACAAAACTTCATCAAAATAGTGAGCTTGTAAAGAAAAGGTGTTTTTAATTTGATATTTGATAAATTTCACTTTAGTCCCTATTCTTTTAATTAATTTTAATTACACTCGTAATTGCTTCTCAAACTCTTAATTTCATGCAATTTCACCCTTGTTAAACTCAATCATCAGCCTCAAAGTTTAACTTCATTAGTTTAACATCATTTTTATTTTGGTTTTTAGTTTATGATTTGTGCACTTGGACTATTGATTTACCATCAAACTTTCAATTTCTTCAATTTGACCTTTGATTTGGTGAATTTCAGGCCCTACAATCACGCATCTTTTTTAGTTTGATCTTTAGTTTTGGATTACTTTAATCAAGTCCCTAATTGCCAATCAAACTTTAATATTCTTATAACTAAGCCTTTGATTCATCCAATTAAAGCTCCAAAAAAACCAATTAAGTCCCCAGACCTTAATGTATTCCAATTAACATTCAAATTGACTCCAAAAACTAATTTTCCTTGCAATCAAGTCCTTAATAAGATTAATTAAGCTTTCTAAAATTCTTATTGAGTCCTTACCTATTCAAATTTGTATTTCTTTTTCTTATATAAAAATATTTTCACTAACGAGGCCTTTTATCAATCAGAATTGGGTTGCCAATATTTCTAATTTTATACATTTTGGTCCTCTAACTTTTCCACTTGTTATTTTGATCATGCACCACCAACGAAAATCTTTTAGGCATTCTTCATGTATATCCTTTATATTTTTTTATTTTCTTTTTTTATTTTTTATATTTTCTTGATTTTTTTATGGAGTCAAAAGTGGGTAACAACATATTAAATGAAATGAAAAGTTATGACTACCATGTATTTACGCAAACACTTATTTCACTTGTTTACTAAGATTTATTGGCAAAAGTATATGAGATACACTCACGAAGATCAATCATCTTTTTAGCGACATATGCTCTAACAAGTTGCATACCCAACAGATAGAGAAGCTTGAAATGAATATCATCTAGACAATCTGCAAACTTGAGATGATATTTCCTTTTATCTTTCTTCGACTCAATGAAGCATTTACCTATACATTTATCATTTGAGGTAAAAGTTTGAGGCCTTATCTAGTATAGTTAAATATATTCATTTAAAAGGTTAGAGATTACACATTCATCTTACCAAAAGAAAAAAAAAATTAAAAAAACAAGGTGCATATTAAGATTTCGATATGTAATGTTTATATTGTTGAAGAAATCTCAACATTTATCTCATATTATTTTGAGCCTCATTTAAGAACAAGAATCATTTGTGTTCTAAGACATGATGATAATGGTGGGGAAATGCCTTCAAGTAAAAATTTGTCAAGATTTTACTATCTCGGATGACCTTTACTAAAAGAAATATAGTTAGGGGAAGATAATTGACAAACATCGAATTCAAACATGCATATAATTATATGTTATTTAATTATGATAAATTAAAACATTTTATTCAGTAAGTACAATATTAAGATGTTATTTTTAAATAATTTTTCTCTTAGCTCTTTGTCACATGTGGACGAGCGATGTCAGAGAGTTGTTTAGGAGTCACCGCCTAATTGTTTAATTTAGAATCTTTCTCGTTTATATATATAGTTATAACTTATGATAAGACAAGATTAATTTATAGCCCGATTTTTTCTTAGAATGTGCATTAATATAAAATTTCAGCAATAATTTTCTTTTTTCTAAAGACAGTAGTGTCTTCTTTCACTTAGACTGTTGGGTATACCCTTTTTTTTCCCCATAGAAAGATTCTACTTCTGTTCCTTTAGTTTAGATTTTTCCAATATTACTCTTCTAAGTTCCAAAACGTTTCGATCTCTCCCTTAACCATTAAATAGTGTACTTTTCGAGAAAAAACTTTTGTTCTTTTTAGATTTTCAATTGTTTATATGGAATATTATAACAACTACGGGGATTCGAAAGGAACAATGAGAGCAATTAAGAAAAAAATAAAATAAAATAAAAGATGAACAAAATGAGCTTTTTGTATATATATTTTTTAGTTATGAGGACAAAACTGAAAGTTTTTAAAAAATATGATGGTCGTAGTAGGAAACCCAAAACTATAGGGATAGAAGTAGAATATCGATGAATCTATCATGGCAAAAATATAGTTTACCGTAGAAAATCTTATTGGTAATCTTAAATTAAGTATACAGTTTTGGCACACAGACAGCACCGTCGGTGGCGAAGAGAATTTCATGGGAAGTTTCGTTGTGCTTTGGCATGAAATAATATATTTGTTCGGTACATTCAATTCAAGTTGATTTGACATGAAACAACCACCTTTGAAAGCTCTTTTAGGTGGTGGAAACATGTCACACGTTAGAAACTATTTGGTGTCAATTTCAACGTCTTTTATTCTTTTATGGTTTAAATTTAACTTTTTTTATTTTTGAATTTTTTATTATATCAAAAATAAATTTTAAAAAATAAAAAATATATATTTTATTATTTTTTTCGAAGAAAATGTTATTTGACTGAATTTCCAAATACCATTTTCTGATCTTTGACGTCTGAATTTCTCCTTATGAAATGTTAAGCATAGAATCTCAACTACTTCCACCAACAAAACTAGTCAAGCCAGCGCTAACAGAAGAAGGTAGTCCAAACATTCAGGACGGTCGGATTTAAATTTTGCTATAAATATTATTTATGATGTTTATAGCAGCCATGCGTACATTGTTATTAATAAAAACTTATTCCAATATTCACATCATTGTTCATAGTTTTTTTTACCCCTTCCTTCTAGGTGTCTAATGTTTTTCATTTTTTATACTTTTATAACTTTATTTTTTTTATTTCTAGGCATTTCCAGTTATGTTGTCGTTGTGTTATGAGTTGGATTTTGTTTCACATTTCATGCACTCACATGTATGATACGACAAAAATTATTACAGCATTGCAAATAACTTTGATATTACGAAGTACAGTTATGGGGTTAGGTTAAAAATATTGACAAATATTGATGAAAAAAAAAAAACAAAAATCATTTTTTTTTCATTTTTACTATTCAAAGGGCACTTGCTGTCCCTATAGTTTTTCACTTTTATATTTTAATCATAAATTCATTTGTTTTGCATTTTAATTATTTATTATTAAGAGGAAAAAAAGAAAATCACTGCAAAAAAAAAAAAAAAAAAAACTCCTGATTAGCCACATTCCAACCTTAAAAAACTACAAGTTAGTTAGGTTGGTCTAAGTTAATTTAAATAATTTTATTTTAATTTAAAAAAAAAAGTTAATAAAAATTATTTGGAAGAAAAAAAATTGAAAATTTTAACCAGATAAATCAAATTAATTCTAATTTATTTTTTTAATCAAGGTCAGTTTGGAGGGTCACTGGATTAATTTGTTAGGCAATATCGAGTTTAATAACTATATTTATAGGTGAAATAAATTAAAATTGAAGTTTTAAAAGTAAAACCCTCAAGTCCTCTCTTTTCAAAGTTACTAGAAATTTCTTTATCAGATGACTCATAGCCTTCCTGTTCAGCCTTTATAAAAAGAAGTGCACGCTAGGCCTTTTTTAAAAAACCCAAGATTTCCCTTTCCATTTTATATTTTATTTAATCTTTTTATGTATTAAAATTAAAAAATCAATTAAATAATTATTATTATGTTTTAAAAACTGTATGATGATACTTGCTTTGTTATCTTCTTAAAGTGATATTTATAATTATTTTGTAAATAATTATATATAAACTCTAATTTGTTAAAGAAATTAATAATTTTTCATTAATTTTAAATTATAGTAAACTATTTATTTTCTTATAAAAATATTTGAAATTAATTATTCATTTAGATCAGATACCTACACATAAAAATATGGAGGCATATTTGTTTTATTATTATTATTATTATTGTTATTATTGAAACTTGTTTTTTAAGTGATGATAAGCTCACCCAGAAGAAGAGCTGAGGCCTTAAGCTCATCCAGTCATTAGGATTTTACTCCTAATGGGTTCGGAGGCACGGCTAGTGTGATTCCTGTCCCTTCGAGAAAGATTGTCTGTATTGTGTTTTGGAAATATTTTAAAAAATATTTAAAAATTTTATTTTATTTTTATTTTATTTTATTTTTTAAATTAATATATTTTTTATTATTTATAGATTATTTTAATGTGTTAATATCAAAAATAATTTTTTAACAAATAAAAAAAAATATTATTTTAATGTATTTTAAAATGAAAAACATTTTGAAAAAATAATAGCTACAACACTCCTAAACATTCATATATATTTTGAAATATTTTGGCTTTCATGATAACCTTTCTATATAAATAAATTAAATTGATTATGCGTATACATCATTTTGTGTTTCTTATAAAAATTAAAAAATTTTAAAACTATTCACCTGATAAAATTGAAATTTATAGCGTTGTGTAGGCCCATGAGCGCTTGCATTTTATTTTCAAAGCCCAAGTCATCCTTTCATTTCTAGATGTGTATGGGCTTCACTTATATAAATGATAATTTTTTTATATAAATAAAAACATGCTTTGCTTAAAAAAAAAAAAAACATGTTTTCATAAAAAAAAAAATTAAAAAATGAATAAATGAATACAGAAAATGGAGTTTTCGCCTCAAGAAATGTATTTTTTCTCTAGACTTTAAATTATTAGAATTGATGCCAATTTTGATTTAAATTACCTTAAGTTTTTATTTTAAAAACCATATTATTAATAATATATATATATATATATATGTACGTATGTATGTTTCATCAGAACATATAGGAAATGCATAGATTAAAAAAAATGATTTTGGCTAAAGAAACACAATCTTTTTCTCCAAAATTCGAAACTTTCAAACTCTTTCAAATATTTATTTTGATTTATGCATAATTAAATAAAAACGAGCTTTGAAATGATTCCACTGTCTTTTCTCTTTCCTTTATTCTATAGTTTTATTGTCTTTGCCTACATTTATAAAATATTTATATGTCCATATATTTATTTATCTATCTTTTTTTTTTAGTAGAAAAACCAACTTCTTATTTTACCTTTTGATTAATTTTAATAACTCTTTTTACAGTTTATTAGTTTATATATTTTTAAATTTATTGCATTAAGAACAAACATAATCTTTTTATTTTTTAATTAATAAATTTTATGAAACTAGAAAACACATTCATAACTTTAGTAACTTCATCTTTTGCATGAAAAATTAACTTGAAATATTGCTAGTAGCACAGCACAAGTACAACAATTGCTAGTTGTTAAATCTAGCACGCAACTCTAACCCAACTATATACATGAGCCACTGAGAAATTAGATCAACGCATTAATTATTTGGTTAAATCGGTTAGATGTTAAAAATAAAATAAAATTATATGACAGAGTTTTGATTAAACGCACCCTTTGTAAACATGGTTGTACCGTATTTTTAAAAAATAATTTTTTTTACTAAATTTGAATTTTTATGTATATTTTGCATCGTTTTGATACATTAATTATAAAAATAATTTAAAAAAAATAAAAAAAATTATTTTAATATATTTTAACATAAAAAACACTTTAAAAAATAATTATTACACTACTCTAAACAAAAAAATAAGTCATAAGTTTTGTTAAATCAATTAAATTTGATTGGGATCAATTAATAAATAACCCACAATGCATTATTTTATTTTTTTTCTTGATGTTTATCTTAAACAATTGAAAATTTGACACAATTATTGACATGTCATGTTTTCTAGTGAGAGGAGAGAAAATTGTTTTCAATAGAGTTGCTTTCATGTTATCTCGAGGAAATTCAACAATTTTACAAAATAATGCAATTTGAAAAAATAATATTCATATTTTATTTAATTTCTTCAAAAAAGTATTATTTTTTTTAACAAATTAAATTAAATATAACTAAAGCGATTAACATTTGATATATTATAGGACTAATTCAACTAGTTTGACAGATCATTCATATTTTATTGTATTAATATTCAATAAAGTCATTGTTTTATGTTCATTTTGCAGTAGATGTGATTGATTTCTAAGACTTACAATTGAAGTGTAATTTAGACGTTGCTTATAATATTTAAATAAATCAGTTCTTTATTGTAATTAAATTCAATTATAATATTTGACTTAAATTAAATTACTAAATAAATTAAATTAACATATTTAAAAAATTAAATTCTATTCTATTTTATTTTCTATATTATCCCAATAGAATTTTAATCCACTATTCGAGAGTGCTGATGGTAGTATTTCTTTTGTCTTTGATGTTTCAAAGCAAAGTGGCTACTAGGATTGGCATGAGGTGTACTCTTGCTTATCATGTTTTGGATAACTTTGAATATTTATTGCATCAAATAATCTTCACTTGTGTATATTATTTGGTTGAGAGCCAAATAGAGGTTTATAATCTTCAGCCTTGAAAAAGATTTTGTAAAAAGTTTCTAATCTTAAGCTTATAAAAAGATTAGGTAACATGTTTGATCTTTAACCCGTAAAATTATTGGGTTTAATCTTAATTTCAAAAAAAATTGGAATAGGTTTGATTCTTAACTTGTAAAAAGATTGAGTTTAATTTAGAGTTTGTAAAAAGATTGTGTAATAAATAAGGTCTCATGTGTAAAAAAAAACCATGTATAATAATGAATACTTGAATGAAAGTTTAAAGAATAGAGTGTGTGATTGTTAAAACCACCATAAAAATTAGCATATTTGTCTCTCTATCTCAATTTATTTGTGCCTTAAATAATAATTATTGTTGTTGAATTCAAGAGTTAAATATGTCATTGATATTGTTTGTGAATTTCACCATTCTTGAAATAATTCATGATTGATTTTTAAAAAGCTAGAATTTTAGATAAATCCGTAATTCACCCCCTTTCTTTGGCTATTTTAGTCTTTCAATTTGTGTAAGAGTCTGGATCCTTTTTTGAGGTTTAATCTCTTAGGAGAAAAGATCATGTTATAAGAGGAACAATGTCTAACTAATGATCCCTTCTTTGAGGGAAATAATTATGTCTATTTGAATGTAAAAAAGCAAACTTTTTTTTAGTCTATTGATATTGAATTGCAAGATATTGTTGAGAGTGGATACATTAGACCCACTAAGTTACATTGGATGGAAATGATACTTTAAAACATATTAGTGAGTGAAATGCAAACAAAAAAAAGCCATTGCTATAATGCTAAGGCTATATAAATGCATTTTTTCTTTGCACTTAATCATGTTGAGTTCTCTATGATAAAGAATTTTAAAACAACTTGTGAAATTTGTAAGCTTTTAGAAGTGATCTATGACGTAACAAGTCAATTAAAAGACTATATATAAAGGAACAAATCTAATAAAAAACTATATTTCCGATAAGCTTTACTTCTAGAATATGAACTCTTTAAAATGGAGCCTAATGATAGCATTCGGGAAATGCACATATATTCATTACATTTGTTAGTAAACTAGTTAGCCTAGGAAAAAAAATCACAAATGAAAAAATGGTTGGTAAAATTTTGAGATCATTACCTAAAGCTTAATCGAAGGTAATGGCAGCTAAGAAAGCTAAAAATATCAAAACTCTTGAATTTGTTGAGTTCAATGGATCTTTAATTGCTCATGAGGGAAAAACTAAAAAGCTTTAGGTTGATGATAGTAATATAAAAATAAAAGTCTTTATCTCTAATATCGGCAAGTGATATTAAGAAAAAAAATAAATATAATGGTGAAGAAGATATTATTGAGATGGCTATAATGACTAGACAATTCATCAAAATTTTAAAGTATAAGAGATATGATGCAAATCAGAGTAACTTTAGAAGAGAAAAATGTGATAAGAGAGAATCATGTTAAATATGATGGCCAAAATATCAAAAAAATCAAAATTTAAAAGATAAAAAAAGACATTAAAGACATCTACTTAGAATGATGAAGATGTAATATAACCTCTTTCTTTGGATGATAGTAAAATTGAAGGAAATAGCCAACTTATGCTTAATGGCTAATATTTACATCACTAAAAAGAAAAAAAAGAGAGAGATGCTTGGTGCGCAATGACATCTTCAAGAGTCTGTTTGGAAGTGTGGTTGTGATTACTTTTAAAAGTATTTTTCACTAAAAAATATATCAAAATAATTTTTTTATTTTAAAAAAATTATTTTTGATATCAGCGCATCAAAATGATTTAAAAATAATAAAATAAATTTAAATTTTTTTAAAATTATTTTTAAAACATAAAAATAGATAATACTTAGAAAGGAGCATTGTACTGCAACAAACAGCATTGTATAGTTTTGCAGGGAAACAAATTTATTTAAAAAAGAGTGGTTAGGCCTCAACCTACCTAGCCTATGGTATGAGCGTCCTTCCACCGGCACCACTCTCGACGGGGAAATCCTTTCATTTTGAGCAAATTTCATTGGAACAACGGTGTTGCTGGCCTCCGTTGTCGTCTAACTACTTTGAGTGTCCAAATTGTCTTCCTCTCTTTCAATCAGACAAAAAAAAAACATAATCTGCCATTGCTAGCTAGTGGGCGAGTTTGACTCCAAAAAGTGAGTGAAGTTTTTACGGCATGCCATGGAAACGTTTTTCTCTAGCGAGCTAACACAAAAAAAGGCGTGCATTTTTGAGAGCCTAACTTGTTAGCTCGTGATAGAGTAGGCCTAGGGTTGTTTTCTAGCCTAACTCGCTTCATCTTGTTCATGCACCAAATTAATTTGAGCAAATGAAATCAGAGCACAATTAGCATCCATGTATTCTTTTCTTAACAAGTCTCGTATTAAAATCTTGATTTATATTACCACATGTGTTTATATATATTAAAAAAAAAAAACTAAAAGGGTGTTTACCAAGACATATTGCATTGTGAATGGTATTTTTTTATTTATTTTTTGTTCTTTAATTTTTTCAACATTGATTTTTTTTTTAATTTTATTATTCAACATTTATATAACTAGATATAACATAATTTATTTTGATTTATCATATAGTCTTAAAAAACATTTCTATTTTTATTTATTTTTTACTTTTCATTACTTTTTTATTTATATTTTTAATTAACACCTCTCTTATTTTAAAAAAAATTGTTTAGTTCATCTTTTTTAAATATTTTTTATTTTTTTTATTTTTATAATCTTTTAAAGAGATTATTGTAATTTATCTGTAATTTTCTTTTCTTTCATATTTTATAGAAAATAAATTGTATTTTCATGATGTATTTATAAAATAAAATCATTTGTTCTTGTTATGAAAAAATAAATTCTAAAAATAAATTAAAATGTATAAATTTTTAAAAATTTAGAGTTAAATATTTACATACCCATTTATCTTTTTCTTTTAGGAGAAAGATTAGCTTTTCATTTTAATTTTTAATAAGAACCAATAAATCTTTCTCATATCAATTTATATATATTTTTATTTTATTAAGTATAAAATATATATTAGGGTTTTTCAATTAAAAAGATCAAGATAATTCACACTAGCTTGGCCTATTGATCTTTATATTTTTTGACAATTTCATATTTTTATTTAAAATTTTATTTTTTTACATTTTAATTATTGAGATATGAGACTCATAAGCTTTCTCTCTCTCTCTCTCTCTTTATATATATATATATATATATATATATATATATATATAATTCAATTTGATTTTGGTGTTTTAGATTGATTATAGGCTTTTTGATGGTTTGAAATAGGTTTATTGAGGTATTTAGGATATTTTTTGAAGTGGGCTAAGATGAAAATAATTTTAAAATAAGATTTTTATGATCCAAAAACTCGAAACCTTGTTCATGCCTTTTTTTTAGATATCCTTTTATTTTTTTGACAAAAAATCTCTTTGAATCAATTTATTAAAACAATATTTAAGGGACTATCCAATTATGCTATTGTTCATAGAAAGACAAGATTTTTATGATGATATCACTGCAGTTGCTTTATGAAAAATTATGATTAAATTAATATACATATATTTTTTAAATAACTTGCTATTTAATATTTTATAAGAATAAAATATCTATTTTTAAATTTTTTATATAATCTTCTTAAATTTATTTTTGTTAAATTTTTTAGGTGTGTAATAATATTCAGTTCATATTTTCTTAATTTTTAATTGAAAATTACTTTCTTTCACGCTCATATTAAGTTTTTACTTAAAAAAATTACTTCTCTAAAAAAAAAAACATTTTTTTTTATCTCAATAAAAAAGAAGTGCATGGATAACTTAACTTTAAATTTCAAAAACAAATTTGAAGGTATATTTTGTGAGAAGTATTTTTTCAAGTAAGAACTGTGAAATAAGTTTTAATTAAAAATTAAAAAATTATGATTGTTTTTAGTGAGTGCGCGTCTGACTCGTTTGAGCTTATGGTTTTCCCATTAGGATGCAAAAAATGTACCGCTAGGCCCGGAAAGGTTTCTAAGTTCCTCAGTGGATTAATGAAGTTATGAAAGCTCCTATTCGACAAACCTTATTGTTTTTACACATATTTTTATTTTTATGAGTTGCGTATTTGATTATTTTGTTAGAAACATCGTAATCTATGATTTACGCTAAGCATGTTATTTTTTCTTAAAGAATTGAGTTGGGCAATCATCTGGTGACGTTTGCTAGAAAAGTAGTTATGAAATAATCTGGTGATCATTAGTACATTAATTTGGAGATAATATGTATTTGCTCACATGGGTTTGTATAATATATCATTCAGGCCAATTTCTGGAGATTAGTTTAGGTAAGGTTTTTGAAAATGTGGATTGTTGCGATTGGTTTTGTTTCTGTTTTCTTGAATCACTGGCGAGACCCATTTGTTTAATTAATGGCCATTATAGCAACACTTCACCTTTTTCGGTTTTTTGTTTTTTTTAGCAGTCTTAATTGAAAGATTTTGCAAGCAAAAGATATTCGAAGGGCTTGTTTTGTTAGGTAAAGCGTTTGGTTTGGAGAAAAGGTTTTCTTTCTTATCATCAACAGGAAAGAGAGAGTGTGTGTGCGGGTGGGGACATGTATATGATGGCTTTATTTCCATGGGCATTGTTGGTGGGAGAAGTGATTTGACGAACATCATGTGATCTTGCCTTTTGGGTTGCCTTCTCTTAAGATTCTATACATTCTTTACCTCCTCCTTCTCCCTCTGAAACAATGCAGCAGCAGCCTTGAGGTTAATAAATAGTAGTAATACGTGCTACTCAACCTTTGAGGAAGTTGGTATTGCTTGCTGTTGTTTTGTTTCCTTTAATCTGTCTTTATTGGGTTGCGCTGTTGGACCAGCCCTAGCTTTGACTAAATTACAAGAAACTGTGAGCTATCAGCTTCTGTCCCATTTGATTGTCTGTAAGAATAAATAAGTGGGGCATTAAAATCGGGGGCCCTTCTGCATTTGTGATGCTCAATCTCTCTCTGAATAATTGTAGCGTATAAGTTGAGCTTCAATTTTTTTTTATGGCTTCCAAGTTTTTACCAGAAGTTAGGAAGTGGGTGTCACTTGGTTTTGATTTTTCTTTTGTTTTGTGAAAAAATTTACATCAAGATGTGCTCATTTTCCCAAGAGTTTGGTGGGCATGTGATGGAGGTATGGATGGCATGTGGGTTTTCTGGAAAAAGTGGATTGAATTTGACCTCCTTTTATCTCCTCTCTTTGCGGGTGTTAAAGCTCTGATATGCATGGATGGCCTTTAAATTTTTATAAAAATGATTATCCTTTCACCTGCGTTTTCAAATTTCTCATTCTTGTTTAGTGTGTGTTCGATCAAATTATATGTTTCCGTGCAGATCTACCGCTAGCTTCTTCCAATAACAGCAAAAGATTCTGTGTGAAGCTTGAGGTATAGGACCTAATGGATCTTGGGCATGGCAAGTGTTGGGATACTTCGAAGGTATCTGCATTTGCATTTTGAGCTCAACGTTTGCGGCTCTTTACTTTCAATTGCATTTCCAAGTGGAATGCTGGAAATTTAATATGGCACAATGTCTTAGACTCAAATTCATTTTGGTCACCTGATATGCTCCTACCACTTCGCTTGATTCTTAAGAGTTTTGCTTGTGAAATTGCTTTGCAGAAGGATTCTTGGAAGACATTGTTGCTTTTGGCTTATCAGAGCCTTGGAGTAGTATATGGGGACTTGAGCACTTCCCCTCTCTATGTTTACAAGAGCACATTCGCAGAAGACATTCAACATTCAGATACCAATGAAGAGATTTTCGGTGTTCTATCTTTTGTTTTCTGGACCCTCACTCTGGTCCCCTTATTCAAGTATGTCTTTGTGGTCCTTCGAGCAGATGACAATGGAGAGGGTAAGTGTGTGAGCAATTATGCAATTTTTTGTATTACTCAATCATCAAGTTTATTTTTATTTTTTGTATCTGTTCCGATAGGTGGTACTTTTGCATTGTATTCATTGATATGCCGGCATGCAAAGGTTAGCCTTCTGCCCAATAGACAGGTTGCAGATGAATCACTCTCCACATACAAACTAGAGAACCCTCCAGAGAAGGACAGCTCAAGGGTTAAAATGTACCTTGAGAAGCACAAGGCCTTGCACACTGCATTGCTAATCTTGGTTCTTCTTGGCACTTGCATGGTAATTGGAGATGGGCTGCTCACTCCAGCAATTTCTGGTAAAATTCTTTCCTGTAACATTTAATTATTATTTTAGCATCGCTTCCATTCATATAATTGACCAGCATTTTATTCTAAAATCATTTCATTTGCAGTCTTCACAGCAGTGTCTGGTCTCGAGCTTTCCATGTCCAGTAACCATCATCAATGTAAGCTTCTTAGCTGAATTGAGTTGAAGCATTTAAATATTTTATGCAAAGTCATTTAATAGTAGATGATATTAAAACCTAGAAAAAGATTTCTGTTGCCAAACCAAATATCTGGAGAAAACGTCTGCTTCAATGGGAGCAGGTCATGTCTGCAAAAACAGCCTACTATTTCATGCTAGTCAAGTATCAGATAACTGAGTTTTCTGAACCATTTTTTACGTGATCATTCTGGAGTATAGAAAGAGAGGTTATGGTTTTATGAGAAAATGGGAGACTTTCAAGTGTTACCAAGGTGATGTAAATTATTCAGAGTAAGATGGTGTCTGTGTAGGGCAACTGAAAATGATAAAGAATGGGAGGGGGTCTCCTTTGGTCATTCTGGTCCATTTGGTGAATAAGTTGGCCTCATCTTGTGGTCTTGACTGATCGTCTCCCCAATTTCTTATCCCTTTATAGTCCTGTCACAACTTTGTTTTAGGCCATGTGGATAAGCAGCTACGCAAGTAAGAATGTGAAGTTGGTAAAGTACTAGTAATATGTTATGCTTTATTACTGCTTTTTTATTTTCGCTGAGTTGAAATGGGTGAATGGGAGTAAATCAAATTCCTGACATGAATTCAAAGTGATTAATGGCTATCAATATATGTTGCAATAGCAGAAAGGAAAATATCCGAAAATATAATAATGTATCACTGTCTGCACTGTTTTTACTACTAATATACATTATAAAGGTTATTAATTTAGACCAAAGAGATTATCATTTATATCCTATTTTATTGCTATTCTTGTCTCATATAGCACTCTTTATGCCATCCGTATTGCAGATGCAGTAGTTCCAATCACTTGCTTCATCTTGGTGTGCCTTTTTACACTTCAACACTATGGCACACATCGGGTGGGATTTCTCTTTGCACCAGTTGTCTTGGCATGGCTGCTATGCATCAGTGCCCTTGGTCTGTATAATATAATCCACTGGAATCCACATGTCTATCAAGCTCTTTCACCATATTACATGTTCAAGTTCATGAAGAAAACAAAGAAAGGCGGGTGGATGTCTTTGGGTGGAATATTGCTGTGCATAACAGGTTCTTGTTTACCTTTTCCCTTCCTGCATGTTTCACTGGAAACCAAGTTTTAAGCTCACCCTGTTCCTTGTTTGCTATATATTGCTAAACCAATAGCAGAATATCTTATAATTTGCTTTCCATTATATTCTTTCCATGATATAAATTGGATGGATCATATTCTACGAACGAACCTCTGAATGATTCAATCTTTTCATAATTCAGCTACGAAGTACCAATGTTCTGTGTGACTCTGTATGCAGGCTCCGAGGCAATGTTTGCTGATCTTGGCCACTTCTCGTATACTGCAATTCAGGTAAATCTGACACTTATATAGTCTTTCAGAATCTTTTCTTGTCAAAGAAAGTCGGTTCTGAATGCCTGATAAAATATCCTACTCTTTGACCCATTTCAGATTGCATTCACCTTTCTGGTTTATCCAGCACTTATATTGGCATATATGGGGCAAGCTGCTTATTTGTCACAGCATCATGACAACACAAACCATATTGGCTTTTATATCTCGGTCCCAGGTACGTCTTCAATAGTCATTTCTAAGGAAATTGCATATGCATGTAATTGATAGAAAGCTGGCTGAAGGATGGATTATAATTTTGTTAGCAGAATTACTAAGATATGCAAGCTAATTCAGATTGAAATGAATTACGAGGTCCCTGTACTTGGAAAGAAAGAAAAAAGTCAGGAAAATAAAATGCAAAATCTCCATATCAATTCCTCTATCAATTTGTGCTTATACTTAACTAATATATATATATTTGACAATGAGAATACATCATGACAATTTTCTGGAATAGGGAAGTTAAGGATACCTGTCCTCATAATAGCTATTCTTGCTTCTGTTGTGGGAAGCCAAGCGATAATCAGTGGAACATTCTCTATCATAAACCAGAGCCAGTCGCTTGGCTGTTTCCCAAGAGTGAAGGTTGTTCACACTTCTGACAAGATACACGGCCAGATTTATATCCCTGAGATCAATTGGATGCTCATGATCCTCTGCATTGCTGTGACAATTGGATTTAGAGACACGAAGCACATGGGAAATGCATCAGGTAAGTTGCACCTCCCTTCATAATTTTCTAACCTGCCATTTAATTATAGGGAAGTTGAAGTTGCACCATTTAATTTTCTAACCCCAACACATGCACTTGTTAGATCGGAAATTGAAGTTCATATCTGTTGATACTTGATAAGGAACACTACTTCATTCCATCAATCTAATTTCTGCATTGGCCTTGTTATATTGTAGTATTATTGAAGTTCAACATTAAAATTTGGTCAGTAATGAGGGATTCATTGAACTTGAACTTTTTCACTCGTTCTTACCTGTTGCAGGGTTAGCAGTGATGACAGTGATGCTAGTGACCACATGCCTTACTTCCCTTGTTATCATCCTTTGTTGGCACAAACCCCCTATTCTAGCATTATCCTTTCTACTTTTCTTCGGCTCCATTGAATTGCTTTACTTCTCAGCTTCACTAACCAAATTCACCGAGGGTGCATGGCTCCCCATCCTTCTAGCCCTCTTTTTGATGACCATCATGTTTGTTTGGCATTATGCCACCGTTAAGAAATATGAATTTGACATCCACAACAAGTTATCACTAGAATGGCTTTTAGCCTTGGGTCCAAGCTTGGGGATTGCTAGAGTCCCTGGCATTGGCTTAGTTTTCACTGATCTCACCTCTGGCATCCCTGCTAACTTCTCGCGCTTTGTCACCAACCTCCCTGCCTTCCATCGTGTCCTTGTCTTTGTGTGTGTAAAATCAGTGCCTGTGCCTTTTGTGCCCCCTGCGGAGAGGTATCTTGTTGGGCGTGTGGGTCCTCCAAGTCATCGGTCTTACAGGTGCATTGTCCGTTACGGATATCGTGATGTGCACCAGGATGTTGATTCTTTTGAATCAGAGCTCATTGCTCGACTGGCTGATTTCATCAACTATGATTGGCATCGAACTCATGGGACTAACTCATTTCCTGAGGACGATGCATCTCAATCCAATGAATCATCAAATGAGTATAGGTTGGCAGTGATTGGAACTGTCTCTTTCTCAGGCATACCAGCTTATGAGATTGAGGAGAGTGTGCAGCTAGCAAGTATATCTGGTGGTTTCCCTACAGTAGAAAGCGTGACAGATGTTATTGAAATGGAACCGGTTGGGGTAGTAGAAAGAAGAGTGAGGTTTGCTATTGATGATGAGTCCGGAACCCACTCACCATCTGATATGGATTTACAGTTACAAGAAGAGCTAGAAGATTTGTTATCAGCCCAACAAGCTGGTACTGCATTTATACTTGGGCACTCGCATGTTAAAGCAAAGCAAGGATCATCACTTCTGAAGAGACTGGCTCTTAATTTCGGGTACAATTTTCTCCGGCGGAACTGCCGAGGGCCAGATGTGGCACTCAAGGTTCCGCCAGTGTCTCTTCTAGAGGTCGGCATGGTTTATGTTATGTAAGATTCCAGTGTAAGTAATTTTTATCTGCTTGTTTTTATATAAAGGTAAACTGAAGAGTAGAGTGAGGAAAGTGTGTGATGTGCATGTAGACTAACAGGTAACTCTTTCTCAGAGTGATGCGTCACTAACCATCAAATGCATTATGATATAAAAAAAAAATGAAATTACTTAGAGCCCGATTGATTTAGAGTTTCAACAGTGTTTTTTGAAGGAAAAAAAATGATTTAGAGCAAACATGGGAGGGACAATCCACAGCTTACAAGAAATTTCCCAGTGGTTATGGTGACTGGTTTCTAATTCCTTGCAGTATGGTGCTCTAAGAAGATAAAATGGAGGGACATACTTTGATGGTATGCTTATTTTCATTTCGGACTTAATATATTTTCCTATCATATTGTGCCCTTGTCTTCAAGGAGAATTAACAAATTGAGTTAAAGAATGGAAGAAGAGCATAGTTTTGCCACCACTTCTTGGTTCACCGTTTTTCCATGCTTTGTTCAAAACAATATCTTGCCAGCAACCCATTATTTTCCCATTTTCATCAAATTTAATGCATGAAGTGACAGATTTATTTGTTACACATATTCAGTTTATATTTTATATTTTGAAAGTAT
Organism: Populus alba; assembly: GCF_005239225.2. Classification (NCBI taxonomy): domain Eukaryota; kingdom Viridiplantae; phylum Streptophyta; class Magnoliopsida; order Malpighiales; family Salicaceae; genus Populus; species Populus alba. Next base: position 8,286,745 of record NC_133296.1, on the reverse strand, counting down.
AGAAATTCACTTTAAAATTATCAAGTGACAGATTTATTTATATGTTTTATCTATAATTTTTCAATTATAGACTCTTTTATTTTAACCATTTTTATCTTTTCAATCGAGATAATAACCGAATGTTAATACCAATTTACAACTCACTCGAGCAGATTATCAGCAAACAGCAATGGAAACTACCCTTGCTCCTTTTTTCTGCACATAATGAATATTTACCATTTACAAAGACAAATAGGCGAATAGATTTGCAGAATGAGTATCGCTGTGAGTACATAAATTATGTACTATATACCGAATACTCTTTCATTTTCCTGCATCTTAAAAGGAAACATACATTTATAAGTATCTATAGCCCAGTAATTATGTGAGGAAGATGGTTCCAGCGTGGAATGCAATTCTTTCTTTTATCTGCTGTAGATATAATGGAATCTTAAGAGAACGTACGAAGAATCTCCGTCTTAGGCTCTGTCCTTTGGCCTACCACTTGTATCAATGGAAGTTGAATTTGGTTCAGTAGTGCAGGGAGTTCACCTACTCGCAACTCAGCTGCCTCATGGAGCTTTAACACGAAATTCTGAGCGTCAAAATTAGCACAAAAAATAAAATAAAATTCTGAACTATAACATTTATATGGTTTATATTTGTTATTGGAAAACTGGTTAACTGAATCATCAATTGAAGTTCAATTTTCCATACTGGTCCACAAGAAACTAGATTAAAAACTTTGATTTGTTTCCGTAGACATAATTGTTCAAATGCATGTTAGCTTACTTGTCTTTTTATTGGAGAAAAATTAGTAAAATATCAAATCCTTACACATGAATATGGAACAAATGAATTGTAGCTAGTAGTTCCTTGTTTTTCTTAATAAGAATTCTAAGCAGATGAATCACGTCAAAAATCTTCTGGCATTTCCATGTCTCACCAAGCTAGTGTTGCATTTTGTTCAACCAACCAATATAGTTCAGAATAGCAATGTTGGGTCATATAGGAATAGACTTTCCCTAAGTGTTGAGGTTCACATAATGGTGTTGTAGAGGAAGCCTTTCACTCTCGATGAGCAAATTATTTCTACCCTTGAAGATCTCTTCTTGGAATGAATCAAGACATTTCTTAAGCATGTTTATTTTTGAATTATTGATAATACACCAATTTACATGGGGAATACAGTAAATGAAATTTTGAAAAATAATTAACGAAGGTAGGTTTTATAATAGTACTTAAGGATACCATTGTTAAGCATAAAAAGAGAAAGAAAGTTGAAGGTTCTTTACTCCTTTCTTTTCTAATAATATATGGTTTTTAAAGGAGGTTGAGGATTTTATGGAAGAGATGATGATTTGGGTACTAATTACTAATACGTGAAATAATTATAGTTTAAATGTTGCAGTTTATAGAATCCTAAGCATGGAGCCTAAAATAACTAGAGCATGATTTGTTTATAATTATTTCATTAATTGACATGTTAAATGAAAAGGCAAGGTCAATAATTTTAGGTAATATTGCTTATTTATCATGTTATCCATGGTTCATTTGTTCGATCAATCTAAACATTACATAAACACCTTTTCATCCTCCCATTGTCTTTTCATTTTCATTTTTAATAATTTCTTGTTTAATCCATTATTATGGGTCATCATAAACTAGATTCATTACCCAACAAATTAATGGGTTCTTAAATATCATACATGCAGCGATAACTATTAAATAAAATTATTTGGGAAGTCCTTAGGATCTTAATAGATAAATTTAGAGTTGTTTAGGGATTTATTACATGGAGATCTAGTCTTTTTTTATTTTTGAACAATTTTTTAAAGATTAGGTTATTTACAAATCACAAGCCGTTCAATTGTTCAGCCTCCAATGGTAATCCATACGATTTTAATAAATGTTCAGTATTTAAAAGAATATCGACCAGGAATATTTTAAAAACAATACTTTAATGCAATATGAATCCCATAAATATAACAAAATTTATAATTTTCATTTACAAAATATTTTTATTGCATGAACTTCTATCTTTACTCTAGATTTATTGATCTAATATTATATAAATATTAAAAATAAATTAAGTATTTATTAATAATAAATATGTATTTACATGAATATAATAATATCAAGTATAATCAAGACATATTAAACTAAAACAAATATCTTCCTCCAATCCACCAAGGGAGAAAAATCATAACTTACCATCTATATTTCAAGTAGTCACAACCCATTATTTTCTTGTATATAACTTTTGGATACATACTAGCAAGACTTTTATTTAAGAGAATCATTTTCAATATCATACTATCTTACAAAATCAATCACATCACCGATCATATAACTTCTCCCAATCCATTATAAAATCTATGGATTTTTTTATAGTAGATCTACTCATGACCTTGGGGCTTCATATTTTAAATATGACATAATTAGAACTATAATTCTTGATTAGTAGATCTACTCACCTGAAGCTTCGTATTTTAAAGTGATGGGTCTTGATTAGTATACTCCACATGTTTGTGTCATTATCATGATCAATTATAGGCTCGATATCAATCTTATCTTTTCCATTCAATACTCTCCGGTATGTCTGTCGTCCATATTAGGTTTACTTTTTCTCAAGTTTAATGAACTATGCTCTCTTTCTGCAATAGTTTATCGCAAGTCTCGCCTCCATTAAAGACCATTGATATCTTGGTGAGATTGTGTCTTTCACTACTAAAATGATTGCAGAAATCAGATAGGTTCATGCAATGTATCTTTCAAAGTTAGTGTGTTAGGTGCCCATCTTTATTAATACACATATCATAACAATAAAGAATTCCTTCCTAGAAGTAGCAACTGTTGAGTCACCAACCAATTCAACACACAAATCGAGGGTATTCTATTTTCTATTTGACAGTGTAGTTACGAGTGTTTTTTAAAATATTTTTTATACTAAAATGCATTAAAATGATATATTTTTTTTATTTTTTTAAAAATTATTTTTAAGATCAGCGCATCAAAATAATAAAAAACATACAACAAAAATTAACTTTTAGCAAAAAAAAAATAATAATTTGAAAACATACGGATATAACTGCATTTTCAAACGCTCACTTTATCTTTTTTTTATTATTATTCTTTGATTCACCGTTTATTTTTTTTTGCTAAAAATTAATTTATTTTGTATGTTTTATATCGTGTTGATGCGCTAATCTCAAAAATAATTTTTTTAAAAATAATATTATTTTGATGTATTTTAATACGAAAAACATTTTAAAAAACAACAAAAACAACATTCCCAAACATGCCAACTTTTCCTGACCTAACCTTCTCTCTTATAATTATTATAACATCTAAACTGCTAATAAATCGTGTTCTCTGTGAAAACGTATGTCCATTATTTTCTAGTGTTTTTTAGTGAAAGAGTCGTGGATAATGACTAAATGTCTAGCAAAGTCTCTAAAACAAATGGTGCTTGTAACTCATCTTCAAGCATTATTATCATGGTGATGATCAACTGATTAATCAATTACTAGAATTCACCCATGTTTTCAATAATAGACCCTTCACCTTCCCATTTCAAATTAATAAAATTCTTAATCACATAAAATCTGTATTCCCTGTAGTCTTCCATTCATAACCACTCTCTACTTTTTTTCATAGTTTCTAAGCCATCACCCACCCATTATTTCATAGCTATAATAGCTTTATTGTTATCCTTTTCTCAAGAACCATCAGTCTTGCCTTCAGTACGTTGTCTCAGCATCAAAACTTAGGATACATGAAATCTCATGTTTTTTTTTTTTTTTTTTTTTTATAAAATTCAATACTACTGTGAGATCACACCGTAAGTGCCACAATTACCATTTTTTATTGTTCTTTAAAAATTATGTTTTATATTTTAATATTTTTCACAAAAACAAAATAAATACAATATTTGAACCAAAGTCGTTTTCTATTTTTTTCTAGGAAAAAAAAAAAAGAAAACATAATGATACAAACAACACCTTAAGCTAGTACTGTGGGTGCTCGGCCCACATGGGTTTTTTGTTGGGCCTACGAGCCTAATTCATTAAGGATGTTAAGGAATGAGAGTTATAAAAATATATTGAATGAATCTATGTTTAAGAATATTTTGATACATGAAGACACCACTTTGTTTTTTATTTTAAAAAATTAAATAAAAATAATTATAAAAATATTTTTGACTCCATAACATGACAATAAATGATATTGAAAAAAAAAAAAAACTCAATAATGAGTTTAAAGACTTTCACAAAAAGAGAAGTAACTAACAATTGTACCTAATTATGTATGGTCTAAAAACTTGGACTTCTCACATATAAATAAATTATGATTTGATCAAGGCTCCGTGTACACATTAAGATAAACTTTTGTCAAGTTTTTTATAATTAATCGAAGTGATGGTTTGCTTATTCAAATCCTACGTGACAAAAGTTTACTTGTTTATTCAAATTAATCTTCTTGATTATTCTAGCTAGGAAAAAATAATTTCTCACTCAAATTAATCTATGATAATAAGAAATCACTTTTTTTTAATTCAACATTGATTTAAATCTCATTTTTTTATTTGACATACCATTTCAAAGAAGGTATATTGAATGGTTGAGGGTTTGGGTTGGTGTTTGGCTTGCTCTAATTAGTCCCTATAAATCATGGAGTCTGTAGTTGCTTAAGAAAAGAAAGGGGTGTGATAGAAGGCTTTAGGTAGAGAAATAAAAAGGTTTAGAGGTTAGAATTGTCCTTTTAATTTCTAAATTACGAAAAGCTCTCAATATTATTAAATTTTTAAGGCAAGCACCACGACCATTCCATGCTCCTTCAAGGATGAAAACAAGAGTTGGGAGCAGACATTAGCAAATGTATTGAAAACAAGTTTAGGCTAAGAAAAATGACTCGAAATATATTTAAAAAAATAAACGAAAAGATTTGATGTAATTAGATGCATTTAAAAAAAAAAATTGCACTAAAGACCTAACAATCTCTCTTTCTTGAAAGGATTTTGAGAAATTTATAACTAATAATTAATGTAAATTACTATTAGAAACTAGATAGTTAGACAACTTGTAAATTACCCAGCCTTGAAGAGTATATTAAATCCGGAAAAAAAATTGATTTGTAAGGTAATCTTCACTTGAATATTAAATTATCCTAAATTGTCTAACAAAATTCTTGGAACTCCAAAAAAATTTAAAATTATTGTTTCCACTTCTTTTATATATTTTAAAAACCTAATCACTTTATCCTTCAATATTCATTAAATTTTTATAAAATTTTCAAGTCAAACCACCGAAATTAATCACTTGATTTACACATGACTATCATTTATTCTCATAATGACCTTACAAGGTAGACAAATGGAAGGGCTTTCATGTGCAACCTTGACAAATTCACGTGGTTTATCCTGAAATTCTTCCTGGAATGATGAGATAGAAATTAAAAATGCTTTCAAGGATAAAACTTGCTCAATAAGAGATATAACGATAGATTAAAAATTTACCTTATTATATTTGAACAAATTGAGTCATTAACCCTATTTATTTATTTTAACAGTTATAGTATTACTTTTTTGTTAGCTTTTGTACATTTAAAATATTTTATTTTTAAATTGAGTTTATAAGGCACCCATATCTATATTAGAGTATTGAAGATAAATTTTGTTCTCATAATCTCACATGAAATTATAATACCTCAAGTGATTACACAAGGGAAAAAATCATTTATAAAAGAGTCTAAGCTCCAAATATACTAAGATGAAAACAATAATTATTTGGGTGAGACATAAAGATGTTTTTCTTTTTAATGAAAGGGTAAGACTTTTCCAAAAAAACATCAAATATACCATTAAATTATTTGGATAATATCAATTTATATCTAAATTATTTTTTTATATTAGTTTTGCTATAAAATTATTTTGATTTCTCAATCAATGGTTTATGTTAATTCTCATTAACAAAAAAAATGTATAAAATTTCTTACAAAACGACATCACTTTGGAAATTAAGGGAAGAATATATGGGTGTGAAACAAGACAACCCCTACAACCTAATATTTGGTCGTTTCTTCTTCTTTTGATTATGAAAGGATTTGATTCTCCTTGAATTTTTATTCCTTACGTGGAAATATATTGAACCACATTGAGAAAATATTCTGCAATCCTAAATTCTTAATTTGTTTATTTTAAGCTAATTAGGTTCATTATGTTTTTCTTTTTCCTTCATATGTTATCATGATGTGGAATATATGCAAAGAAAATCACCAAGTCTTTTGAATCTCTATCAATCTCGTAAATGACAACCCCCCACCCCTAAACCCCCCCCCCCCTAAAATTTCTATTTTTTATATATGTTGTTCCTATTATTTTAAGATTTTATGTTTAGGTTCTAAACTTTTATTTGTTTATGTTTTGGTCCCTTGTGTTGAAGAAGAAAATAGAAATTTATCGGGAAAAAAAGAAGAAGAGAGAAAATGTTTGATTATACATATTTTGGCAATTAAAAAGGTAATTCTTGGTGTTAATGAGTTCATTTTAAAGTATGAAGTTCCATGATGATTGTTCAGAACTTCCATCTTGCTAGAAAAAAAGGATCCAAGATCTGAGAAGGTTCGTTTTTTTTATTCAATCTAATTTTTGTTTTTAGACCGATTTTTATGGTGTTTTAAGGTTAAAAATAGATTTACTTGGGTTTCTAGCATTTGTTTTTTTCAGATGTGTTCATATGAAAACAAGTTGAAAAATAGGTTTGATTGGATCTAATAACTCAAAACCGGACTTTCAAATATTATCTAATTTTTCTTTAGTTTTCAAATAAGATTATATTTTTTAGAAAAACATTAAAGATTATTTTTGTGAAATAAAGTACATGAAACTAATATGCAATATATATATATACTCATGAATATTAATTGAATAAAATATATGTTATATAATAATATAAATCATATCTTGAAACCTCAGATAACAGCTTAAGTTATTGAGTTGTGATGATTCTTTGACATGGTATTAGAGCCTTGATAACCAAGCGGTTATGAATACAAATCTCATTATTTCTATTTATTTGATAAAAATTAAACACAAAGTAATATGGACATGTGTAAGTTTCAAGTTCAAAAGACTTTCACTTGAGGTGGTATGTTAAAGAATAATATAAATCATATCTTGGAACCTTACCTAACAGTTTAAGCTATTTGGTTGAGAAGGTTCTTTGATAATACATAATGTTTTATTTGTTATAATAAAACTTTGACATGATTTATTAAGAATAATTATTTTTTTCATTCTATTTATTTTATCATGTAAAGAGATATATTTTTTCTCCTTAATCAAATTATTGAGATATTTATGAATACTTATTTTAACAACTTTTTGTTTGTTATTCAAAAAAATATTCGAACAGGAGCAAACCAGATGCTTCCTATGCTACTACTGCTGCTGATAGTTATGCTGGTGGGTTCGTCCTTACATATATTTATTTTCATTATAACAAAACTAATAAAAATTGATTTTAAACCTGCCCCCATTACATCACACGAGAAAAAAATGGCAATCTCGAAGAAAAGATTATTCAATGATTAAGAGGAAACAAGAACAGCTAATTATTCAAAGAAGAACGCAATAAATTAATAGGAAAAAAAACATGGTCATGTGGGATTTAATTTCCCCCTTGCTTAATGGGTGTCATAAGCAGCGGAGCCGTTCTTAATAGTCAAATGCTAAGTCCATGTTTTGGGCATCTCTACACGTGCCCTACAAGAGCACAATTTATTTCAGACTAGATGGTATATTCCAAAGATAAAACAAGCAAAATTGTTGGCAAAAAAAAAAAAAAAAAAAAGAGGCACGAGAAGAAGAATTATAATGAGTTTTACAGAATAATAATAATAAAAATTTACAACGACTTTCCTTGTCAACCCTTGTGCTTCCACAATTTCATTGCCAAAATAATTGAAAAGGTCGAGATCCTGAAAGGGGCCAAAAGCAAGCAACATATTCTATTTTATCCATCATCTTCTATCTATCTAGACATGAATTCCAGGCGATTTCACGCTTCCATCCTGGTGGTCGTGCACCCCGTTGGCCCCACCGCCACCACCATTGCTCTTGTTTATAACGCCAAGCTTTACCAAGAACTCATCGGCCCAGTCCCACAAGTGCAAGACTATGTAAGTCCCGATCCCTCCGATCAAGCCGTATGCAATGGAGTAGGTCAAAGGCATTAAAATCAACGTCATAAAGGCTGGGATGGCTTGCCTCATATCATTCCACTCTACCTCGACCACTGACTTCATCATCAGAACTCCCACTAATATCAACGGTGGGCCCACTGCCCATGCTGGTATGGATGCCAGTAACGGCGTGAAGAAAAAGGCCAAGAAGAAATACCCTGCCACGGTGAGAGCGGTCAGACCCGTCCGCCCGCCCTCCCTAATTCCTGTTGACGATTCGATGAATGTCGTCACCGGTGACGTGCCCAGCAACGACCCGACGACAATTGACGTGGCGTCCGACATGAAGGCGAAGTACTGGCCCTCGAAATCACCATTTTGATCTGCAAACCCAGCGAACCGAGCCATCGAGTACAAGGTGCCCGTAGTATCCAATATATCCACGTACAAGAAAGTGATCAGAGCCTCCCAAAAATAACCCTTGCCAATGCTCTTAAAACTCAACGCCCCGGCTGTGCTTTCAATAGCATGTACATCAACAACTTTCTTGAAATATTCATGTGCGGTGTCACCTGCTTCCGTGTTAGGAAACGCCGTTACCTTGGTGTCACGGAACCATGAAATGGCCGTCACAAAAACAATCCCGTAAATCATAGCCCCTTTAACATTTTTCACCAGGCAATACGCGATTATAACGAATCCCACCACGCCAAGCCATAGAGTGGGGCTCTCCATCCTGTCCCGGAGGCAAAAGATATTGCCGGAAACGGTACCGCCCGGGATCAAACTCACAGTACCGTTAGCTAACGTCATAACAGGAGCTAACGACGCCCGTGATGAACTTGGACACCCTGCAAGCGTTACTAGAGTAGATGAACTGTACCCAACTAGCCCGATTCCTTGACCATTCTGTAACCCGATGAAGGCCAGAAAAAGTCCGATACCAGCAGAGGAGCTGATCCGAACCGGTTTAGGGACTAATTTAGCCAATTTCGCACGTAACCCAATTGCTGAAATGCCTAAAAAAATCACGCCTTCAATAAACACGGCAGCTAATGCACTCTTATATGAGACATTACCCGACCCGTGAAACCCGACAACCGTGTAAGCAAAATAAGCATTAGTGCCCATACCCGGAGCCAGAGCCAATGGGAGATTGGCAAATGCACCCATGATTACACAGCCAATAAGAGAAGATGCGACAGTGGCTACTATCAGGTCCTTACGTATCTTCTCTAAACAAGAAGAGTATCCCGGGTTAACTGGGTCGAATTTGCATGACTCATCGGGTTGGATTACTCGAAGACCAGCTGACCCGGTGCAGCTGGAAACTGGTACTGTAGGGTCCGAACATAGTGGGATACAATCAGAAACGCTGCATGTACCGCCGCTGTCGGTGAGGATGGAAGCGTTGACTGCCAAGATGTATGCCATGGTAAGGAAGGTGGCGGTGCCAGCACGTAACTCGGTTGTGAAGGTTGAGTTACGCTCAGCAAGTTTGAATCTCTTACCAACTCGGGTTCTGGCTACATAGTTGTTCAGCCTTGTTAAAGGCTTTTGATTTTGTGGAGGTGAAGAAGATCCAATCTCCATGTATGGCACCACCAATGAATTATGTTTTTTTCGCTGATCAACCTCTCTCTGACATACACAGAGAAGTTAAGGCAGAGAGATGGATATTTTTGGAGAGAGATAATAAATGATGGCAAGATGTGATTTAGGAGGATAGATTCTAAGGGTTTTGGGATCTTTTTTAAGCTTTATATAGCCCAAAAGTAGGTGGGGAGTTTGTGGTGGCAGCTTTTTATTCCTTAATTTTAGTGTGAACTGTGATTTTTCTTATGACCAGTTTTTCTAACACTCCTTGTCATGCTGGTGCTGCTTCATATACATGTTTTAGTTTTATTAACTTTGCAGCAATAAATATCGTCTAATCAATTTACTGGCGAATCAATATGCTGATTTTAATTTATTTATTTTTAGAGAAAATCTTCAATAAAAATAAAGAAATATTCAAGATGTATATTTTGTGGAAGGGTGTGGAAGGGGTGTTGTTAAATCGGATGGCAACTTGTTGGTAGTAGTGTCCGAATTTGCAAGCAATTGGCAGGCTAGAGATTTTGACATTCATACTAATGCCTAAAGTTGACTCTCTTTTATATTAAATTATTTAGTTTGAATTCAACATTTCATATCATGTGTGCTTAAAGCATGCTATTAAGAAATCAAAATCAATAGGTTTTTTTTTTTTTTAAGTGCAGTGGTGATTGTTTTTTAAAATATTTTTTATACTAAAATATATTAAAATAATATTTTTTTTATTTTTAGATTAGTATATTAAAATGATCTAAAATATATAATTTTTTTAAATTTTTAGTAAAATTAAATTAAATTTTTGTAGAATGTGATTTGCATCGCATTCCCAAACTATCTTTCGAATATATTTTGAATTGTGGTTTTAATTAGTTACCAAAAAAATCAAATACCAAATCAAAATTTTGAATAATTATGAATATATTCTTAAGATTGTGAAGGAAAAAAACTAATCTCAATTACCGTATTAACTAATTTAACAATATTTTTAATACAAAAATCATGCGCTTGAGGTATTTACAGATGGCTGTTTAGGTCAAATTATAAAGGCCCTAAAAAACAAGAAGCCTCCCACGTTTGAAGGATCTGATATTGTAGATTCCTTTAAAAAAAAAAAAAAAAAAAGAAGTGAATCCAGCTGTGATTTTTGTATGGGTTAGCGTAGCTAACATGTTTCAAGGGTCAACATTAAAGGCCTTTACCACGTGTGACTAAAAAGATCAACCAATTGTTTTTTCTTCAAAAAACGATAAGATCTCACAGAAATTATACATTGGATCTTCCCAGCCGGATATAAATATAATAGTCCCTTTAACTATTTTTTTTTATTTCACATTAAAGATATTATTAGAGTAGTTTTTGAGATCATTTATAGCATTTAAAAAAAAAATTAATAAAAATATTTAATTAGTATCGTAAAGATTGTTTTATAAAATATTTTTCATTCCAAAACACATTACAATAATATTTTTTATTTTAAAAAAAATTATTTTTGATACCAACATATTAAAATGATTTGAAAACACTAAAAACATATTAATTTAAAAATAAAAATAAAAATTAAATTAAAGTTTTTTAAAATACTTTAAAAAAACAAAAACAAACATTACTTTAAATATACAATTGCGTGCCGCTGGCTCCTGTTTATAAGCAATTCGATCGTAAGTGGTCATCATGATCCAACCAGGGGTAGCAAAGTCACGAGACGGGCATCCTCATTGGCTCGTTCGGTGGACAATGTACTCTATTTTTTATTGAATGCCCTCACCTACTTTCACAGACAGGATGGGCTGTCCACACTAACTACTCTCACTTTTGCTGCTCTTTTTTTTTTCTTCTTTTTTTTTTTTTAAAAAAAAAAAATTTAATTTGCAAGACAAGTCCAGCAATATGGCTCCAGTTATGCACGAGTAGTTGTTTTAATTTAGTCTTTGTCAGGTCGTTGACATGCGCTGTGTTGCAGTGAAGATATAGATATCATCCAATTGAGAATAAAAATGACTAAAGATTCCTCAATTACTTCTATTAACTATAACCTCATAGAGAACTGTTTTTTACTGTATAAATTAGTGCTTTGCTTTTTTTTTTTTTTTTTTAATTTCTATTTCCTTTTCTTTCTTTTTTTTATTTAATTTCAATATTTAATATTAGATTTTTTTTTTATTTAGTTATCTCACTCTCATGACACTGATCTTAGGTTTGACGGGTTATCCTGGTTGACTTAATTTTTTTTCCTTAATTTTATCTTTTAATATTGATTTAATTGAGAATTAAATTTCATGATTTGTTTTGTTTACTTTTGATTAGGTTATCCTGGTCTCATGACCTAAGAATAGTACTTAACGGATTAACTCGAGTTGATCCAAGTTATTTTTTGTGTATTTTATTTAATTGATTTTTTTTTTAATTTTATCATTAAACATTAACTCGGTTGAGAATTGAGCTTCATAATCTTTTTTGATTCACTTTTTATGAGAATATCTTGGCCTCATGATTAAGGTCATGAGTTTTGGCATTTTAACCCTGGTTAAATCATGTCATTTTTTTTTAAGAAGTTGTATTGATCTCATAACTCGAGTCATAAGTCCTTTAGTATTGAATTTGATTTTTATTGGGTTGTCTCTGTTTCATTACCCAGGTCGCGGATTTGACGGGTTAACTCAATTGACTTATTTTCTCTATTTTTTTAATTGACCTTTTTTTTTCAATTGACCTTTTTTTTTTCAATTTCATCAATTAATATTGTGTTTAATTTGAAATTAAACTTCATGATTTGTTTCAGTTTGTTTTTCATTAGGTTATTCTAATCTCATAACCTAGGAATAATGCTTAACAATTAACTCATGTTTACTTGACTTGTTTTTTATTAACATTTTTACAATTTCATCATTCCATATTAGGTTTGATGGGGGCAATTGAAAATCAAGCTTTATAATTTGTTTTGAATTTTTCTCTATAGGGTTATATTAGTCTCAAGATCAAAGTTACAAATTTGACAGGTTAACCCGGGTTAAATCAAGTTGTTTTTTGTTTTTTTTTTTTTTTCCTATAAAGGTTATAGGTCATGGGTTTGGTGGATTAACCTAGATTATTTTTTATGTTTTTTTTTTTAATTTATTTCTTTTTTAATCTAATCCTTCAATATTGAGCTGGTTGAGGATTACAATTCATAATTTGTTTCGATTTGTTTCTCATATACTTATCTTAGTTTTATGACTCGGGTTGTAAATTTGAGAGATTAACTCGGGTTGTTTTTAGATCATTTTTTTATGGACTATTTTTCAATTTCATCATTCAATATTGGATTGATTGAGAATTAAGGTTCATAATTTATTTTGATTTGCTTTCTATTGAATTATCATAGTCTCATAACTCGGGTCATGAATTTGACACGTTAACTCGGGTTGTTTCAAGTTAATTCAATATGTTGTTATTTTAATATCAAGATATCATCTTAAAATTTTATTTAGTCAAATATTGTTTTCACGGGTTGTATGAGTTGTTTTTGGACCAGTAAAATCAACTCAGTTATTTTGGGTGAACCATCATACGATCTAATTTTTTTCCCGCTAGGAAAAAAACATGACCAATATTTGAATATTTTTTTACGTTCAAGAAAAAATTGACTTGACTTGCAACGTAGCGCAGGATAATCATCTAGTAATAACTAAAATTCCTAACTAATTTTTAGATATTTTTGGATAATAAATTAATTATTAATCCTAAACTAATGATTTTGAATCTATGTCTAACAAGAAAGCCTAATCTTTACTTTCAAAATATGAATGTTGGACATGAGAAGATGGAGGAAAATAAATTGGTCTTCAAGTCCATTTTCCTTTATTATGTTTAAAATGGATCCAAAGACCTCCACTCACACCTATAAATCCAAAGAATAAGACTCATTTAAGGGTTTGGTTTAATATAAATCACATAAGCAAATAAATTTTTTTTTTTAAAAAAAATAGAAAAATAATAGTTTCAAACATTTAATTAACAAGACTTGTTTAATGATCATTATCAATGGGTCGTTTCATTAAAAAAAAAAAAATCTAAACAAACCTACACACACACACACACAAACATTCCTACTTTTTTTTTTAAAAAAAAACAATCATTAAAAACCTTTTTAGTGTAAACTTCTTCCCAAATAAAAAGAAATGCATATATGTATAAAGATCAAACTTCCACACACAATAAATAAATAAAACCTCAAATTTGAAAATCACTTAAATAAATATTTAAATAATAAAATGAGAGAATAAATAGCATTTTTACACTTGTATAGCACAAAAAAAAATATAGAAACAATTGTGGGAGAAGGTGAGCACGTGCTAAAATCAAGGCATAAAAAGATAGCAGTAGCGCATGTCATGAACAAGCTAGAAGCTTTGCAAACTGTAGGTGATAGATTTACACACTTTGATAACTTAGAGAGTGCATGAATAACAAAATAGAGCACATCGACTCTTTATCTACCTCTCTAAACTAGGAGTGGGGATAAACATCACTTAAAACATGAGGTAAAGCCTCAAAAAGCTTTAGTGAATTTCCTATCTCTTTATTAGTTCACCATGACTAAAGGTTGGTTTTTATTGTGTTTCTCTAACAAGAGACGGGGAGAGTGACTAATGGAGGTTATAATTCTTGTGGGGTTGTCACTACTATCTTTTTCTGATTTTGATGAGTGATAAAAAGGGGTTATCGATGATGGCTTCTAAGGAGAAAGTCTTTTTTTTTTCTTTTTTTTTAGCAAAAATATTTTTTTTATCTAGTTTATTTGTTTTCTCTATGTTTTCTTTGTGTGTTCTTTCATGATTTTTTTTTTTGTGTTTTAGTTTTCATAGGCTACTCTCATCTAAATGTTTTTATGTCTCTTTATTTTTCTCTTTTTTTTCTTTTCTATCCTCATGTTTTTTTTATGTCATCATCCTTTTCTGTTTACCTAGTGTGACTTATTTATAGGTCATTCCTTGTTTATCCTCTCAACTTTTCTTATCACTTATCTTCCTTTTATTTTTATCTCTGAATCTCTTGATCTCCTTTCTTCTTTATCCTATACTTGTGGAAAAAGACATAAGTTATTATTTTGATTTTGGTGTCTTCTTTATCCTTTCTTCTCAATTTGTTTATGAAAAATATAAATTAAAAAAGGAGTAAAAAATAGGTTATTACAATTGCCTTCTTATAATACTTACAATATAAAGACATTGAATAATGTATTTTCTTATGACTTTGTATAATATGTTTGTAAAACAACTACAAGAAAGTGCTCGAAAAATGAAAGAATTTTTTGAAACTATTGAGGAATAATGTTATATACATGAAACTTAAATAGGTTAACTCAAGAGATGACCAACCTTGATAATAAACTTAAAATTACAAGAAAATTAAATGTGTTAACTCGAGAGCAGACCAACTTGAACTATAAATCTAAAATGACAAGACAATTAAATAAGTGAGCTTAAAAGGCAACCAACCTTAATTAGAAATCTAAATGGGTAAGAATCTTAAGTGTGTCAACTTAGGATATGATCAACAAGAAATCTAAATAGAAAGAATCTTACATGGATTAACTTGAGAGGCGGCCAACCTTAATAGGAAATCTAAAATGATTAGAATCTTAAATGAGATAATTTTAGAGGCAACCAATTATAACATGAAATCTAAAATAATAAGAAAATTAAATAGGTCAACTCGAGAGGCAACCAACCTCAATTGAAAATCTAAAATGGTCAATTTAAGCAGCTATCAACCTCAATTAGAAAGTCTAAATGGATGAACTTAAGAGATTAACAACCTCAATTAGAAATATAAAATGAGTAACTTGAAAGGTGATCAATCTTGAGTAGAAAATCTAAATAGGTCGATTCAAGAAGAAACCAACCTCAACTAAAATATAAATGGATCTACTTGAGAGGTGACCAACCTTGACTAGAAAATCCAAATGGGTCAACTTAAGAGGTGACCAGCCTCAATTTTAAATCTAAAATAACATCTTGATTATAAAGTTTAATTTAACCTACTTGACTATGATATTCTACTATAAACCTCCTAATTTGTAAGGTTTAAACCTCTTTATAGTAGGGTCGAAACTCTTAATTCTAGGGCTAGAACTTCCTAATTATTGGGTTTAAAACTTCCTGATTGTATGGCATGAATTTCGTGATTGAAGGACTTAAACATCCTAATCATAGGGCTTGAACTTGTGTTCTATTTTTTCTTTGATATCATCTCATGCACAATAAATGATTCTGATTTTATCTCTAAGTGATACTTCCCAGAATTAAGGGACAAACATAAATTATATATTTTTTAAAAGCTTAATATTTCTTTTTGATGACATCAACATCTTCAAATATCTTAGCTTTAAGAGTGTTTATAGATTTGGTCACTAGTTTGTTTGAATTGTTTAAGAGATATAGGCTTACTGCGAGTTTATCTTCCTATTTTCTCCTTTTTTAATTACTAGATGAGTATGGTTTATCCATCTTCTAACCTTTGCCCTCAAGTGCAATCTTAAGGTATTCACTTGTCATTACTCATTTTCCATCATAGAAATTGTGATGTCTAAGCCTAACTTGAATGGCATCAAAATTGTATTTGTAGCTTGTGATATGATCTAAAGAGTACACAGTGGTCCAATTTGGTAGATTTGCTTTGACTAATCCTAATCCCACTAGGATTCCTTTTCAATTTGGATTTCTAATGTAATTAGGATTTGCACTTCTTAGCTCCAATGACTTATTCCAATGTGCTTTTCTAGTTCTTTGCTTGAAATTATGCTAAAAATGCTTAATTTGACTCCTTTTTACACTTTATATCTCCATAGCACAAGTTAAGTAAGCTATTGTAAAATACAAAATATTCATAAAATACTACGAATGAGATACCAAAATGATAGAATAATATGAGTATATTAAATTTCTTTACACTTAGATCTTACATGTCCTTAAGTAAGGAATAGAAAAGTCAAATATAATAGACTAAAAAAATAAGACTCGAAACTCGAAAACAAAGAAAAACTAATGACTCAAAATGAAAGCAAGTACATTGACAATAAAACTAAGTTAAAACCACCAAAGCTTTAAATTTTACTTCAAATCTCTCAACAACATCAAAGAGTACAAACATTATAGGTAAGAAACAAGTTCAAAGAGATTTAAGCATAAAATTTCATGAATTTATTCATAATGCAACTTTCAAATATTTCGTATATTTTAGAACTTAAATGAAATGCATGTCATACCAAAATAGTAAGACCTCTTTTTAGTATACAATCTAACACTCATGTGTTTCCACTCAAATTCATTCAATGTTATGATCTGTCATATGCTCACTCTTCAATCTTATCTCCCTTACTAAGTATTACATGCCACACATGAATCAAATGCTCTTTATTCATTCAAAACTTATGTATTTCCAGAATTTGTTTAATGTCTTATAGAGACTATGTTGACATTACACGTATGCATAAACATGATAATGACATGTAGGATTTTAACCATTTTGAATTTAAAAGGCAACCTAAAGCATGTTATCTATTAATGAGTCCTTTTAAGCTTATTTTTCTTTTCTTTGCTTTACCCATGTTTACAAGACTTAACTTTTTATATGTCATTTTTTTTTCCTAGCCAAAGACTATTAGAACATATGCGTGATGTTTATAGGGTTTATGGTTAGATATTTTGAGAAAAAATAGTTAATTGATGGATTTTTGTGTTGAGTTTGAGTATGATCATTTTGGCTAAATCAATTAAAAAAAATAAAAAAAGCCAAAACATATTAGTGATATAAGAAATACAAGAAAATATTCTCTTTTTGAGTTTAATGAGAATATATTGTGGGGATTTGAAGTCTAAAGAACTAAGTATTTATGCTTTTATTATGATGAATACGTGTACTCTAGTGATTAAATGTTGTTGAGTTCATCATTTTTATGTTGTACTAGATAATATATTTAACATGTAATATTTAGTAGTGGAGATAGAATTAAAGAACAATCATATGACAAAATCATAATATTGAAAGAATAACACTCATCAAATAATCATGTTAAAGGCTCAAAAGTTTATAAAAAGTAAAATCATATACTAAGTCAACATGATACACCTTCAAAGTCAATTCCTAAACCAATTAAGCTTCAAATATTACAAGTAAACTCATTCATTCAATTTATACCTTCATCAAATTCAACTAAGTTGAATCAATCATACATATATTCTCATCAACCATTGAGAGATCAAATAATAAAATTAAACACTTAGGGTTTGAAATAAAAATCCAATATAACTTTTTTTATTATTATTTTCATTAAAAACAAACACTCATACCCAAAGTAAAGTAAATTGCATATGCAAAGAAAAACACCAAAAAACGAACATATATGGCTAAAATAGGTAAAACATGCATAAACACACAAAAAATAAAATACAAAAAGACGAAAATAAAAGAGAAAAGCAAATCTATTTTTTTTTAATGTTTTTGTATGTTAGGTTGCCTCTCAATAAGCTCCCTTTTTTATTGTCTTTGGCTCGATTACAAATCCATGCTAAGATTTGGCTAAATTAACCCCTATCATAATACCTTTCTTAAAACCTTCATAAAAATATTTCAAGCGTGAATGAAAAAGAACTTCATACTTAAACATGAAATTTGCATCTTTTGCCAACTTTTTGTATAAGGAAAATGCTATTTTTTAAAAATCCTTAATAAATATCCGATATAAACCTGTATTTTCAAGAACAAAACAAACTTTTCATATACTCGAGTAAGACAAGGATAAGACAATATCTATCTTAGCTTTATAAATTTCCAAACCTCTAAAAGAAACTACATGCCCTAAAATTATCCTTTCTTCAACTATAAAATGACACTTTTTATAATTCAAAATAAGGTTAGTGGAACATCTTTTAAAAATACGAGTTAAGTTTTCAAGACATATATCAAAAGAATTACAAAAAACAGTAAAATCATCCACAAAAACCTATTTGATTCTTTTTTTTATAGGCTGAATATATACTTATCATGCATTTTTGTAAAGTAGTGGATGTATTGCATAAACCAAAAGGTATTTTTCTTTATGCAAAATTACAAAGTAACCTAAACTAAACAAAAACACAAGTTTGATTAAAGTAAACAAGGATTAGTATCCTTGGCAACGACGCTAAAAATTTGACAAATAATGAAGTTGTGCAAATTTAAACCCTTAAAATTAATTATTTGTAATATAAAAAGTACATGTATTATCACATAGAGATACGAGTATTAGAATTTAATTACTCAATCAAGACAAGCCATTTAAGTTTAAATTAAAATAAACCAAGTAAAGATGAAAGTTTTAAATTTAAACACATCAATTTTGAAAGTAACAAAAATTAAGGTTGATGTTTATCATCTAAGCTAACTAAAACAAAATATATAAATTCTAGAAATAACAAGCAAATTGACAAAATGTGAAAAAAGAGAAAGAAAAATATTTTTTTTTATATAAAAAGTATTCCTCAAGGATAATTGACAATCAATCATTAAGTTTAGATATATTTTCTAATTTGATTTGTGATAATAATTAAATCAACCATGAAAAATAATACGTTTTTTTACCTATCCATACTTTTTAGTTAACCTAAGATTCGTGCATCAACCAATCCTAATCACACAACAACCTCCATTAAGCATGTAAAATTTAATTACATGATAACATTGAGATCAAGTTAAGTGCAATTGATTAATGATTATTAAACATGCATAAAGAGTTAATTTAATCAAGACTTATATTTTCCAAGTAACAAATAATCAAACATGAGTTTGAAAATTAGATACTCTTCTTACTTAAGTTAACTAGTCATGAATTAATCATAAACTAATCACTAGCAATAGATTTAAAACCAAGCATATTATATATTATCTTAGTCATCAATCATTAAATTTAATCATAGAAAAACATAAGATATTCATGCATCACAATCAGATATAAAATAATTTAAGTATAAAGCTTCACGATAATTTAAAATCCAAGGTAATAATAACCTCGTAAAATTGAAAACTAAGCTTGCTGTAAATTCAAAAAAGAAAAGGGATTAAAAAATGATAATTTAAAAAACAATAAAACACCTCATTATCCTCTCATATATTCTAAATGTGATCCCTATTTTCTTAAAGGTTAAAATTGGTTATATATGAAGTTGATGAGGTGAAGAAGTTTTTTACTTAATAACTATCTCCTAATCAAATTACTTTAAGGTTTCATTGTACTAATTTGACTTTAATGACTTATGAATTGATTTTGGTCTTCTAAAGAGGTTTCCTGATCATGTAGGACCCTTTCCACATCATGAATGATCTATCATGTCACCATCCCACCATGAAAAGAATGTGTTAGATTGATGCTAATTTGTTGTCAGATTTTAAACCTGATTTCAAATATGTTGTTCTTTCTTATTTGGATGAGTTATTTGGCCTACTATATATGGATGAGAAGCTTGAGATGTCTAAGTTTCATCCTAAGTTGAATTGCAGCAAAAGTCTAGTTTGATATATTTGCTTTGACCATTCCCAATTCCACTAGGATTAGTTGGATTCGTAATGCAATTAGGATTTGCAATTGTTAGCTCCAATGACTCATTCCAATATGCTCTTTTTAGTCGTTTACTTGTAATTATGCTAAAAAATGCTTCATTTAGCTTCTTTTTACACTTTATGTCTCTATGGTACTATTAAGCATAAAATAAGTTAAGTTATTATGAAGCATTAAACATTCTAACAAACACTAAGAATAAGATACTAAAAAGATAGAATAATATGAGCGTATAACAACTTGAGTTCATAAGACTATGATAACCCTATAGAAAGCAATTTAAAATAAATTTTGAAGTGTAATTCTCAATCAACCCAATATTAATGGATGAAAGTGGAAAAATAAATTCATTTTAAAAAGAGTACAAGAAAAAAAAAAACTGGATAAAACCTGGGTTAACTTGTCAAACTTGTGATCTTAGTCATCTAACCTAGTGGCTTCAATAACATTTTCTATGAAATTATTTTTTATTTAATATACAACAAAAAATAGATGTAAGCAAAACTGTATACCAATCAAATGCTAGGATGTTCATCCAAGATCGTGATTATCCCATTAAAAGTAAACCAAAACAGATTACGAGATTAATTCAAGATCAACCAAATGCATAATAATAAAACTGAAAAAAAAATTCATAAATAAAATCCAATATCAAAGAATAAAATTGAAATAAAATAGAAAAAAAATAAAAAACAAGCCAAACATATAAGTCTAGTTAGCCTAGCACACCTAGGCCTTAAAAGAAAAGCCCAACCTACACTTTTAGGGATTATAATTTTTTTCTTTATTAAACTGGGCAAACCACATGTCGTCTACAACCTAGACTCCGATTACTATAGAGGTAGTTGGAAAATCAGGGATGGTGATTTGAAGCTAAAAATTCATTTTCAACCATTTTGACTTGAAAACACACGTTTCAAGTCAGGTGAAGACCAAAAAGTACCTCAATTGAATTTTTCTCATCGTATAGGACTTGTTGACACCAAAATCAACATTTTTAATAGTTGAAATCGGGCTAACCAACACTTTCTCTCTCCTTTCACATTTTTGGCAACCTCCTCTATTCTCTTTGTAATTTATAGACTAAAATGCAAAGAAATTAAAGTACTAGAAAAAAAATATAAAAATCTCATTAAACATGGATTAAAAATGATAAAAATCTTTAAGAATTAAGAAATCCATAAAGGTGTCGCTGCTACAATATTTTTTTAATCTTGCATAGTGAAAAAAAAAAAAAGAAATGAAAAGTTTTTTAGTTTCTGAAAATTGAGAGCTGGGCTCGGAGGTCCCAGTCCCAAACCCATCAGCTATTAGTGGACTACTCGAATTGCTCCTACAACAAAAGTGGGTTGTCGCGAACTCAATGTAGGCAAAGTAAGTAATTTGAATATTACTATGATCGAGGATCAGTTGTGAGATACAATTTATGTAAAATGTATGTCAGTCATGTTTAGGAAGAATAAAGATAAGGGGAAAAAAAAATATTCCTATCCTTCATCATTTGTAATTCACAAACCATCTAATTTAAAAGGATTGATATTTATCGTTTTCTTTCTTTGTTAACCAAATAGTAATATAGATAATTTAGTATTCATTTTTTTTTCTTTTATATTAGATACTATTTATCATCTCATGAATGTGTCAAATTGTTAGTTAATTATAAAATTTTTTATATATATATATATATAGCATTTCAAGTGCACAGTGGCGGAATTAAAGGGGGGCAAGCAGGGGCCCAGGCCCCTGTAAAATATTCAATTTGTTTTATTACCTAGACACTAAACATGAGAAGATGGAATATGTTTTATTTTAATAGGTGGGCCCTCACCATAGTAAATATATTGGTAGAGTTTAGTTATGTTTTGTTTTAACTCCTACGTCGAAAGAAGAACATAAAGTTGCAATCACTTTTTAAAACCCTAATATAAAATAAAAGATAGACATAAAAATAAAAATAGCAGGTGGAAAAGCTAAAGCAAACCAACAAACCCATCGTTTAATTAACCTTTCATTAAACAAAACAAGGTAATTAATTACTGACAATTCAAATTTAAAATTTATTTTTGTTTTGTTTTGGGATGTTTGTTAAGAATTTGATGATTTTTTTTTTATATAATTATGTTATTTTTGCCTTTTCTTTTTTTCTCAGACTTGTTAGTTTTACCAAAAAATTTTTTTTGAATTCTTGTTATAGTGATGTTTTTTTTCTAATTAATTTGATAAATTTCATGAGTTTGTTTTGATTATGCTTGGGTTTTTTTTATGTTTTGTTTTTACCAAAGCCACCAAAATTACCATTTTTTTCTCATAATATATGTTTTGATTTTAGGTTGAACCGTGAATAAAAAAAGAAGAATTGATTCTCTCTTCTTCTTTTTTTGTGAGAAAATGAGGAAAAAATATTGATAACTCTCAGCCTAGTGAACCAACTTCAATGTGTAATATTGAAGTTATGATTGAGCAGCCCCAATGTGCTTCAGTTTATGAAGAACCTGCATTGACTAGTGAATCAACTCATACTCGAATCGACTTTGCTTATTCAATTAGAGATCTAAGCAATTGTCCTCAAATTTGGAAATACTCGGTTTATCAGCAAGATGAAATTCGAAGGGCATACATTAATTTGGGGCCATATCAACCTTTAATGTCTAAATAACTGCTGACTACTGAAAAATATTCTTGTTGATTTCAATCTCATTGGTTTAAAAGTTATCCATGGCTTGAATATTCAGAGAAAAATATTGCATCTTGTTTCCCTTGCTATCTATCTTCAAGTAAGCTATTTGAAAAGCTAAGATTAGACACATTTTCTATTAAAGGATTCAATTATTGGAAGAAAGTTAATGATAAGAAGCGGTGTGCTTTTTTGACTCATATGGAAAAATATCCAAATTTAGCTCATAGATTTGCTACTAAGTGCTTGAAAAATTTAAAAAATCAGTCATATCATATTGAGAAGGTAGTAAAGAGACAAACTACTCAAAAAATTCTAAATAATTGATTGCGTATTAAAGCTTCAATAGATATTGTTTGTTGGCTCACATTTCAAGCAAGTGCTTTTAAAGGGCATGAGAATGTCTAGAATAAAACAAATGAGGTAATTTTCTTGAAATGATGAAAATTTTAGCATTTTATAATGAGCAAGTTGGAGCTCTTGTTTTGGGTAATGCTCCACAAAATGCTAAATACACTCACATCAAATTCAAAAAGAAATTTTGCATGTCTTTGCTAGAAATGTTCAGTCTTCAATTCGTCATGAGATTGGTGATGCAAGATTTTGTTTAACTATTGATGAAGCTCGAGATGAATCCATAAGAAAGAAAATGGCCCTTGTTATTAGGTTTGTTGATAGAAGTGGATTTATACGAGAACGATTTTTTGATATAGTTCATGTCAAAGATACAACCGCTTCAACTCTTAAGGAATAGATTTCCTTTGTTTTATCTCATCACAATCTTGATGTTCAGAATATTAGGGGTCAAGGGTATGATGGTGCTAGTAATATGCATGGGGAGTGGAATGGTTTGCAAGCTTTATTCATTAATGATTGCCCTTATGCATATTATGTACATTGCTTAGCTCATCACTTACAATTAGCTCTTATTCTTGCATCTAGAGAAATATTTGATGTTCACATTTTTTTTTAGAATTTGATTTTTATTATTAACATTGTTAGTGCTTCTTGCAAGTGTAATGATGAATTATGAGCTTTTCAAGCAACTATAATTAAACATCTAGTTGACATTGGTGAGATTGAAACGGGTAATGGAGTTAATCAAGTAGGTGGTTTGTAATGACTTGGAGATAACAGATGTAGTTCGCACTTCAAATCAATTTGTAGTTTGATAAAAATGTATGGGCCAACTTGCTTGGTTCTTGAAAACATTGCTTTAGATGGATCTATTTATTCTCAACGTGGTGAAGCAGTCTTTTCATTTAAGTTGCTAATGTCATTTGATTTTGCATTCTTCTTACATATAATGAAGAATGTTATGGAAATTACTGATATGCTTTGTCAAGCCTTGCAACAAAAATCTTAAGACATTTTAAATGCTATGCATTTGGTGATTAGCACAAAGACTTTAATTCATAAGTTAAGAGATGATAGTTGGAAAACTCTTTTAGAAGAAGTGACATCATTTTGTAAGCATCAAGACATTGAAGTTCCTAATATGGATGCTTGTTTTTCTAGTGTGGGATGATCTCATCATAAAACAAAATCAGTAACAGTTGAGCATCACTACCGAGTTGATATATTTACAGCTATTATTTATTAGCAATTGCAAGAGCTAAATAATAGATTCAATGAGCAGGCGATCGAGCTTCTTAAATTGAGCACAACTTTAGATCCTAGAAATAGCTATAAATTATTTAATGTTGAAGATATATGCTTACTTGTTAACAAGTTCTATCCTGAAGATTTTTCTAACCAAGAAAAAATTTGTTTTAGATTTCAGTTGCAACATTATAAGCTTGATGTATCTAATCATCCAAAGTTAAAGAATATGTCATCAATTGTTGATTTATGTTAAGGATTGGTTGAAACAGAAAAATCAATAATTTATCAACTCATTGACAAGTTGATCCGACTTATTTTTAACTCTTCTTGTTTTGACAACAACTACTAAACGAGGTTTCTCAGCGATGAAGATTGTTAAAACAAGACTTCGCAATCGGATAGGGGATTGTCTATATAGAAAAAGAAATTGTTGAAAGATTCATAATTTATATGATAATCGATGATTTCTATGATATAAAAGAATAACGAGCACAATTAAAATAAATATGTAAGAATCATTCTTTATTTTTATTTCAAAGTTTATTAAACATAAATAATGCTTTGTTTTAGTTAATGGTTCTTAGATACTTTGTATTTTTGTATTAAATAGATACAAAGATTATTATATGTTTTGTAATATGTTCTTTAAATAAAACTAAATCACACAGTTTTTATTTTATTCTTACAACTCATATATAATAAATTAAAAAAATATATTATATTTTTTGATTCATAATAAATAATCCTAGATCTGCCCTCCGTCCCGGGCATGTTCAGGTCAGCCGTCGAAACCATCTGGCCTCAGTTAGGTGTTGTACAAAATCTTCTCGAGAGTGATAATGACAAACACGAAGGAAGGAATGTATCCCATTGGACAAAGCATAAAGCAGTAGCTAATTTTCCAATATAGAAAGAAATAAATTTCTAATGCTAAATATCCCTTTCAATCAGAGAGGAAAGCGACGGCGATGATATTGGAGATTAAAGAGTTGAATGCCACAAAAACCAACAAGTTTGCTTAGCTGGACCCGCGTCTTCCCCGCTTTTATAAAACTTCATCGTCAACCCCGTCTGTTCTTTAAGTGGTCACCTTTCTGTGCATATCGAGGGGGCAGACTCGTGTTTTACAGGTTTTTTTTTTTTTCCCCATTAAACGATCAGAAGCAAACCAGACCAGCTCGAATGATGACACAATAAGAGAGAACAGATTGTAATTTAGGTTATTTGGCAAACATTTTCATGTCGTGTTACTTTAAATGACCCAGAAGTATGGAGAGACCTTTTTGCCACCCTTGCATGTTCAAAAGCAAAATGAAAGAAAGGGCCTCTCTTTCCTTTTTGTTAGTGAAAGGTGATGTGAGGTGAAGTGTGAGCAGATTAAATTCTGTTTAAATATTTATCCCATTTCTTCTCTCATTTCTAGACATGTTGGGATTGTTCATGGCCACTTAGCCGCTACAAATGCTTGACACGCAACTCGTGAATTTTTTACCTCTCCTTTTAAGCTTCCCTTTCGTGGGACATATGCAGGCACTTGAATAAAGCTTCTTTGATTCTTTTGTGAGGCCCATCACACATATAGCTCCCCCGCTTGCTCTCCAAACAACAAGGAATATGCTCTTATTCTACTCCCAGAGTACTTGCTATGGAGCCAAAGAGAATCCTCCAAGTTCACAAGGATGGCACCTCCCTCTCTTTAATTTGACTCGAGATTCCCCCACTGATCCATCCATCCATCCATCTCATGAAGAGACATGGATTAAATCATGTCTTAAACGTCTAGATGGAATGCTGTAGCCACCATCAACTTTATTTCTAACTAGGCATGCGTGCTATAAATAAGAAACAACACAGAAGCAAACGAAACAATGGGCATGGAAACTGGACTGGGAGCCTTTTGATTGCGGTGAGGGCATCGATTGGACTTGACAGTATCAGGGTATCAATGAGGGAGCAAAGCTGTGACGAGCACTTGCATTGTTTTGCTCTCAGATGTGATTGTACTCGAAGCTCTTAGGTCCCACCAGTTTGTTCTCGGGCAAGTGGCAAAGTTGAATGGTTGCATGTTAATTCTGGGTACGTATGAGTGTGTGCAAAGGACCGAAAGAGTGTAGCAATACTTGAGATACGTTGCATATGGCTTCGTCATGTCATATCACAAATTCTGGATCCTGTTTTTGGGCCTCCATTTTGCTTTTAGCAAGTGGAGAACACTTCTTTGTTGGAGACAAGTTCTTGGATGTTAACTTCAGATCACTTGGTATTTTTTTGAACTTATTTCTTCTTCAAAAGTATTAAATCGAAATGTTTTTGGTGGTAACTATTCCGGAGGCAACGTTGTGTAGGCTCATCATTGCTTTCGTACTGTTTCTAAATCGAAATTACGGCTAGTTTGAAACATGGATTATAAAGATAAAATTAAAAAAAAAAAGAAAAAAAGAAACACCATATAGAATGATCCACTAAACTAAGCTCAATTGTATGGTCTCTCAAGCTTAGTAAAGTCCAACAATAGATAAATCAATCCCATGCTCTTAATAATTGTTTCTTTTTCTCCTATATATCTTATCAAGAGTTCCAAACCGAACTCGAGTTAATTATACCATAAAGATAACTCTTATGCTCCTTAAGTCTCATTCCTCCTCATTACATTATTGGTTTAATGCTTTTATACGATCTTTTATTTTTTATTTTGTTGTTAATTAAAAGTTATCTTTATTATTTTCTATTTTAATATCATCCACGTACAATGCATTTCTTTCGTTAGTTAGTATTACTAATGCTATTAAAAATTGATACCTGTCATGTTCTTACAATACAATATTTTTTTGATGTAAATCTTGCTTCCTATTTTTTTTAAAAAAAACAAATTTAATTTTGTCCCTATATATTTTAAGTCTCTATCATATTTCACAATAAATATAATCTAGTCTCTATCAATGTTTTTCAATTAATTTATAATCGTAGACTTTGTCAATATTCTCAAAATAAACATTTAAAACTATAGGAGATAAAAATTCAAATAATAATAATAATATCAATCACAATTATAAAAATAAATATATATGATCAATTAATCCAATCAAAAAGTTTAGATACTGGACTATTACTTCAAGATATAATGAATTCCTATAACATCATATATCTATCATGAAATTTATTTTTCCTTCATTATTTTTTGTCTTGATTTTTAGGTTAAAAGTCAAGGAAATATTTTTTAAAGAGATAAAATGAAAAAGAACATTATCACAATAGATAACAATATTATATGAAATAAAATGTTTATTTTTAAAAATGAGTGAACCTATTTAAATTCACTTAACTCTTGTTTTACCTATCAACCCATTTAAATTATTTAACTGATTTTCACTAAGTTAATGTTTTTCAATGTAATGATTTAATTAAAAAAAAACAATAATTCAAGGATTATTGTATTTAGAGTAAAATATAATGACCAAAAAACTTTCAATTCAAGGGTTTGTTGTAGAAAATCAAAGCATAGAGACCAAATTAAATAATTTAAAAATCTCAGGGACTAAAATGTACATCAAGAAAAATGGTGTTAGCAAGACCTTCTATTGAAACATGATAAAAATGTAACATACGTACGGGTATGATAAAAATAGTAGATATATGAATCTTTGGAACAAAGAAAATAAAGTGGAGGGATGAAGGAAAGAATTAACAAACCCTAATAAAGAATCCAATTCTAATTAATGACTGGATCGTCTTAAAAGGACTTGTTTAATTATCATGAGTGAGAATCAAAATCTATGTGAAACAACATATATAACCAACCCTCTCGCACAACAAAATCTCGAGAAAGGTTTTATTTTTTGATTCATTTTTTCATTAATTTGCATGCCAATCTTTCAAAATAGTAAAAAGCTACAAAGCATCGATGAGCCTAACACCGAGGCCACATGAAATCAGTGAATTTGGGTTAAAAAATGAATGGAACATTGCAAATCGAGAGCCCAAAGGCAAGAAATCAGCAGGTTTGCTTGCTCACTAACATATGATGTAAACATACCTGCAGCCACCGCGCCCTTGGAAATGATCCCGGTGCCGGAAACTGCCTTCTCTCACCTATCTGCCTTGGAAAGTAACGGGTGCCAAAGCCTCAAAAACAATTAGATGAGAGATATATGCAACATTCTAATTTCTCCAAGCTCCACACGACTATATATGGTCTCGCTCTAGAGCTCATGCAACCCACTGATGCTATCATGCTAAGAACTCACCAAACCACAATACATAAAAAGTATGGCAAATACAAAGCATATTCAACTTTACTAATATATATATATAAAAAAAAAAGAGTAGGGACATCGAGATATTTTTTACGTACCTATATTATTATAGATAATAAAAGATACTGAGAGATAGGATTTTTGCTTATATTTTTTATTTAATTTATTTCAACTTTTAATTGAGGATTATTAATTATTGTTGGGTGTTTTATTTAATATATTATAAGTCAAATTATTTGTTCTAGTTAAGGTTTGAATATTTATATCTTATGTTTATAAATGTTAGATAATTGTTGATAAATTAAATAAAAATTGTAAAGTTGTGGAATTTTTCAACCCTAGTTTTTTTTCTTCAACTTTCTCTTTTCTTTCTCTAAATTCTTCTTCTTAGCTTAATACTTCATTTTAAATTTTATTGTCTCACATCAACTTGGACATCAAAACATGATATTCAATCCACTTATTAATTCTGGATTTTGTGGGAAGCTTTCGTCAAAAGTGATAAAGGAAAATCACCAAGCCACCAGCCAACCACGCCAACCAACAAATAAAGGCGCAACACACCGAACCAAGAACAGACTATCCAACGTCCACCAGCAGCCACCACAGCAAGAGTCCAGCCACGAACCAATAATTCAGCAACTCTGCCACACCAGCCGTCACACAACAGTCTTTAGAGAAGAGAAGGTAGCATCGTGTTGGAGAGGCGAGGACAAGAATGCAGCAGCACTTTGACAAATGTTTCTCTCTCGCTGATTTGTAAAAAGTTAAAAGGCAGCAACCCTATCTATTAAAGAAGATAGATCTTTCTTTGACACATCAAAATTGGGAGAGGGAGACGTTGAGGAGGATGAGATTTTGTGACAGTTTACTGCCAAATTCCACAATTTACTTTACTGCCTATTTCTATAACATTTTTTTCCCTTTTATTTCGTTGTAATTTTTATTTATATTAGTTTAAAGTAAAAGAAAGTCAAAAGTTAAAAAAAGAAAAGAAGATAATAATGACAAAAAAAAAAAGTGGTCAAAAGAAAGAAAAAATAAAAAAAGGAAAAAAGTTGAAGTATCAATAAGTTTATTATTCGGGATATTGCGACTACAGCTTCATGACATCAACGATTGCTCACAAGATCCAAGTAGTCTATCGTAAACATTAAGCTACTTCGTTTATATATTAATCTACTTTTTTATTTCTTGAATTTTATTTTTCTAGTTTTGCACTTGTCATTTAAAGTTGTTATTAAAATTACTTTTGTGACACAAAAACAAATCTCATCTTGCTTTCATATAAGTTATTTTTTCTTATCAACCTCTTTCTTCATTTATATTGAGCATCTTTGGTAATTGCAAAGCTTGTCGGACATAATGGGAATTGTGACTATTATTTGATCAATTTTTTACACTTACAAAGTCTAGCATTGTATAATTATAATTTTTTGGGTATTTTCTATTCTTGATTAATCTCCTAAAAAAATTAAAATTAGTTTTATTTTTGTATTGTGATTTTACTTGCAAAAATCGTATGTGATCTCAATTCTATTTTTTTAAAGTTAGTATTGCATGCATTTATATTATAATCATCTAGTATCCAAGCTTAATTATTCTATACTTATTGTGGACCCGATACTTAGTAATACTCTTAAAGCTGTTTGAGGGGAACTACAAACTTAGATGACCAACATGTTTAAAAGAATTAAATCCCAATAGAGTTCTCGAATGAAGCACCCAAAGACCAATAAATTTTACAAGAATAACCATTGTAGGCAAGTCCAACCTAAGCGCCACCAATATACTATCATTTAGGTTACTTTAAACACGATGATCTTGATGAGTACTTTTGACAGTCATCATAACTCTTGGATATTTGATATGTGAATTCATGATATATATTAATTATTTGAGTGGCATAACTTGTCTGATAATAGAAAAGTTAGATTTGCTAAGAAGATGTTCGCCTGACTTTATTGGAGAGATGTTGAGGATTGTTTAGAGAAGAGAGGTAAACTTTTCATAACTGATTGGGCCAAAGTGAAACAAAAACTACAGGAAAAGTATATACCCTAGTCTTATAGAAATATACTCTTAGATCAATAGAACAATCTAAGATAAGGGAACAAGTATGTCAATGAGTACATAACATAATTTAATAATTACATGATGAAGTATGCCATGAGAGAAAATCTAAGATAGATGCATAACATGTAGACAAGCTAAGTCTATGGTAATGCCTCATGGACTATACACACCATTGTCTGTTCCTAAGGAACCTTGGGTTGATATTTCTATGGATTTCATTTTGGGTCTGCCTAGGTCTAGGAAATGGAGAAACTCTATATTTGTTGTTGTGGATAGATTTTTTAGATGGCGCATTTCATTAGTATTAGATGCAAATTTGCATATAATCGTAGTGTGCATTCTACTACTGATTGATTATTCACCATTTGAGATTGTGTATGGTTTAACCCTTTGACACTATTAGATTTAATTCCTTTACCTATTGATTAAATGATTAGTCTTGATGGTAATAAAAAAGCATAGGTGGTGAAAGATCTTCATGCAAAGATTCGGCAACAAATAGAAAAGATGAATGAACAATACACAAACAAAGCCAATAAAGGACGAAAATTGGTGAGATTTGAACTAGGTGATTAGGTTTGGGTGCATATAAGGAAGGAAAGGTTTCTTGAACAAAGAAGATCAAAATTGATGCCTCGAGGAGATGGTCCTTATCTGATCATAGAAAGAATTAATAGTAATGCCTACAAAGTGGATCTACCAGGTGAATATGGTATTAATGATACATTCAATGTTTCTAATCTTTTTTTGTTTGATGCAGGTGATGATTCAAGGTCGAATCCTTTTAAGGAGAGAGGGGATAATGCAATCCAACCATCAAAGGATCCATTGGAGGTTCCAATTGATCAAGTTACAAGGCTTAGGGCTAAGAAGTTCAAAGAAGTTTTTAATGAACTTCTTCAAGATACATGGGCTAAGATAGACTTCAAGAGGATTTGTAATAATAAAGAGCAAGCCTTGATTAATCTGATTCATGTTCAAGAGGAGCTTGTTGGTGGAACCAAGACCATTACACAAATATTGGGAGAAGAAGGCTAGATTCAGATAGTTTGACCTTTCGTTACTATTTTGGTCATAAATGAAGCTACATATCGAATTTTTTTGGGATTCTAGTTGGGATGAAAACTAGACTTCCATACATTTCTAAAGGTATATGGCACACCTTCTAATTTATTAAGATGAGAGAGAACCATCCATTTTAAGCTGGGTTTTTGCTTCTGCTAGATAGAATGCAGAAACAACGAACTTGTCTTATTTAATTAGTTGGGCTATGAAACTTTATTTATTTTGAGAGGAGACATTTTATTGGGTTTTAAACTTGTTTATTGTGTTTATTTTAATTAGTTTAGGCTAGTCTTAGCCTGAGTTGATTATTACTTAAATTGAGCTTATGTGAGACCCATTAAGGAAACTAAGGTTTTGGCTTAGAGTTTAAATACTCTTTAGGAATAATTTTAAGGTAGGCTTTATATGATATTTTCAGCTTTATAGCCGACTTTTTGGTTGCTCAATCTTAGTTCTTCATTGAACTTTCAACTCTTCAAAAAATTAACCATTCTTTATTGTGAATTTATACTTCATTTGGTTTATAGTCTTGTTGCCTTGGAGCAAGTCTTCCATTGTAATAAGCTCATTCAAATCTCAATAAACTTGGATTATATTGATCTTGGGGTCATGAATTCCATTAAATTCTGCTAGGGTTTGCATCATATAATGAACAATACAAATTTCGAGCTGATTTACATAAGTGTCATAATGCACTTAATGTTGGAGATTATTTCATGAAAAAGATTAGACTTGAATGAATCCTTTAAAAACTAGTCATAAATTGCAAGGGAGTAGTGCTAGATCATTCAAAGTGTTGCAAATGATTGAATCAAATAATTGTGTCATTAAATTGTCACTAAACTTTGATATTAACTTTATTTTTGACATGAAAGACTTCATTATCTATAAAATGCAACCTATCTTTAATGCTCATTTTGGAACACCTGCCTCATATTATCTTTAGCACAAAAAAAACATATTAACACTGCTTTGGATGCACAAGTTGTTTTTACCAGAGATGATGAACTTCGACGAATTCCAATACATGAGCTAGACAACTAGATTTAGAGTATTCTTGTATTATCAAAGAGACATCACAACAACTTAATCATGATCTTTGGGAGCATTATTGGAGTTACCTTAAACTACACTCGATGGAGTTGAGTTTCTCCAACCCAGAGAGAATTGGTGGGGACATCTGATTTGAGACATTGTTTACGCACTTAAATGATTATAGACGATGAAGAGTAGCTCAAACCATAGAGAAATTGGGTTTCAACATATGTTTTTTGTTTAATTTATTTAAACTTTTAGTTGGGGATTATTAATTAGGCTTTACTTGTTAAGTTTAATTTAAGTATTGTTGGGTATTCTATTTAGTGAGCTATAAACCCACTTATTTGTTGTAGTTAGGATTTTAATATTTATATCTTGTTTTTATAAATGTTAGACAATTATTGATAAATTAAATAAAAATTGCAAAGTTATATACCTTTACAACCCTGATTCTCTCTTCTTCAACTTTCTTTTATATTTCTCTAGCTTCTTCTTAGTTTATTCCTTTATTTTTAAATCTCTTTTACCCCGTATCAGAAAAGTAATAAAAAAAGTAAGTCTAAATTTTGCAGAAAATCTTCTAGTCACATGCCGTGTTATTATCTGATTCTTTTAGCAACCTCAAGAAAAAGAGCAACATTCTCCTCAGGTGTGCCCCCTGCAATTCCATGACCAAGATTCAGTGTATGTTTTCCTTTACCGGCTTTTCTGACGCCGCCGTTTATTCGATTAGCTATGAATTCCTTTGACCCAAATAAAACACCAGGATCTACATTTCCCTGAACTGCTACATCAGGCCCCAGTCGCCTCCTACCTTCAGCCATATCAACTGACCAATCCATGCTAACAACATCTACACCTGTCAAAGCTAGCCTCCAGATCCGCTGGCGTGAAGGATTAGTGGGAGATCTGGATGGGATTGAGGGAGATCTGGATGGGATTGAGTCACAGTGTCCACAATCTGCTTCAAGTATGTGTGAGCTTTGACTGAGGTAAAACAATGTAAACTCATAATTTCAGAAGGAGATTGTATTCATGTGCAGGCATTTGTATGTTCAAGCAGGAACAAAGGTACCAGATAATTCATGAAATCTAAGCAGGAGAGACTTGATTCAGAGTGTTCTGTTTGCACATGAGCATGTGGTTTCTAAGGCTCATCGTCTAAACACAACCGTTGGTTTACTGGTAAATGCCGTCCTCTTCAATTCATGATTCTGAGTTTCTCAAGGTAAATGTGTTAGCCTTACAACAAATTCAACCTCTTTTCTCAAGATCGATTACAAGGAAGTGCACTAGATTCAACCTCTTCTTTAAGTGGAAACTAGACATGATCTGCCAGTGGGCTCACAGAATACGACCCTGAGAATCAACTAAAAATTAGGCATGATCCATCACAGAAAACTCCACTTATTAAATTGTAAATGAATCTTTTTCTTTCTTTCTTTTTCAAAAACTAATTTCTAAAGCGGTGTTGACTTGCGTTTACTTTGTTTGAAAATGTGTTTGCTTTTTCCTCATCAATCTTTCCAAAATAAATTGCCGATCAACTACTGTCATATCAGCATTGAACGGAAACATGTTCATTGGACAAGTCTCACATGGCTTGGTTCTCCGGAACTGGCTGAACAAGGCATCATCAATGCACATTGTGTTAGAGCTTGATCTCTCCGACAGGCTTTAATGAATAATACCGCCTGGATTCCATTGTGCCAAAATTAAATGAGCCTGAATTGTTAGCATCAATGATCACCTTGTAGATGACAATCTCGAAGGTGGTCCTGAATATGATTTCGCAGAGATGAGGAGTTTAATTCCGTCTTCGTGTGGACCAAAAGGAGGCTCTAAAAACAAGCAGCGCAGCACAAGTGTGAGCCTTAGCCAGCACCACCTATCATCCGCCTTCCCTTACAACTGCCACCATTAAAGCAGCTTTTCATGGAGTTATGGACCACTTCCAGTTCTCATTTATTATTCCCTCTGACAATATATCCTTGCTGCTCAACCATCCTGTTGTGATGGACGGTTCGAATACATCCACGTACAGATCTTACTCAGTGTTATAGTCCTAGACTCTTTTCCATAAAAAAGAAGAAGAAGAAGACTATTAGTGATGTAAATCACTTCAAATCTACATAGCTTGGCTCGCGCATCACTGTTGTTCGGACCATAATTTTTCTAATTTAAGAAAATATATACGTGTTATTCACATATTTTCTAATAGAATATATATAATAACATTTAGATAACTTTGATGCCATCATCAAACCCAACCTAATAATTCAATATTTAAACTTTCTAGCCCGAATCCTTCACTAGCTCAGATTTCAAATTCAAAGAAAACCAAAATGACCAGTAAAAACTCAATTTGATCTAAGAAATTGAAATTATTTTTTTTTAATATTAAAATACATCTTAAATTAACTTGGATTAACTTAGGTTAACCAATAATTTAGGTTATAAATCTGATGGAGTTTAATGACTCTGATTTTTAAGTTACTTTTTTTTATTTAGTTATGAAATAAAAAAAAATAAATGTTTTGAAAAGAAAAAAAAAAAAAAAAAAATTTAAAATATATATAATAGAACAAAACACCTCAAAAGCCAGACAAATCGTCTAGCATGGACTATACATGCTTTAGACATTGTTTTTTTTCTAACAATTTTCTTTACATTCCAGCCAACTATGACAACTCGTAAAGGTTAATTTTAATTTTTATATGTAATCTATTTATTGTTGAAACAATTTTTTTAATTTGTTTATGTTAAATTCTGTTAGATTGAAATATGGCTCTTATGCTAGTTTGATTAGAGAATACAGGGGTGTAAGGAGGTTATTGGTTAGGGAGAGTGAGGTCTGGTGGATATTGGTGTGGTGGACGAGAAAAATATGATGACGGCTTGTGGCCTGGTTGGAGATTGAGGAGGAGAATTTTCTGGGTTGCATTGATGAAGATTAGGCAACAAAAGCGTCTATGGTCTGTGGTTTTTATTTTATTATTATTATTATTTTATTATTAATATGGGTGTCTGGGATAGCTTGCGCGCACCTCGACTAATCCCACGAATTCTGAAGTTAACGACCATGTAAGCCTCCAGTGGCTATCATATGAACAATCTAAGGTTTGAACTTGAGACCATGAAGAGAGCAAACATCTTGGTCCCAAGCTTTTATCATTGAGCCGCCACCACCTAGATGATTTTATTTTATTATTTTCTTTAAAGTAGAAGAAGAGGACTATGGTATATATGAGAAAAGGCCAAGACAATTTTTTTTTTTTTTTTTTTCAAAATGTGTAGGATCTGGTTCAATGGATAGAGGAACAACAGAATTATGAGGGAAAAATAAGTGCAAGGCTAGGATTTACGGATTTAATTCTGGATTGGGATTGAATAGAGGGGGCTTGAATTGCTAATGATTGTAACTAAAAATCTAGGTTTAATTCCTGAATATTTTTCTTGAATTGGTTGAAATTATGTTTGTTTGAGTCCTATAATTTTTCTAGCTTTTTCATTATAGTCCCTAGCTTTTAAATTTTTAAGTTTCATTCAATTAAGCCAAACCAACAAGAGGAGACCCACTACGTCAAGTTTTGACATGAAAATAAAAATAAACCATCTTTAAAAGCTTGAAATGTTTGGTAGACAAGATAAAAAGATGAGACGGAAAAATAAATATAAGGCAACAAAGCCTAACCTTATTTAAATCCACAAAAATCGATTTCATCTTTATGTAAACATCACAGAAAGAAAATCTTGCTTGAAATAAAGTTTTGTCCAAAGCAAGATCAAATGATTTGGTAATTGCAAATAGTATACATTTGGAATGTGGTCTGACTCGTGCCCACTACATATTCTCTAAAGTTAACCATATGGTTTTTCTAATTGTTGCAAATAAGGCTAATATTTATTAGCAAAAACAAGTTTAAATTTGAGATAAAAAAAAATATCATCTTAATAATCTTTTTATAATTATAAAAATTTAAATCATGATGATTCATTTCAATAATTAAACTTGAATAAATCAATCATTAAAATTTATGATCTGATCCCAAATTATAAAAAATGATTTTGCAAAGTTTATGACAAAGATGATGTTGATGTATGTATACCTCATGTGGATGAATAATTATTTTAAGAGTAATTTTATGATAATGATGGTCGAACGCCTATCTAAAATAATTTGAATGATAATGATGGGTGTGCACCTCCTCAACCACAGGATATGTTGTTTGAAGAACATGGCTAAATTGATTGATAATAGTTTAGTTTGAAATATTTTAAATAATGATAATGCATGTGAGCCTTCTGAAAATGACCAGTTAGATTAGTTTGGAGTCTATGATTATAACAATGTAATGTTATAGATGGAATGCTGGCAAGAAGAGCTTCATCACAAACTGAAATTGGTGGAGCTAACAATCCTGCTTTTTTTTTTTATTATTATTATTAAAAATGAGTAGCAATAAATGAAACTAAGTCTTTTAAAATCAAAGTAAAAATTATCACTCTTCAAGTAGTAATTGAAGGTGTCAAATCATCAAAAAAGTGAACAATGAGTAACATCATAAATTAAAAGCAAGTTGTATATAAAGTCAATAATCTTATAATAATAATAATAAAAAAAAAACTGTGCGGCCAAATCCCAAGATGAAAGGCAAAATTAACATTCTTCAAACATTACTAGAGGGTGGAAAGTCTTTTAAAAAAAAAAGTGGGAAGAATTATAGTTGGGGGCAATACTACCATTCTTTAAGTATTATAAAAATTAACATTCTTCAAACATTACTAGAGGGTGCAAAGTATTTTAAAACAACAAGTGGGAAGAATTGTAGTTGGGGGCAATACTACCATTCTTTAAGTATTATAAAAATGAATAGATAATTTATGTATTTGGACTTGAGCATAATAGTGATTTAAATAGCTAAAGGACATTAAAATGGAAGCAGTGAACTCAACCCCATCAACAGGTAAACTAAAAAAAACCTATATCCCTAACAAATAAATATTTATTTATTACTATTCAAGGTCCACATGTTAACCTAGCAAATTTGAACCCAGCAAAATTCATTGCAACTTTAAGCTCAAAAAAACTTCAACAAATTTGAGTATAACAAGATTTTAACAAATTTGAACCCAACAAGGTTCAATGCAATTTTGAGTCAAGTAAGTTCCAACCAATTTGAGTCCAACAAGACTCTAAAATATTTAAACCTATCAAGGTTCGTTGCAATTTCGAGTCTAGAAAAACTTTAGCAAATTTAAACCCAACAGGGTTCATTTTAATTTTTTAGCCTAGCAAGGCTCCAACAAATTTAAACCCACAAGGTTTCCTTTAACTTGTTTTAATCTAATGTGTTTTGATTTTAGTTCTTTGCAAAGAGAGAGGTAGTTTCTAAGTTGACTCTATTTTAATTTTTTGTAAAAGAAAGTAGTTGTTTTCAAGTTGACTTGATTTTTATATATATATATATATATATATATATATATATATATATATATATATATATATATATATTGAAAAAGAGGGTGGTTGTCTTTAAGTTGACCCAATTTTAATTTTTTTTGCAAAAAAGGTGGTCACTAAGTTGACCAAATTTAAAATTTTCAAAAAATACCATTTTTTTTTATAATTTTACTACACAAAGCCTATGAAAAAAATGTTTTTCATGACTTCGTACAATAAGCATTGTAAAGAATGTGCAACTTTTTGTATTCCTAACTTAACTTGACACATAAAAATAAAAAGTGATGAAAAATAACAAAATGATTAAAATTAACTAGATTTATTGAAAATAATTTTTTTTTGAATTCTTTTTTAAAAAAAATAATGGGGAGTCAAAACCTAGGTTATGACAAAAAAAAAAAAAAAAAAGAGCAGACAATGCATCATCTGATTACTCAATTTTCGATCACCAAAAAAGTTGATGAAAAATTAGGTTGGGGTTTTTCCGGGCCATAAAACCAAAATTTGACACATTTCCCTCTTAAAATGCCTAAAACAACTCTAACAATCTTAATAAACTCATTCCCAATCTAAAAAAACCTAAATCAATTCAAAAACACAAAATTCAATTGAAGAAGTTATCTCTAACCTCAATCTAGTTTTTTTTTTTTATTTTGACAATTTGAAAGGTAAAATCCACTTCAATGAATTAAAAAGTACAACTTTCAACCTAAGGACCAAAAAAGAACTACTAAAAAAGAAGAAGAAGAAGAAGAAGAAGAAGAAGGAGGGATGTATTTTTTTCTCACTTTCAATTTTTGTCCTTTCATTTTAATTTTTTCTAAAC
Organism: Populus alba; assembly: GCF_005239225.2. NCBI lineage: Eukaryota > Viridiplantae > Streptophyta > Magnoliopsida > Malpighiales > Salicaceae > Populus > Populus alba. The sequence continues at coordinate 8,247,412 of NC_133296.1, read as the reverse complement.
AATAAAACTTAATTAACACCAATCTAATATTGAGACGTTATATTGAGACTATGATAACTTGTAAAAAAAATCAAAATAAATTATAAAATTTAAGTTTCAATTAATATAATATAAACAATTGAAATTGAAACAATAAAAGTAGCGTTTGGGAATGCGGTTTCCAAAAAATTCAAAAGTTTTTTTTTTTTTGCTAAAATTTAATACGGTTTATACTTTTTGCATCGTTTTGATGTGTTGATATCAAAAATAATTTTTAAAAAATAAAAAAAATATTATTGGCATGCATTTCGACACGAAAAGTTATTTGAAAAGCAATCATTATCATACTGACAAACACGCTCAAAATCAATAATAAAAAAATTAAAGATTAAGAAAAATTAACAAAATATTATTCCAAGAACAATCTCTTTTAAGTTTTTTTATAATAATATAATGTAATGGAATAAATAAGGATGCCCCACTTCAGTTATATATTTTCAAAATATTATTTTGTTGTTACTTGACACCATGTGGGGACAACGTTTCACAAATCGATGCTAACAGGTGTTCTTTGTTCGGCGTATTTAATGAGCCCCAACTGTCTCTTCTGCAACCTTAATTAATCCGTAATCTGCCAACACTGCCAAAGACTCATTCAGACACGCGCGCACACACACACACACAGAGCGAGAGAGTGAGCCAGAGAGGGATTCCATTCTTTATGATCATCAGCTTCATTCCCGGATCTTGAATCCTTCAGAATATTTGCAGACCTAAGAACTTCAGCAGCCTGCCTACCTTGCTAGCAAATCCCCCAAAATGCCGAGTGATGGGCAGCAAGTATCTCAACAATCACTTGAAATCAAACAAAATGACAAGTTCTTCACAAGGATTATGTCCAAAGAATCCTCCATGGCCAATTCTTCGAACAGGGTATATTATGGAGGTGCTTCAGGTGCAGTTCCATTCATGTGGGAATCAAGGCCAGGTACTCCAAAGCACACTCTTGCTGATACCTGCACCCCTCCCTTGATTCCTCCTCCTTCATATCTTTCATCTTCAAAATCAAACTCCATGCACAAGAATAATGCAAACCCAAACATCTTGACCTCTTTATTCCAGAGGTTCCTCCCTAAAAGGACTCGTATGTCGCCATCATCTTCAATGTCTTCAACCTCCTCCTCCTCGTCTTGTTCGTCATTTTATTCATCACAATCAAACTTCATGAATTCAAAATCTAGAAAGAGCTACGGTTTTTCAAGTGCAAGATCGCTTATCTGTTACAGGTTTGATGGATGACTATGATCATAATGATGGACATGGCCTTAGATCACCCATTTCAACTCTGTGTTGTGATGTTAAACGTAAAGCCGTGAGTGGGTGCCTTGGTTACCATTTCATGAGGAACATGAAGAGTGCAGTTTCGTAACTCGTACGGCATGGATCATGAGGCCTTGTTTTTCCCCGCTTCCTCTCCCCCTCTTGTTGGCGTGTAGTTCTGCTAATGTATTGGTTTTATATAAATTATCATGTAGAACAATGTGAGTATTGTTTGTGGATGTTATTCTTTCGGTGAATTATTATTTTAGCATGTTAAAGATTATCAAAATGAGCTCGAAAGTCTTGCTCACCGCAACACTGTCAAATCTATCCTGCTAGTAGTAACAAATCTCAATTTCGTTTCGTGTTTTTTAGGAAGTAAATAGAAAAATATTTTCTTATTGATGGTAACAAAATAATTAACTTTATTGAAAATTATACTTGATTTTACATGATTGTCAAAACTATAGAAGGAGACAAATGGTAAAAAGATGAAAAATGTGCAATGAGGCAATCTACATAATAATTCTTAAATCACTTACATAAATTATAATTATAAAAGAAACTAAAACATTTAAGAGAAAAATTGTAAATCAAGATTTTAGTGTCGTATTTTTTAAAATATTAGTTTCATCCATTAATATTTTTTAATTTTAAATTTATTTTCATAATATTTTAATTTTGGTTTATTGCATAATCCGGGTTCATCAAATAATTAGCATCCAAAAATAAAATAAAACATTTATTAAGGCCATTTCTTAATGATAGCAAAAAATTGATCATATTGTGATTTTCTCATAAAAAAAAACCTAATTTCCTTATTATTTACTTTCATAAATGATATTAGTAATTCCTCTATATCTTTAAGGCCATTTTCATATTCTCAAAATATTTTTATTTGTCTTTTTTATCATTTATTTCATTTACGAACTTGTTATCGTTTCACGGTCACCCCTTTTTGTTCTTTTATATCATTCTTTCTTATTGTTTATTATTTATTCTTTATTACCATATTAATTTCCTAGAATTATTTTCTCATTTTTAATTTCCTTGTTCATTTATTCATCAGAACCCATTACTCATTCCACTTACATTACACATCTTAATTTAAGATTTGTAACCCTCGTTATAATTTCAACAATCCCTTTAAATATATTTATGAATATCATTCTCTTCATTTTACATCACATTAACTATTTATTTTTGTATTTAATCCCAAACTTTTATTTATCATTGGGACCTTGCTAACTATTGTCATACTTTTTATACGTGGGTTTACAATATTTGCTTTCAATTTTCCTTGTATGATTGTATGTTAGTTTTCTTTACTAAAGAATCAATCCAGGGATGGTATGATCCTTCAACATGTCATGTCCTTTAAACGTTATGATTTATTATATACATAGTTTGTTTTTGCTTTTCTTTACCAAATACTCAATTCGAGGATGGTATGAAACTTAAATGGTCTTGTCATCTAGAAGTTAAGACTTAGTTATTTTTATATATCAAAATCTAAAAAAACAAGAAAAGATCAATGTAACTGATATAACCATATATTTGATAGTCTCACCTACATTTACCTAGTGTTTTACCCATGTTATATATATATATAAAATGCCTTGATATTCTTTATTTTATGTTTTCAAGGTACTTTTGGATGAAAGATGTAAAAAGGAGTAAATTAGAGGTAATTGACAGATTTGACGTTCAGTTGATGTTTTGTGCAGAGCGTGAGTTCTAGAGGTCGAAATGAAGTGATTCTAGTGGCAATAAAAAGCTAAAATCCATACTTTTCTGGAAATTTAATGCAAGAAAAATAAAAAGAGAAGGATCATGAAAATCACATCCTTCAAAATCAAATCTCGCAGTCTGCCAATGTTGATCTTTGTCCATTCAAAATTCAATATCTGGAGCTGCAGAAGTCCAATTGATGCAAACTCAATTTTGTTAGATTCTTGACTTAAAGACCTATGAACACTCAGAATTTTAGAAAACAACAATGTCATATGAGAGAGATATTAATTTTTAAAGATGACAGCTGAATTCTGCCAGCAAACAGGTTTTGTAAAGGAACATGTCTAAATTAATTTCGAAGCATCTAAACCAGTGTCCAAGTTTTTATTTTAGTAATTTAGCTCCTCTAAGTCAAATCTTGAAGATTTAATGCAAAGTTATTTCTCCTTTTTTGGAAAATAGTTATTAAAGTACTTAAATGTAAATTGTCAGCTTAAGGGGGGGCTATTTTGTAAAATAGAGACTAGGGTTTCTAGAAATCAATCAATTTATCTAGTTCTTAGGGCTGCCATTCAACTAAATCATTAATGCAGACATTGTGATTGTTTGTTGGTTAGGGTTAATTATACGACGGATCCGTTAATCAACCAACATTAAGAAAAGATAAAAATTCAGAATATAAATTGAAGTTTCGTTTCAAGGATCGATTCTAATTTCCGTTGGTAGATGTGTGCTTGCAACCAAGGTTTATTTTCTTGATAAATTTTGGTTTCAATTGATTTTGTTTGCTAGTTTAATTTCTTTCATAGTTTATATCATCACAAATCAAAACCCCCCAATTGCATAACGTATAGCATAAAAATATGAATTAAATCTTCCTTGTGGGATTGACCCCTTACTTGCTCTATACTATCTTGTGTGTTGTGTTTTAAGTTAGGGTAATTAATTTGTGCGACCGCGACATCGCAACAATGATTTTATAAAAATCATGTAAATATTTTTTTTCTAATATTTTCTTGTAAATATTACTTGGTAATTGTTTTTGTCAATATGTGAGAATGCTTATTTATAAATTTTCAGATCTTAAGATAAACATCTCCTTATCATAATGAATGTACTCGGGTTGGGTTAATGTGACCCCATAAAGTCTCATTGAATGTAAGTTACATCTTTTAAAACCTTTATGGATATGATTAAATAGAATGCCCCAAAACTCAACTAATCATTTCTATCATTTAGTCTAACTCTAGTATCTTAAAAGTTCTAAATCACTAGTCTAAGTTCATATAGTTTTATACACATATGCAAGATTAGGAAAACTCTTATCATGTCAGCACAGTAGGTACCTTTGATCATTAAAAGCAAATATGAAGTAGCTTATCTTAGATATGATGCTTTAGAGTGATTTTTATTATCCATTTAGCATAATTAGTCTCTTATCTAAAACTTCTGAAAGAACGGTTCAGATTTCTAGTTACCATAAAACTAGATGATAACTCATTTTTCTTAATTTTCCTAAATCAATCCTAATCAGCTTATTTGGTGAAAAAGAGAAGAAGAAACATATACTGCAAAGATTAATAAAAAGCTCAAATGTTAATGCTTTGAGTCAAAACTTAACTACATGATATAGATTAAAAAAATAATTTACATAAATAATGATATGAACATAAAACCATAATAATATTAATAAAATTTGACTTAATTTAGTAATTATATAAAAACTAATAAGATGTATTTACTATTTTTTAATATGTAAGCAAAACGGATAGCACATCTTGATTTCCAACTATCATGTTCATTAAAAGAACAACAAATCAATCTTTGGGTGATCCTAAATTTTTATAATAAAAAATCAAAATTAAAAGGATAAAAACCAAATGTGAAGGAAAAATTAATTGGAGGGTGACACGACCAAAAGCTTGATGTCTTCTCCCAAGTGCAGGAGTGTCGAAGTAATAAATAACCCGGCAAGACCGGGGTCGAACCACAGAGAGGTTAATTATATAAATTATAAATAACAACACAACAATAACAATAATAACGATAATAATAACAATAGTAGTACTAGTACTAGTAATAATAATAATAATAATAATAATCAGTACGTGGCGTTGTTATACATGAGAATGATCTAAAAGATCGGGTCACAGGTTTTCAGCTTATATACTGAGTTTATGAACAGATAATAATAATAATAATAATAATAATAATAATAACAACAATAATAAAGAAGAGAAGGAAGAAATTAATGAGAACTTTGAGTTGAAAGATTAATGTAAGGATTAAACAACGATAAAAATAAATGTCAAGGTTAGAGGATCCACTAATGGTACTTCAAACAAGTATAGTATAAACTCTTATTACTCAATTAGAAACCACACATAAAGGAGGTTCCAATCAGATTATAAATTTTTAACATGATTACATTAATTATCTTATTCGAATAAAGCTAATACTTGTAAATGTTGGCAGACATTCATGATTATAACTTATGTTAACAACAAATCAAGTTCCTTTCATAGCTCAGGTGTCGGTTATACCATACAGTATGGGCTATGAAAGTGCCAAGTATTTGTTGTACCAAGTGTTATACAACATAAATCTAGATTAACCATTTAACAAGCAAAGTATTAAAAGTGAACAAGATAATAAATATAAAACATGTTAGTATCCAACGTTAAGGTCCATGTTAAGTTTATATTATACTTATTCTTACACCATTAGTGTACCCTTTTCACCTTGACATAATTAACTTAGCTAAACATAATGAAAGAAAGAAACATAAATGAACAAGATAAGAACATAAATGAGAAAGAAGTTAACTAAGTAAAGGAAAGGAAATTAAGTGCATAAACTTGATATTAATGAAAGCAAAACATAAGCAATACAAAGAGAGAAAGCAAGAGCATGATCTTGATCTAGAAACCAAGATGCATGAATACATGGTAAGTGCCTCCTTTTATAGGCCAAAATTTGGAACTATTGATTTGTTAATTAATTGATGAGTGGGTGGCCACATCTTGACTTGGTGACAATCCTTATCTTCTTTTCTGAACAAGACGTAATTGCTAATATCATAATTTGCCCAGAATCCTGAGGAATGTTCTAGGAAATTGTCTCAGCTTTCCAACAAAAAAAAAAATGAGGTCATTTGGACTTCTAGAACTCAAGATATGGGCTGAACACTAAATAGTGTCTGGGCTGCAGGACAGCTTCGGACTTCTTCGTTGTTCCTTCAGTTTGGACTTCAAAAAGGCCTTTTTAAATCTTGGGCTTCCATGAAAGTTTTAGGCCTTTTTCTTACCTTTCCATCCATATAAAATGGACCTAAATCCGAGATCTAGATCTCCAGATATGATCCAATTACCGAGCAATGTTCCGGTTTGGACTGCACCGGCATCTCTTTTCTAAGTTTGGCCATCTCTTTGTCCTTTCACTTTCAATACTTAAACTCATCAATCAATCCTTTTATTTATGTGATAGGCCTGCATTTAAGATGAACATTTACCATAAATTAAGGTATCTTATAGTATCAAACTTGTTATTATAAAACATGTTTTAGTTAAGGAGTTATTGATACTTCAAGTGCAAAATGATGATATAAAACCTTGATAAACATGCACTTTTAAGTACTAATCACACCCCCCAACCAGCTTATTACTAGTCCCTAGTAATCTAAAGCGTTAAAATAGAGAAACAATTTACAAGTTTCACAAAGCAAGGCATTCATCATTCAACTTCCATTAATCTATCCAGATAAACAAACTCTCATTAAATTTATATTACTACTTCATACTTCTTAAACAAGATATTAATAAACCTTCTTTTTATGTGCTCAATATATGAAAACATAGATGATGGGGCTTTTGTTGGAAGAAAACAATATTATGTTCAAATGTTTAAGGTGAACTTCCTTGGGTTGGGATTATTATTATTATTACTTTTTTTTCTCTTTTTTATTTTATTTTATTTTATTTTATTTATATACACATACAACTTAAAACACAATGTATCTTTAACCCATGTAACAAGTTTTAGGCTAATGACTCCCAGACCAGTTGGTCTTAGGGCATTAGGTGTTGAGACACCCCTATGAGCTTAACAACTCGGGTTGCAGATATTGATACGTAGATAGTGCAATGTTTGATTCCCTTAAGCTTTTCTCCTTAACCCATGTAACAAGTTTTGGGCCAATAGCTCCCAAGTCAATTGACTTTAGGGTATTAGGTGTTAAAACACCCCTTCGGGCTTAATTGCTTAGGTTAGGGAGGCTACGAAACCAAACTTATCTACGTTTTTATTATCATCAATATTCTCATCATTTTTATTTTTTTTGCAAATTATATACTATCCCTTACCCTTAGTTGTTACCTTCAACAAAAGAACATAAATAATGTAATAATCCAATGTGCAACCCACAATCATATGTTAAAGTGTGTGTGTGAAAATGAAGGTTTAATAATACTTGTTAAATGAGTATAGGAGCAGAATTAAGTGATAACAATGCGAGAGTTTGTAAACCTGAATATTTCAAGAAGTATTCTAATAGGTCTTGTTATGAATATTGCAAATAACCATTAGAATTTTTTACTAAGATGCGTCTCAAGAATAATTCCTCTTTACTCTGTCATCCTAGTAATAACAGTTTTGCCAAATGGTTTTTTTAAAAACAAAAACAGTTAGTTAGTTAGGTTTTTTTTTTAAAAAAAACTATTACCCTCTCCCCCCAACCAAAACGAGGCATTGTCCTCAATGTCCTAAGATAGAAAGATAGAGTATAGAAGACATAACCTGAAATAGCGAACAATGATAAACCTGAAACACACTTAAACAAATATAAGAAGTAACAAAACAAAATAATATGCTATTAATAAAACCACAAGACACAAAGTTTCACGATGAAGGCTCAAATCTAATTTAAGCTTTTTATGGCTTTCCTTAGTTGACCAATCTAGGCGACTCATGCAAGGATCAATGACAGGGATGAAAGATTGTAGTTGGTCAATCAATTGTTCAGCAGTGGCAGCAGAGATTATAATTTTTTATGCCGAAGATGTTAGAAATTCCTGTTCCACAGCTTAATCAAGGAAAGACAGCAATGTATCATAAAAACCATTAACATTTAACAAACCTATAGGTTTATGGTGAATGTGTAGTTGGGCCCAAGATGAAATATGAAAGATCTCTTCCAATGTGCCCAGATCACCTGGTAAGGCAATGAAGGCATCAGCATGGCTAAACATGGCGTTCAGTCGGTCAGACATTGTGGAGACCTATAGTTCCTCTCCAATTGTTTTTTCAATGATGTCTCTATTTGCTAAAGCTTTGGGGACAACCCCCAAAACTTGACTGCCTCTTAAAAATGCAGCCATTGACACACCTCCCATTAACCCAAGGCTACCTCCCCCATACACTAAATGAATCTTTCTCTCAGCTAGTACTTGACCAAGATAATTTGTTGATTCTAAAAACTCTTTTTCTTTCCCAGGGCTGGATCCTTCGAAAACACAAATATTTCTTATGTGATGACTTGAGGAACCTGCCATTTCTACACACTTCTATATTTGATGAATGTATGGGATGAGTAGAAATAAAGGGAAGGAAGAGAAGAATTTATAGATGAAAAAGTGAAAATGCAATCATACCACCTATATGGAGGCCAGTTGTAGTCTCACACTCTCTCTCTTTATTTATTTATTTTGACAAAGCATGTATGTGTAGGTAGTTGTGATTGTGGCTCATATCTTCCCTTGGTTTTACGTCCAAGAACGGCTTAAATGCCCTCTATGGGTCGAGGATAGGCTTCTCATCCAGTTTTCTTAAAAACTGGCAAACAAGGTCTTTTTTAGTCAGATTCCCAAGACTAAGTTGATCATGTTCTTTATGGAATTGTAGCCATAAATCATGAATTACACGATGCACATCTCCACTAGGATGCGTCTCAAGGGTCAACAAAAGATTATCTAAAGACCCCTTACTCAGGCCATCCTTAATGAATTGTATTTTATCTTCACGGTTTACAGATACCATTCCTAAAGAACGACATGTCGCATTACAAGTCCATCTGGCACATCTGTGACAGACTTTCAGTCGTTTTGCACGACGTTTCTTTGCAAAAGTGCTTTTACATGTTCCAGGCATGTGTGAAATGAAAGAATTGGAGGACTCACCTGATAATCAGACCTTTGCTTCAATCAGCCAATGAATATCTTCAGGAATTCCATGGTTCATTAACAACCTCAATCTTTCACACCTAGCACGGTCAATTTTTGTAATCGCATTCTGAGGCAGAGCGGGAAAATACTTTCTTAATTTTTCAAGAGTGGTATCCATTTTCAAATGAGAATTTGATGGGAGATTCAAAGAAAGAAGAAAGAGCAGAGAATTGCACAATTATATACACAAATATCAGTTATCATGGGAAACTGAAAGAACCGACTTAAGAGTCACGGAGTACCGTTATCCGCCATTTGACCGGGGTGAGAGAAACTAGCAAAACAAAAGATACACCAAAACAAACACAAAACAATATGAGAAAAAGAATCAATCTTTATATACAGGATCACTCAATTCAGTAGAGTCATTTTCAACTAAAAAATTGTTAAAATAAACTTTCAACCGATGCCCATTTACCTTGAAAACATTGCCATTCTTTGGATTCTCGATATCACAGGCCCCATATGGATACACATGTTTCACAATAAAAGGACCGCTCCATCTTGATCTTAGTTTTCCAGGAAATAAATGGAGTCGAGAATTATAAAGCAAGACTTTTTGACCAACATTGAATGTTTTTCTCAGTATTTTCTTGTCATGAAACTCTTTGATTCTTGCTTTATGAATTCTTGAATTGTCATATGCATCATTTCTAATTTCCTCAAGCTCATTTATTTGCAATTTTCGCAGCTGACTAGTATCATCAATGTTTGAATTGAAAGCTTTAATAGCCCAATAAGCTTTATGTTCAATTTCCACAGGCAAGTGACAAGGTTTTCCATAGACTAGTCTATAAGGTGACATACCTAATGATGTTTTATATGCAGTTCGATAAGCCCAAAGTGCATCATTAAGTCTTAAAGACTAGTCTTTCCGATTAGGGTTCACCGTTTTCTCCAAGATCTGTTTGATCTCCCTATTAGGAAGCTCTACTTGTCCACTTGTCTGACGGTGATAAGGGGTGGCAACTTTGTGTGTGATTCCATATTTCTTCATTAAAGAAGCAAATGGCTTGTTGCATAAATGTGTTCCACCATCACTTATTATGGCTCGAGAAATTCCAAATCGACTCAAAATATTGTCTTTCAAAAACTTTATCACTGTTTTGTGATCATTGTTTCGACTTGGAATTGCCTCTATCCATTTTGAAACATAATCTACTGCGACTAATATGTACACGAAACCAAATGATGGAGGAAATGGACCCATGAAATCTATACCCTAACAGTCAAAGATCTCAATGACAAGAATAGGATTTAAAGGCATCATGTGATGTTTTGAAATATTTCCCAACTTTTGACAATTTTCACAAGTCTTGCAGAATGCATGTGAGTCTTTGAACATGGTGGGCCAATAAAATCCACTTTGTAAGATTTTTGCAGTTGTCTTTCTTGATGAGAAATGACCCCCACATGCCTCAGAATGACAAAATTTAATGACACTACTTACCTCATTGTCAGGAATGCATCTTCGAAATATTTGATCAGGACAATATTTGAATAAATAAGGGTCATCCCAATAAAAGTTCTTCACTTCGTTCAAGAACTTTCTTTTTTCTTGGATACTCCAATGAGCTGGCAATTGTCCTGAAACAAGAAAATTAACAATATTAGCAAACCAAGGCATCATAGAAACGGAAAATAAAGATTCATCGGGAAAGTAGTCATCAATTGGTGTGATGTCAGATTTCGAATATGTTGTCAATCTTGACAAATGATCTGCAACAACATTTTCGGTGCCTTTCTTGTCTTTGATTGTGATATCAAATTCTTGAAGTAACAAAATCCACCGCACCAATCTAGCCTTAGAATCTTTCTTAGAAAGAAGATATTTCAATGCTGCATGATCACTAAAAACAACAACAGGTGAGCCAACAAGATAAGATCTGAATTTATCACAAGCAAATACTACTGCAAGTAATTCTTTTTCAGTGGTGGTGTAATTCATTTGAGCACCATTTAAAGTTTTACTTGCATAGTAAATCACATAAGGCTTCTTATCTTTTCTTTGTCCCAAGACAGCACCCACGACATAATCACTAGCGTCACACATTATTTCAAAAGGTAATGACCAATCAGGAGGTTGAATGACAGGAGCAGAAGTAAGCAGGTTTTTAAGTTTAACAAAGGCTTCTTCACAATGTTCAGTCCATTCAAAAATATTATCCTTTGTTAGAAGGTTACTCAAGGGCTTAGATATTACACTAAAATCTTTGATGAACCTTCTGTAAAAACCAGCATGTCCTAAGAATGATCTAACATCTTTAACAGATTTTGGTGTTGGTAAGTTGGCAATTAACTCGATTTTAGATTTGTCAACCTCAATTCCTTTCGATGAAATAATGTGACCAAGTACAATGCCATTTGTTACCATAAAGTGACATTTTTCCCAATTTAGTACAAGATTCTTTTCTTCACACCTGCTCAAAACCTTTTCTAAGTTAGTCAAACAATCATCAAATGAATCACCAAAAACAGAAAAATCATCCATAAAAATTTCAAGAAAACGTTCAACCATATCACTGAATATGCTAAGCATGCATATTTGAAACGTGGCTGGTGCATTACATAATCCAAAAGGCATCCTTTGATATGCAAAAGTACCAAATGGACATGTGAAAGTAGTATTCTCTTGATCTTCCAATGCAATTTCAATTTGATTGTAACCTGAATAGCCATCTAGGAAACAGTAAAATTCATGATCTGTAACTCTTTCTAGGATTTGGTCCATGAAAGGTAAAGGGAAATGATTTTTTCTAGTCATTGAATTAAGTTTCCTATAGTCAATGCACATGCGTCAACCAGTAACAGTCCTAGTTGGAATTAACTCATTTTTCTCATTCGTTATCACAGTGACTCCAGACTTTTTGGGTACAACTTGGGTAGGACTTACCCATTTGCTGTCAGAAATAGGATAAATGATTCCATTATCTAGAAGCTTAATAACTTCATTTTTCACTACTTCTTTCATATTAGGATTAAGCCTTCATTGCATTTCTCTAGAGGGTTTAGCATTTTCCTCCAAATAAATCCTGTGTGTGCAAATCAAAGGGCTAATTCCTTTTATGTCAGCTATGGTCCATCCTAATGCATTTTTGTGCATTTTCAGAGTCTATAATAACTTACCTTCTTGATGTGCATTAAGTTTGGAAGAGATTATTACCGGAAAAGTTTCATTTTCTCCCAAAAATGAGTATTTGAGATTAAATGGTAACGGCTTCAATTCAGGTTTTGGTGGTTGAACACTTGAAGGTATAGGCTCAATGGATCGTGGTGGCAATTATTCAATTTGTGGTCTCCAATTGCATGCCTTTGATTCCTGAAAGTAGACCATTTGCAAATCATCAGATTCATCAATCTCAATTTCACTAGAAGTGGTTTGAAATTGATCATGAACTAATTTTTCAATAAAGTCCACTTCCTGTAAATCATTATCATCTCCAGGTTGCTTGTAAATGTTGAAAATATTCATCTCCAATGTCATGTTTCCAAATGATAGCTTCATCAGTCCATTCCTACAATTAATCAATGCATTAGAAGTGGCAAGAAATGGACGTCCTAAAATGACAGGAATTGAATTACATACTTCAACAGGTTATGTATCCAAGAGAACAAAATCCACAGGATAAATGAATTTATCGACTTGTACTAACACATCTTCAACTATTCCTCTAGGCACTTTTACAGATCTATCAGCAGGTAAAAGAGTACAGAGGTTGGTTTTAACTCACCTAGATTGAGACTTTGAAAGACTGAATATGGAAGTAAATTCACACTAGCTCTAAGATCAAGTAAGGCTCTTTCAATTTTATGTTCTCCAATAAAGCAAGAAATTATAGGACAACCAGGGTCTTTATATTTCAAAGCATTATTTTTTTGAAGAATGACACTTACTTGTTCGGCTAAAAAGGCTTTCTTTTTCACATTCAGTTTTCTCTTCACGGTGCATAGATCTTTCAAAAATTTAACATAGGAAGAAACCTGTTTAATAGCATCCAACAAAGGTATATTGATCCTTACCTGTTTGAAAGTTTCAAAGATTTCAGAGTTGTGATTGACTTTCCTTTGTTTGGTCATGGCATGAGGAAATGGAAGTGCTGGCGGGGAATCAGCCTTCTCTTTGCAATGTTCAGGTTCAACTCATTCCTTACCCTCAGAGATAGACTCATCATCTTTCTCATAAGGTTCAAGAATGGGTTTTTCAATAACCTTACCACTACGAAGAGTGATGACTGATTTAACTTGATCCATGTGTTGGCTTCCAGAACTACTCGCATTTGCATTGTATTGCCTTTTTGGATTTTGCTATGGTTGAGATGGAAACTTATCTTTCTCTTGGAAATTGAGAGCATATGTTAATTTTGCAAGAGCATCTTTAAAATCTGTCATGCTTTGAGCAAGTTGAGTGTTGATTGTCTCCTGCTTTTCAATGAATGCATGCAATGTTTCCTCAAAATTTCTTCTAGGAGGTGGAGCATAAGGAGGTGCATATCCATGAGAATTTTAAAAATTATGGTGTGCTTGAAACGGTGGCTGTGAAGTTTGTGCATTGTTGCTATCACTCTTCCAACTGAAATTTGGGTGATTTCTCCAACCAGGGTTATACGTTTGGGAGTATGGGTTATGGTTGGGTCTTTGGAAACTGTTTAAAGCTTGTTCATGGAGGCATTCCTTAAAAGAAGGCAAAGTTGGACAATCATTTGTTGAGTGTTCCTTGGTTTCACAGATTTAACACACAATATCTTGAACAGATTTTAATTGACCATTCTTTTTCAATTCAAGTGCTTCGACTTTTCTAGCTAAAGATGCAAACTTGGCTTGGAGGTCATGATCTTCCCTAAGGTTGTGCATACTTCCACTAGATGTATGAGGTTGAGTTTTACTTGGTGCCTCATAAGTACCTGTGGTGTCCCAATTTTGAGCATTTTCGGCTAGCAAGTCTAGGTACTCCATTGCTTCATTAGGGTCTTTATCTTCGAAAGTTTCATTGCACATCAATTCAACCATTTGCCTATCTCTAGGTGATAAACCTTTATAAAAATATGAAACCAATCTCCATGTTTCAAAACCATGAAGAGGGCAAGTATTAAGCAAATCTCGATACCTATCCCAACATTGGTAAAAATTTTCTCTTGGTTTTTGAGTGAAAGTGATGATTTGTCTTTTGAAAGAGTTTGTTATGTGAGACGGAAAAAACTTCTTTAAAAATTGTTGTTGCATTTCATCCCAAGCACGAATGGATCCTGGTCTCAAATTTTGTAGCTATGTTTTAGCTTTATCTTTTAATGAAAAAGGAAAAAGCTTTAATCGAATGGTGTTCATGCTACAATTTGAGTCATTATATGTATTACAGACCTCCTCAAATTCCCTTAAATGCAAGTATGGATTTTCTAGGTCTAAACCATGAAAAGATGGTAAAAGTTGAATAATGTCTGGCTTAAAATTAAAATGAGATGCATCAGGAGGGAAAACTATGCATGAGGGTGCACTTGTTCTTGTGGGATTCATGTGGTCTCTAAGTGTTCTCATACGGTTATTCTCATTATTCTCATTATGAAGCGATTGATTATCTTCTTCGGCCATATTTTCTGAAAATGATGAGAATACCCTACAAAGTCGACCACTTAATGTACGTGATCAAACTCTCATGCACGTGTAAAAAGAGAATAAAAGGAAGAAAAGAAAATAGAAGAAAAAGAAACAAAACAAAACAAAGAAAACAAAAGTTAGATAAAATGAAAAGTGAAAAGAGAAAATAAATTAAATATTATAATTTATACAAGAATTTGCCTCCCCGGCAACGGCGCCAAAAACTTGACACGACCAAAAGCTTGATGTCTTCTCCCAAGTGCAGAAGTGTCGAAGTAATAAATAACCCGGCAAGACCAGGGTCGAACCACAGAGAGGTTAATTGTATAAATTATAAATAACAACACAACAATAACAATAATAACGATAATAATAACAATAGTAGTACTAGTAATAGTAATAATAATAATAATACTCAGTACGTTGCGTTGTTATACCTGAGAATGATCTAAAAGATCGGGTCACAGGTTTCCAGCCTATATACTGAGTTTATGAACAGATAATAATAATAATAATAATAATAATAATAATAATAATAATAATAACAACAACAATAATAAAGAAGAGAAGGAAGAAATTAATGAGAACTTTGAGTTGAAAGATTAATGTAAGGATTAAACAACGATAAAAATAAATGTCAAGGTTAGAGGATCCACTAATGGTACTTCAAACAAGTATAGTATAAATTCTTATTACTCAATTGGAAACCACACATAAAGGAGGTTCCAATCAGATTATAAATTGTTAACATGATTACATTAGTTATCTTATTCGAATAAAGCTAATACTTGTAAATGTTGGCAGACATTCATGATTATAACTTATGTTAACAACAAATCAAGTTCCTTTCATAGCTCAGGTGTCGGTTATACCATACAGTATGGGCTATGAAAGTGCTAAGTATTTGTTGTACCAAGTGTTATACAACATAAATCTAGATTAACCATTTAACAAGCAAAGTATTAAAAGTGAACAAGATAACAAATTTAAAACATGTTTGTATCCAACGTTAAGGTCCATGTTAAGTTTATATTATACTTATTCTTACACCATTAGTGTACCATTTTCACCTTGACATAATTAACTTAGCTAAACATAATGAAAGAAAGAAACATAAATGAACAAGATAAGAACATAAATGAGAAAGAAGTTAACTAAGTAAAGGAAAGGAAATTAAGTGCATAAACTTGATATTAATGAAAGCAAAACATAAGCAATACAAAGAGAGAAAGCAAGAGCATGATCTTGATCTGGAAACCAAGATGTCTGAATACATGGTAAGTGCCTCCTTTTATAGGCCAAAATTTGGAACTATTGATTTGTTAATTAATTGATGAGTGGGTGACCACATCTTGACTTGGTGACAATCCTTATCTTCTTGTCTGAACAAGACGTCATTGCTAACATCATAATTTGCCCAGAATCCTGAGGAATGTTCTAGGAAATTGTCTCAGCTTTCCAACAAAAAAAAGATGAGGTCATTTGGAATTCTAGAACTCAAGATATGGGCTGAACACTAAATAGTGTCTGGGCTGCAGGACAGCTTCGGACTTCTTCGTTGTTCCTTCAGTTTGGACTTCAAAACGGCCTTTTTAAATCTTGGGCTCCCATAAAAGTTGTAGGCCTTTGTCTTACCTTTCCATCCATATAAAATGGACCTAAATCCGAGATCTAGATCTCCAGATATGATCCAATTACCGAGCAATGTTCCGGTTTGGACTACACCGGCATCTCTTTTATAAGTTTGGCCATCTCTTTGTCCTTTCACTTTCAATACTTAAACTCATCAATCAATCCTTTTATTTATGTGATAGGCCTGAACTTAAGATGAACATTTACCATAAATTAAGGTATCTTATAGTATCAAACTTGTTATTATAAAACATGCTTTAGTTAAGGAGTTATTGATACTTCAAGTGCAAAATGATGATATAAAACCTTGATAAACATTCACTTTTAAGTACTAATCAGAGGGATTGGTCTAAAATTTTGAAGGAGCTAGTGTTTAATTTAAGAAGGAGAGAGTGAAAAATGAAAAAAATGAATTTAAGGATAAAGATTAAACTAGAGGCACATTTAGCACATACGTTGTCTGATAACAGAAGGGGCTCTAATACCCTTCAAGCTTTGCTGTGGAAGGCAACATTTAATGGTCATATGACCCCACACATGCATCCTGAAGAAAATAAAGGTTGTCCACTTGTATCACGCACCCATATTTGTTAATATAATAATATTTATTATATAATCAATTACAATTATATCCCTGAGTAACATTCATAATAATAATAAAATCAATGTAAAAAGGATAAAAAAAAATCATTGTAAAAGAGTTATGTTGATTTTATCTTTAAGGATAACAAAGTAATTTTAATATTTCCAAAAAAATTAAAAGATTGTATCACCCTTGGTTGAAATGCATTATAATTGTTTTATTATAGCGTTAAATCATAAATTTTACTTTATAATTTTTTTTTTATTGAAATTACTAGCCTCATGCTGCTCAAATTGTTAAAAATAATTGTATTATAATAATAATAAAAACTACATTACTCTTACTGCTTAGTTTACATTTTTTTTTGGCAGATAACAAATGTTAAAAAAAAAAAAAAAAACACAATCTAAACATAAATATGATAATCAAAATAATATTTTAAAAAATAAAAGTAAATGAAAAATGTTAGTAAAGGAAATCAAACAAAAAATGAAATAAATTAACATTTAAAACCCAAAAACTAATAAATTTTCTTTAATCACAGCCATTGATTAGCACCGGCTAAAACATAACATCAAGCTGTTGTGACCAGCCGCCATAACCCACCACCTCACATCACGTTGACACCACCCTAGCCATCATAGTTCCCACACGAATCGCAAATCCTCCATTGTGAACCACCCAAGATCACGCCACCATCACCAACCATGATATAAGACTTGGCCTTATATAGCCTAAATCACAATTTCTAACCAGCTCTGGAAGCACTTTCCTGTTGCATGAAAGGTTTTCGACAATTTGTCCCAATAAAACACACAATTAAAAAGAAGACATCTCTCTCTCTCTCTCTCTCTCTCTCTCTCTCACACACACACACACACACACACACACACACACACAAAAAAAACCCGAAAACTTGAGTTGAATTCGCTACTAAGAAATCAAGCTCTGAATGTGGTCATCAGCTATGATGGTTCAGTGAATTAATGATAATAATAATAATGTTGGGTATAGCAGCTTCAATAAGAGGAGGCGTAGGCATTGGTCGCCGGCTTAGCTTCGCTATCAGAAAGTGTGTTTTCTTCTCTTCTCTTCTCCTCTCCTCTCCTTTGCATTATGTTTTTTTCTTTAATGATTTTGTTTTTTTTTGTTCTCTGTGACTGCCATTTATTTATGCAGGGAATCTTTAACTTGGCACCGTAATCTACTAGTTCAAAACCAGTCGGACAGTTTTAATTACACACCATCTGTTGTATGCTGTTTTTTATGGGCGCAAAGACCTGGTGTTGTTCTTGAAAATTTTGCAAGGCATATGAGCACTGCATCATTGGAGCTGAGGACAGACAATGATTTTGTTAGATTTTCGATTACTAAAGATGGGTATTCAGCAAAAGAGAAGAAAAGTATGAAAAAGGTGCCCAGATATGTTAAAATGTCTAAAAAGGCGAAACTTAATGAACTCCGGTTGTATCGCCTCAAGGCCAAAAAGAAGATGAATTCTCCTAATCCTGAAGTTAGGATTAGATATAAACTTGAAAAGGTTGGACCATTTTTTTATTTTACTTTTTTTCAAGCGGGGCTTGCATGTTCTTAAATTTTGTTTTTTGGCTCAGGCCAAAAGGAAGGAAGCATGGTTGATTGAAAAGCTCAGGAAACTTGAAGTCCCCAAAACCCCAGGTGAAGCATATGATCCTGAAATATTAACAGATGAGGAGAAGCATTACTTCAAGCGTACTGGCGAGAAGAAGAAAAACTACGTTCCAGTTGGCCGACGAGGGGTTTTTGGAGGCGTTGTTCTCAATATGCATCTTCATTGGAAGAAGCACGAAACCGTCAAGGTTACTTGCAAACCTTGCAAGCCAGGCCAAATTCATGAATATGCTGAAGAGCTTGCTCGACTTAGCAAAGGGATCGTTATTGACATAAGACCTGACAACACCATTATTTTCTACAGGGGAAAGAACTATGTGCAGCCAAAAATCATGTCCCCTCCAGATACCCTATCTAAAGATAAAGTGAGTTTGCCTAGTTTTTTTTTTCTTTGAAATATCAGTTGAATTAGCATATTTTTTCAATTGAAAATATAGTACAGAGTGAAGTTCCCAAAATCCACCCCAATTTCCCAGGTCCACTACCGTGGCTGATTTTATGACCTTGGAACAGGGGGTTTTTTTTTTTTTTCCTCTTCTTTTCTGCTGGTTTCGCTAAATGCCTTCTTGATAAATACATATTTTCAGGACTGTTCATTGCTTAAATAGTTGCAATATTCTGGTAGGATACGAACTTCAAAAATTTTGTGGAGGGGCTAATAGTTCGAAGCTGCAGTTTTCTTAATTTTTTGTTTGATAGGAAAGCAGTAATAGATCACTAACTTTCTTGTGAATTATTTTTCTGTTAACGGGCACATTTTATGCCTAAAAGATATTGATAGAAGATTGTCCACACCGGTTTTTAGACTTTTGTTGTACAGCTATGTTGCTATAATATCTTTTTTTTCTGTTTTAGAGCTCAACGTTTTCTCTGCATCTTGTTCTCCTTTTCTTTCTTTCTGGTTCAGTTTTTTCAATGACTCGCTGAAATTGAAAACTATTTGGTAGACGAGGACACATTTTGCAATCTTCAAGATGTGAGGGGATTATAGGTTGGCAAGCTAGTACTCTTACCCGGCTTTGTCTCTTGATGTTGTTATGGAAATACTAGTCTTTGTAGTCATGTGAAGGTAAGCGTGGGAGGATTTGATTTTCAGAAGCTTGCAAACAACTCAAATTTCAGAAGGTTGTAGGTTGCATTAGGTGAGACTTTTAAAAGGTTTTGGCTTATTATGGTGGAATAGACTGATGCAACTGTCATCCTCTTATGGGGAAAGTATTTTCAGCTTTCACACAACATTTCCTGAGGAAATACTAGTCTTTGTAGGCATGTGGGGAAGGTAAGCGTGGGAGGATTCGATTTTCAGAAGCTTGCAAACAACTCAAATTTCAGAAGGTTGTAGTTTGCATTAGGTAAGACTTTTAAAATGTTTTGGCTTATTATGGTGGGATAGACTGATGCAACTGTCATTCTCTTATGGGGAAACTATTATCAGCTTTCACACAACATTTCCTGAGGAAATACTAGTCTTTGTAGGCATGCGATGAAGGTAAGCATGGGAGGATTTGATTTTCAGAAGGTTGCAAACAACTCAAATTTCAAAAGGTTGTAGCTTGCATTAGGTGAGCCTTTTAAAAGGTTTTGGCTTATTATGGTGGGATAGACTGATGCAACTGTCATTCTCTTATGGGGAAACTATTTTCAGCTTTCACACAACATTTCCCGAGGAAAGTCTCATCAGGGTTTGCCTTTTCATTCTCTTTGCTTTTTTTTGCCCCAAAATCTCAATGAACCGGGAGTAATCAAGTTTTTGTTATTTTGAATGGTTTGGATAGCTGAATGGCACTTGAATGGCTTAATCTGTTGTATTGATCCAAGCATAGGAAGTGAATTGATGAAAATTCTTGATCCCTTGCCAAGGGGAAAAGGCCTGTGTTTTGAAGGTGGCAGCATATTATTTGGTCAGGTTATTTTGGCAGTAGTGACAACACATTTGACATAGCATCATTGTGTATTTAGGAGGTGGTTCCTTGAAAGGGAATTTAGTGTATAGTTCATGTATGGTTTTTGAATCATCTGGAATTTTGTATTTGACTAATCTCTTTGTTTAAAAATTCTTTAAGATAGTCTATAAGCCAACCATTTAGTTTTATATATTTTTTTTTTAATTTCTTTTTCTGGAAAATATTTACTGTTGGCCATTGGAAATCATGGTTAAATTTAATTCATCTTCTTAATAAAGTTAGCAATGTCGTTGTCATGGTGACATGAATCAATTCTCGGTTATAAAGATTATTTGTTGGCTTGTTGACCACCCATTAATACTGTGCAGTGAAGGTCTAGGTATTACTTTATCTTGTCAATACTCAATTACTGGCGTTATAGTGGTTTTCCTTTTGAAAATTGCAGGCCCTGGAAAAATATAGGTACGAGCAGTCACTTGAGCATACAAGTCAGTTCATTGAGAAATTGGAGAAAGAGCTTGAAAATTATCAGGAGCATGTTGTTCGTTACAAGAAAAGGAAAGAAGCTGCAGTAGACAGTGCGATTGCTGATGTATGAAAACGGAGATCTGATAATCTTTTGAAAGTTTTCTGGAGTCAAAGAGCTTATGTAAAAGAAAAAGGAAAGATAATATGTGCAAACCAAATAAATGAAAAACTGCAATAGGAGCCCTTTTGGTTGACAAAGGCTTTTGTTCATGATATTTGTCGTTTTAGAGATGGCCTATTTCTTTGTTTTACAGGATGGACTCTCACAAATAACAAATCAAAGTTGACTGTTTTACATTAAGCGGATGGCTCCTTCTGCTGATTATGAGATGGAATTTTGCTTCATGGAACAGATCAGACATGGTAAAGATTTCATCAACTTGAGCAGGTAGAGCTTTTCATTATAAAAACCATTTGTATATCTTTTCTATGTAAGATTGGGTGCTTCTCTACCATCATGGAAGTCCTCTTATTGGCTCTGTTATCTCCTTTTCATTTCCGATCGAAAGGGAATTGATTCAATGATACTGCCATCTATATTCATGTTCTTGTTTTCTGGAATTTAACTTGGTAGGCATCTATGCACGATGAAGTTTGGCCCTCATTTCTGTTTTTATATTTTGTTTGATGTCTATGGTAGCTGGTTTTTCTTCAGTTTTCTTCCTTGTATAATTTCTGATAGTTGGTGTTTTAAGGATTTTGACATGCCCATTAGTCTTTTTTGTAAATCAGAAACAAAAAATAGAAGATGACCAACTGTAATGCAAATTTGAGAGGAGCAGATGAGAAAGAGAGTAGCTGTACAAAACGAGCATCCTTTTTAAGAGAGTAGCTTACCGTAATTTCTCCCATGTTCAGTAAGCCAGTAACGTTAAGAGGACCCCTAATTTATCTACTGGGTACTTTCATTTCTCCCATTGTTATTTTAAATGGGAAAAATCTCAATTTAGTGCCTAATTTTGAGTGACAAAACATGTTCCTAATGATTCAGACATTTTTCTACTGGGTGCTTTCATTAGATCAATGTTTGTTTTTTTTTTGTTGCTATAAAACGCCGATGTCTGAAACATTTTAGATATAGCTGCTAAAATGTTTAGTTTTAGGACTGAATTGAGAATCGGATAATATGTTAGAGATTATATGTGAACTACCTAGACCCAACAAAATATTATAATAAGAAAAACACACTATAAAAATTTCGTTCCATCTTTTTTTTTTTTGGGCAGTGGTGGTGATCTTTTTGCAGGCACGCTTGGCATTTTTATGTAAAATCATCTTTAGCGTTCTATAGATTGATTGATATATTCTCCCCTGTGGTGAGATTTGCTTTCATTCGTCTTATTCTATCTATTATCGCCCATTTGAATTGGGAGTTACTCCATGAATGTAACAAAGGGTTTTACGGTACAAGGAAAAGGACGTAAAGTTTTTAGCCTCAAATGTTTTATCTATGGCCTGAAACAATCGTCAAGGCAATGGTATCACTGGTTTCACTAAGTTATTATTTTGGTTGGTTTTGTGATGATCAAGAAAGATCATTGTGTATGTAAAAAAGGTTGAGAAAAAAGTTCTTATCCTTTCCTTATATATAGACAATATTTTATTAGCTGGAAATGATTTAGAGTTGATTATAGTCACTTAAAAATTGTCCTTTATATTTGAGATGAAGGACATGGGCCATGCATATTATGTATTGGGAGTTAAGATCCAAAAGGATCAATAAGTTTATCTCAGGAGAATTACATTAAAAGAATCTTAGAATGATTTTGTATGCGTAACTCTAAACTCATTGATACCCCGACTGTAAAGAGTCATGTTCTTAGTGTTCAACAATATCCTAAGACAAAGGAATAGAAAAAGTAACTAGTAAATGTTCTTTATTCAAGTGCAATTGGTAGTATGATGTATGCAATGATATGTACTCCACCTAATATATATTTTGTTGTTGCCATGGTTAGTAGATAGTAAAGTAATCCTGGTATTGTGTATTGGAAAATAGTTAAAACGGATTTTTCAATATCTTAAAGGAACAATAAACCTTTCCTTATGCTACCATGGTGGCAATCTCAGATTGATCAAATACAGAGATGTTGATGTATCTACTAATAGAGATGACAGGAAATCCATCTCAGGATATGTTTTTTATTTTAGGAGGTGGGGCCATTTCATGGTGCAGTATAAAGCAATACGTGTCTCCTTATCTATGATGGAGTAAGAATATATTGCTTGCGCAACCACTAACTAGGAGGCAATCTATCTTAGATGATTCTTGCATATTGAATGTTACAATACATGTAGAAGATGTTATTATTTATTATGAAAACACTTATGCAATAGCTTATGCAAGGGATCTCAAATATCATGGCAAATCAAAGCATAATGATACCAAAAACCATTTTATTCAAGACATCATTGCATAGGTTTTACATATTATCTCAACCCATGAGATGGTTGCTGATCCATTTACCAAACCTCTCCTAAAAGATATTTTTCTTAGGCATGAAGTTTAGGATTATATAGGATTTGATAAGCTTGTATTTTACATCATTGGACATTGTAGACCTTTTATGCATTAATGGTTCATGAGTATTCTTATTGCATTATTATTAATAATTTAAATTAGTGCATAATATCATGTCAACATGCAATGATTCTCATTTTCACATAAGAAATTGCCTTATTGTTGAGAAAGCAAGCAGGATGAGACATGTTCCTATCATAAGATGTATTTTTATAATTCTCATGATATGCTTAGCTCGTAGTGAGCTAACAAGGAAATATATCTTATTATTTTATGTCTCCTTACTTAGAGTTAATATGAAACCTATAAGTTAAAAATAGAGAGAGTTAATATGAGACCTATAAGTTAAAAATAGAGAGGTTCACATCTCTATAAAGCTTATGTGAGAATTTCAAGAAGGCACTAGTAGAGTGATTGTCTTAAGATATTGAGGTTAGGAGCAATTTTTTAGCTTTTAAGCTAAGGTTTATATGGTGTATAAGCATGACATTTTTTGTAGTATGAGTATAGTTTTGAAACCCGGCTCCGCCTGGCAGGTTGATCATGAACCTGACTAACTCGGGATTGGAACTGGGCCGGGTTGAAGAAAAAACAAGGGAAGAAAAAACTCGATCCGGCTGACCAGGCGGGTTGACCCGGTAACCTAGTTAACCCGGCAAAACCCTGTTGCAAACACATTGACTTTTTTTTTTTTTAACTAAAACGATGTCATTTTGATTTTTTTTAAAAAAAGAACTTACCTGGCAGACCCAGTAACTCGAACAAAACTCGGAACCCAGGCCTTGGACCAGGCCGAACACCGGGCTAGGTCTTAAAACTATGAGTATGAGCTCTACCTTAGCATATAATATCATATTGCATGTACGTCGATCGTAAAAGGAAGTGATAGAATTTATCCCTTCTCTATGATTGTAAGAGTCCTATAATATGACCATCTATAATTCTGTTATGAATCCATAATTATACCATCTAGGACTTAGAACTATATCATGATGTTGCTACTTTAGCATGTTATCCAAGGGCTATAAATCAAATAGTCCAACGAATCATATATAGGAAAACAAAAAAAAAAATTTGTTGGAAAGCTGAGATAATTTCCTAGAACTTTCATGGTTAAGTTTGTTCAAATTTTGATGTTATCAATGATGTTTTGTTCAAACAAGAAAATAAGGATTGTCACCAAGTCAAGATGTGGCCACCAACTCAATAATTAGTCATCAAATCAATAGTTTTAAATTTTTGCCTATAAAAAAGGCATTTGTCATGCATTTAGGCATATTGGTTGTTCAGATCAAGATCTTGCTCTTGCTCTTGCTCTTTTTATTTATATTTTGTAATGTTCAAGTTTTATTCCATGTTATATTTTCATTAATCTCTTGTTTATACCTTTCATTTTCTTTACTATACTTATATAATCATGTTCTCATCTTGTTTGTTTATGTTTCTCTTCTTCATGATGTTCAGTTAAGTTTATTATGTCAAGATGAAAAGGTTTTACTAATGGTGTTAGAATATATATAGTATAAACTCAACATGAACTTCAATATTTATATCCAAGAAAGTTTGTTATTAACATGTCTTATCTTTTTATCTTACTAATTCTTAATACCTTGCTTTTTAAATGGTTAATCTAGATTTGTGTTGTATAACACTTGGTACAACAAATGCTTGGCATTTTTACAGCCAATCGTATAGTATAACCTACACCTATGTTATGAAAAGAACCTGATTTGTTGTTAACATAAGTTAGCATCATGAATTCCTGACAATACTTAAAAGTTTGGTGTTACTTAAATAAGATAATTAATATCATCATTTTAACAATTTATAATAAACTATTAAGGATAAATAATCTAATTGGAATCTCCTTTGTGTGTGGTTTCCAGTTGATTGATAAAAAGAGTTTATACTATACTTATTTCTAATACCATTAGTGGATCCTCTAACCTTTGATAATTGTTTTATCATTGTTTAATTCTTATATTAATATCCCATAAAATTCTCATAAACTCTTTGTTTTATTAAATATATATGTATTATTTGTAATTTATATAGTTCACCTCCTTGTGGTTCGATCCCGGTCTTGGTGGCTTATTTATTACTTTGACACTACTGCACTTGGGAGAAGACATCAATCTTTTGGTCGTGTCACTCGGTATAAACTCAAAACTAGTAAAGGAATGACTCTTTTTGCAGATTGAAAACTAAGATACTTCTCAATCTCTCCTAGACTGTAAAGATTATTTATATCTTCAAAGACAGATGAGCACATGACATGGCATCATTTCACATGATGCGTTGAATGGAGTCATGGTACACCCTTCTAATGGTGAAGCTTGTAAGAAGTTTAATAGGGTGCATCTTTATTTTTTAATGGAACCATAATACATCCATCTTGGTTTATGTACAAATGTATTCAATCCATTTAGGTCATTTATTATACCTTATTCTTGTTGGTCGATGATACTCATGATTTACAACTTACCATCATGGATGTGTATAAGGTTGAAGTTCATGTTCTTATCTATGGTCATACTCGATCCTAATACTTTAGGTAGGAATATAGATGTTTATTCTCGACCATTGATTAATGAGTTGAATCAGTTGTGGTTTTTCAAGACTTTGACATATAATGTCTCAAGAAAACTAAATTCTCGGATGAAATTTTTTTTTGATATGGACTATCATTGATTTTCATGCATATGGGATGGTTTTGGTTAAAGCACACATGAGAAATTAGCATGTTCATACTATATGAAAAATAATAAAGCCTTTATGTTAACAAATTATAGTAAAACAACTTTTTTTATTACCACTGTAGGTTCTTGCCAACCGATCATAAGTACAAAAAGAACAAAAGGACTTCTTTGTAGGTATAGTTGAAAGGGATATTGTACCTTTGGTACCATTGGATAAAGAGTTGTATGACATGGTCTCGCAGTATGGGGGAATTGTGTTTAGTTTTCAATCCGGTAAGTAAAAGTTTTATAGCTTTTGTGTGATCTATAATTAGATAAAGTGAAGTATTTTTTTGGAGCTTTCCTATTGGAAGACTAATCTTCTACTCCATAATCTAGATGTCATATATATTAAAAAGAACATGTTTGAAAATACTTTTAACATGATAATGAATGTAAAAGGCGGACAAAGGATAACATGAAAGCTAGAATGGATATACCTTTGTTATGCCACCAAAATAATATGGAGTTGGTTTATGATGGGTTACTGGTTGCAAAACCTAAAGCTAGTTTTTTCTTAGATAAAAATACACAGTTACTAGTCTATCAATGGCTTAAGAGTCTATATTTTCTTAATGGATATGCTTCAAACATATCTAGATGTGTGAATCTGAAGGATGACAAATTATATGAAATAAAGAGTTATAATTGCCACGTATTTATGCAAACACTCATTCCACTTGTTTATCAGGATTTATTGCCAAAAAAGATGTAGGATGCACTCATGAAGATCAATCACTGTTTTAGAGATATATGCTCTAACAAGTTGTATACCTAACACAAAGAGAAGTGTGTGATGAATTTCATCTAAACAATCTACAAACTTGAAATGATATTCCCTCTATCCTTTTTCGACTCAATGAAACATCTACCCATATATTTTCTGTTTAAGGCAAAAGTCGAAGGCCATGTCTAATATAGATGGATGTATCGATTTATGAGGTTAGGGATTGCACATGCATTCTAATTAAATTTCTATTATCTTTTTTTTTTAATTTAAAATATCCATTTAGTTCTATGCAAATACTTGTTTAACCTTAAGAAAAAGTGGGAAAAAAAAGGTGGATATTAAGGCTTCAATATGCGAGGCTTATATGGTTAAAGAGATCTCAATATTTATCTTATAATATTTTGAGTCTCACTTGAAAAAAAATAATCAACTGTGTTTCAAGACATGATGATGGTGGGAAAGTGCTTTCAAGTGTGAATATATCAATATTTTCCCATCCCATATTGCCATAATAAAAAAATACAATGAAGAGAAGATACTTGATATAAATCAAATTTAAACATACATAAAATTATATGTTGTTTATGATGAATTGAGACATTTTATTTAATAAGTACAATATTAACATGCTATTTTAAATAATTTTCTCTTACACACTCATAAATTGGTAAATTGAAGAATTTCTCATATGCAACATCTCATTTTTTTACTATTTTAAAATTCACATTTGACTGAATCTCAAATTCTCCTATTATAAAATGAATAATTTATCACGTGGTTTAAAACACATATTAGGAGTTCTTAATAATTCTCAACTCTTGCAATACTTAGTTTTATTATACTTTTTTTCTCTTTAATTGCTAATAGTTGTAATCATGTATCAGGTTTATCAAATGAGAGAAAATGCTAGTTGTAGTTTGAATTTAATATGTTTGGGTCTTGAAAGAAAGTTGATATCTATAATGAGTATTTCATCAATGGATGTCTTTCATACTAAAGAGTATGGTCAAGGTAGAAAGACCTATAATATTAGAGTTTATGTTAAGGGGTTAACTTCTAATAAGTTTGAAATCGATTATTATAAGAAGTTAGAATAGGTGATTGAATTGCAATATCATAACAAAAATAATTGATTCGTTTTATTCAAATGTTATTGGTATGTTACCACTAATAGAGAAATTATTGTAGATTCTCATCATGGTTTGGCCAAAATTAATACAATAACTACACTTTATAATGCCAATAATGTCTTTTTTCGCCAAGAAATGCCAACAAGTTTATCACACATATACTTTTTCTTTTAGAAAAAAATTGTTCTAGGATTGATTGGTTATCCATTGTGAAAACCAAATTTAGGGGTCATGTATAAGTTGTTCGGGATGGTAAAGATAAAGTAACTATGAGAGACAATATCTTTCAACTTGATGAGTTAGTTGATCCATATTGAGTTGCTTCATATACCAATTTAGAAGAAAATTTTTATTGTAGTTAATATTGGGGACTTATATGATATATTGAGAAGCAATGGACATGCATAAATTGATGAAGAGGATTATGATGGATATGATGATGATGAAATTGAAGAAGAAGAAGACAATTATGATTAAAAAGATTTTGAACTGATTTTATATGTAAAACATCAATGTGTAATGAAATTGATTTTATTGTAATTTTCACATATGTTGTTTCTTTACAATGAACTATTAACATAATTAGAATGTTTATTATTGTGGTTTTATTATTATGTTATTGAACATAATTTGTGTTATTATGTGTATGATTTTATTGTATTCACAGGTTGTATAGATATGGAATAGAAAAACAATGGGGAAAAATATTGTTTTATAGTGATGGAAATATCAATAGACTAAGTCTCTTAGAGAGTTATGGAGAGGTGAAAAAAATTACAAGATCTTGCCACTAAAAATTATAGAAGGAATTATAGACATACTAAGTCACTTGAAGAGTTCTAAGGAGTTTGAAAAAAATTATAGTAACAATTCATTTTTTTCAATCAAAACTTTGAATATATTTCTCTTAATACATTTTATTTATTAAAAATAAGTTTATTTCAAGACAAAATGATAGCTAAAGGAAAGTTGCAAATTTTTACTGTTGAGCTATGATTCCTAAAATTGAAAACCCTACGAAATTTGTCAATTTAGTTTTTCAATCTCTATAATTAAGGGTTTAGAAAATGTTTTTACCATTATATAACTAAATTAGGCATGTTTAATTGGAAATTGATCAAAACCTATGATAATAGTAAAGGATGTGGAGATGTGAGGTTTTTGCATATTTTTTCTTATAATGTTATTGTTGTAAGATCGTGATACTTATTAAAAAGGATTTGTCTATAATTCTATATGTAATCCTTTATGTTGGTTCGATGTACTAGTATTTCTTATTCTCTTTCCTTTTTTAGCTTCTTGTAGATATAATTATGTTTTTTCATGTACCTGGTGTGGTTATGAATTAAGTCTTTCTAACAATAGCCTTGAGGATCTTATACGAGATAACAATATCTTTAGGGTTGTATATATTTTTGATCATATTGTGTAATCCAACTGCCATTTGTTTATAATTGGACTACTAAGGACTTTAATTATTTACTAATGTTGTCGTGGCGTGTGTTAGTTTAATGTTTATTGGATTCTGATGATCATTTTTTTTGTCATTTAATGGATTGTTTAGAAATTTACATATACTGAATACAGAGTTTTCCTGCTATTTTATCTATTTTCTCTAGTTTTTGAAAACCTGAAATTTATTTTGGTGTTAATGGTTTGCCATTTAAAGAGATGTGATTGCAAGTGCTAGAAAACATATATCAACAAGTATATAAAAACATTTGTTTCTTCTAATGAAGGGGAATGTCTTCTTATGTTTTATGCAATTGAATGACTTGATATACCTTAATAGTTATTGAACAATAATTGACCTTTAAAACCAAAAACAACATTGAACTAGTGTTAAGAGAAGTTTATTTTCTAATTTCATGCATTTTTTTGTTAGTTTTATTTTTAAATTAATTTTAGCAATTTGAGAGGAGGGTTTGATGTATTAGTTGTGAAATTCATGATGTTATTGTTGTTAATATGACAATGTGAAAATGATTTGTGGGAATTTATAGGTTTAGGTTAAATGAGAGTAAATTTTGAGGTTCTTGCTATTTTAATGGTTTAATTGTAAAATATATTAGGATGTTAATAAGTTAATTAAATTTCATAGGTTGTTGTTTAATTTTAGTAATTTGAATATTTAAGTTACATAGGAAAAAATGTTTTTGGAATGCCTTTTTTTTGTTGTTGTTTTTATTTGTAACTTGCAATTGTCCATAGAGATTTCAAAATAAAAAAAATAAATATTAATCATGAATAAAATCAATTATATTTTTCTATATTTCTTTATGTGTATTTACAGGTTTTAAAATTTTAGACAGTCTCAAATGGAAATGAATAATTTTTTAATAATTAATTTCAATGAACAAATAAAAATTCAGGTTTACAAATATGGAGGTTTGTGATTGATGCGTGGAAGTGCCTTTGATTCAATGGAGTCATGATTTTAAAAATCTTGAATGAAAGTTTATGATTGATGAATGGTTTAGAAAGTTCAAGGTAAGCATATACATAAATAGCTTTTTTTAATTTTTAATTTGGTTAGTTGTTTAATTTTAATAAACTAATTATTTTATAAAATTGACGTGTAAAGAAAGATTTTACTATTTCTAGTAGAGTATTGGAGAATCACATTGTCATTAGATAAGATTGAATTCAAATTGTGATTTTAATTTTAATGTTAAAATTTTGTTTTTTTGTAATATTACCCAATAAGATTTTTCTATGGTCTAGGTTGTATGATTTATGGCACGAGGTCTATAAAAATCAAAGAAATATGCTAAATATGAAGGTCTTCCAAGCTAAATATGAAGGTCTTCCAAGCTAAGAAGATGTGACCAAGTGAGGGGATTTCAAACCTCCATACGTCTTAGAGGGTATCTAGGACGTTTATATCCATCTTGTGACGTCTAAACATTTCTTATAGCGATCGCAGTCTGGTGCGAAGAACTGAACCAAGGAGATTCATAGTTCCATTCCCATACACACTAGTCGATTCATTCCATTTGTTTCGTATACAAAACATATGGTAAGATTTTGTTTTGCAAGATAATTATTTTTTAAAAATTGTTTTATCATATGAAAATGTTTTACTGACAATAACTTCATTTTATATGCTATAGTGCTTGGACACGGTCCAAAACCTATGGAGTTTTTTTTGTTAAAACTCCTATATGAAATAAGAACCATTGAAAAGAGGTGCAAAAGCTTATGGATAGTCAAACTTAGAAGTTCATAGTAAGTTGGATATCAATAAATTTTTTTCTTAAGTTATTTTTTTTAATATCTTATTTTTTTTCTTCAAAAAACATATAACACTTGATCACATAAATGATACGGGGATGGTTCTTTGACCCATCCGGGACATGATCTGGATTTGTGGTTGGAGGTTGCATTTAATAATAGACTTGAGAGAAATCAGGTTTATAGTATCTCCAACACTATGACCAAGGATAAATTGATGGGCTATAGTGTATCGACTTTTGGTTCCTCACTATTGCGATTGAGCTAGCAATCTCCAGACATTCAAGTGATTATACAAGAACAAGTTCAAGTTCAGACACTCAGCCTAATGTTGAGATGACTCAACTTAGGTATGAGACAACTAACTTGAAGGATAAAGTGAATATCCTCGAGCAGTTGTTGGTAACTCTCATTAGTATATGTGGTCAACCTCATCGCCCTCCTGATTCTAGCAAAGATATGTTTCCCGCCTCCTCCTCTAACTTTTTTCTACTAGATAAATTGTATTTAATAATATTTTTTAAATTAATAATAAAGATTTGGTTTTTTTTGTTTTTTTTAATTCTTTTTTATTTTTTTGTATTTTTAATTTTAATATTTTTTTAAGTATTAAATAAAATACTGACAGAATTGCTAATATAATATAAAATATGAATAGAATTATTGATGAATTATGTCCTTCAGAAAGTGTCATAGAGTTGGAAAAAAAAAATTACAAGAACTTGCCACTGAAAATTACATATGAAATTACCAATGAACTGATCCCTCAGAAAGTTTCAAAGAATTAAAAAAAAAAAATTATAGAACTTGCCACTGTTAGATGTAATTTTCTGACGGTGACATTATATCGGTAATATGCATAATCACTGGTTAATTTACTGATGAAAATAATGCCTATAATTTTTATTTTGTTTTGCGCACTATTTTTGTTTGTAAATTTATTAATAATTATATTACCATGAGATTTACCAACAAAATATAAATCATCAACATCACATTATTTTTTTATCTATGATTCCATCAATAAAATTAGTTTTGATTGAATCATTGTTAAATATAGATAAAATATTTCATTGGTGATATAATATTCTGTAGTGTTGATGTTAATAAATTATAAGCAATCATCTTTCATAGAAGCGATTGCTGTAACTACACGGCGACAATTATCGATATTAATAAAAGTTGATTGTCTGAACTAGATCCCAAGATATGATCTTTTCAGAGTGGAAGGGGGTCGTCCTTGATTTTGACAAGAATATATATATATATATATATATATATATATATATAAGGCCAGTGGCTTTAAACTAATTAAGTACACAGTTCATGAGGAATTAATGATGCCTGATCCTTTAATTCTGCTCTTGATCAAGTCTCTAATATATGCTTAAGTTGGAATAATTATTTGACAAAAACATGAGCAATAAAATAAAGAGTACCTAGACAAGCAAATTAAGACCACATGTAGCCATGAAAGCATATTCACCAGTATAAGCAACAAGCTTTTTATATATATATATATATATATATATATATATATAAAGGTGTTTGGTGGCACATGGAGGTTGTTTTTTAAATTATTTTTTTATTTAGAAATATATTAAAATAATATATATTTTTAATTTTTAATTTTATTTTTAACATCAAAATATAAAAAATATATAATAAATTAATTAATAATATAATAAATTTAGAAAATAGTGATGACACAGCTGCGCCAAATCCACACCAAGTCAAAACACATTTTAGTCACGCGCGATCAAGCAGTTAAGAGCTAGCATTGATGTATAGTTGAGGGCGTCAATAAATTTCACAACTGTTCTGTTTCTTTTCTTTCCCTACTAAAGTAGTTTAGTTTTAGATTTTAAAAATATTTTTTAAAAAATAAAAAAATTTTTTATTTTTTATTTTTTATTTTAAATTAATATCTTTTTAATATTTTCATATCATTTCAATGTGATGATATCAAAAATAATTTTTATAAAATAAAAAAAATATTATTTTGATGTATGTTTCAAATAAAAAAATTATTAAAAAAAATAACCACAACATATTTCTCAATATCTCTAGATATAATGTATTAAAGTTATATTGGTAGGATGCTAGGTATGATAATATAGAGAGTGCTTTTTAATATTTATTTTTTTAATATATTAAAATATTTATTTTATTTTTTATCAATATATTAAAACCATCAAAAAAATATAAAAAAATATTAATTTAATATTTTTTTCAAATCAATTACACTTTTAAAATGCATCTTAGCACAATTTTAAATATAAAAACAAAATATCTTTTAGTATAACATTTTTTTCAATTTTTTTTTTAAAAAATATATGTTTAAACTTAAATATTTTATCTATTTCTTTCGAGTAAACAACAAAATTAAATTATCCTCTCTCATTTCAGTCTCCGATCCACTAATATGTATCCCTTTTGTCTATTTCTTTTGAGTATTGACTTAAACTCTGGTCTGCTCTTGAGCACTGTTTAAATCTTCCTCTCCTCTTATTTTTCCTTTCTTCTTCCCTTCAACCCCTCACTCTCTCTGCGCCCAATTTCTCATCCATAAATTTAAAATTTACAGAGAGCATGCCTGAATGTCCAGAGAAAGGTAAGAAGTACAAATGTCTATGTTTACATCTCTAGATCTCTCTCTCTCTCTCTCTCTCTCTCTCTCTCTCATGCAAAATTAATCCATGATCAGGTTTACTAATTTGATAATCCTCCCTTCTTCCTCACTGTACAGGCAGAGATTTGATGAGTTAGGCAAGAAGATCAAAAGAGAATCAGATGCCTCTTATCAAATGGGAAGAAGACACATGCTGGGTCCTCCTGGAACCCTAAATACAACTACTCCTTGCGCTGCCTGTAAGCTCTTAAGAAGGAGGTGTGCACAAGAATGCCCATTTTCTCCATATTTCTCTCCACATGAACCCCAGAAGTTTGCTTCTGTTCACAAAGTTTTTGGTGCGAGTAATGTCTCAAAGTTGCTGATGGTAAAACCCTTATGCCCTAACCAATTATTATAAATATTGTTTCCCTGAATATTGATTAGCGTTTGCAATTACACGCGCTTCTTCTTCCCGATTCACATGCTTTCTTCAATTATATGATCTGCTTTTGGATTATTTTTCAGGAGGTGCCACAGAGCCAAAGAGCTGATGCAGCTAATAGTCTTGTTTATGAGGCTAATGTGAGGCTAAGAGATCCAGTTTATGGGTGCATGGGTGCAATCTCAGCCTTACAACAGCAAGTTCAATCGTTGGAAGCCCAACTTAATGCAGTAAGGAATGAAATACTGAAATACAGATATAGGGGAGCAAACATAATTCATTCTTCTCATGTAGCTTTGCTTTCCTCTGGGGCTGTTTCAATTGCTGCACCGTCACCAGCCCCCTCTACGCCACCGCCCCCAACAGCATCGCCCCCTCCTTCTTCCTCATCTTCCTCCATGTACACTCAACCCACCATTAGCGCTGCTGCAGATTATAGCACAACTTCGACTGAAAATGTCTCCTTTTTTGGTTAATATTTATATTTCGATACTGAAAATAAATGCCCTAGCTATATTACTGAATATGTTTCTTGAGCCTCCTTGTTGCTTCAAATATTCACTTTTTTTTTTTCTTTTTTTAACTCCATATTTGATTAAAACCCTAGCTAGAAGCAGCTACATGCACTGAAATTAACGCTGTGAACAGTTATAGATTCAAGGTAAAAAGGTGAGCTAGTTACTTAATTTGTTGATGAGTTGCTGAGTGTGTTGGGATTCGAATTTAATGAGTGAACTCAATTGCTAGCTGGATTACTACCGACAATTTTGGCACATGTAAATATGTACTAGTGAAGGATCTAAAAGTTGCCTGGAGTCGGGGAGACAAAAGGTATGCTTGTGATCATTCCTAATGAGAGTTAATCGATCCATGTTAAGATTTTTTAAAGATATGGTAGTAATTATTTTTTATTATAAAATATATTAAAATAATATTTTTTATTTTTTAAAATTATTTTTGATATCAGCATATTAAAATGATCTAAAAACTATTATTTTAAAATTAAAAATATATATTTAATTTATTTTAAAAGTATTTTCGAAACATTTCAAAAACAAACGGGCTTAATAACATTCAAAATTGTTATAAATTTTTTTTATATGTTTTTACTTAAAAAGAAAAGGAACATATTCCGTAGGAAAAAGGATAAATAATGATATTAATTTGCCAAGCATTCTTATTTTGTTGTTTTGAGGGTAATTTAATACAATGGAGCGTAGTTCATGTTGCTAGTTTGTGAAGCAATAATGTGTAGTCGATGGAAGTTAGTTTTGCCAGCTATATTATTAATGTTCTGTCAATGTTAGGTTTCTTTGGCCTGTAGGCTTCAGCTTTATTAATCTTTTGCTTTGTAAGATATATGCCTCTCTTTTATTTTTATTTTTATTTTTATTTCTTTTCACCTCTTAAGAAATATTTATTTATTACCTTTCGTTCTTGCTCACTATACATAACAAATCAGTGTTGTAGATAATATAGAATTTAATTAGTCTCTCTCATTCTAGTCTGGTGAAGTCGGAGATGTGACAGAATCTGGTCTCGTAGCATGGTTGCTTGAAATAGCAGCATCTTACCTATTCCTTGGTAACAGCTCTCGATCCTAGGTTTGCCTTGGCCATGTTAACAAATAACAAAGCTATCCCCATTCTCCTCAAATATCCCAAAATCTCATCTTTCTCCCTTCATACATCATAGCATGACGACGACTCCGCTTTAGAAACATAGGAAGGGATTTAAAATAAATTAATTTAGTAGAGAAACTATCTCATAGAAACATTCAGAAGACTAGCTTTGAAAGAGAAACTGATGCGAATACTAACCGAATTTAATGGAATTTATGATTCTAAAATCAATTTAATTCAAGTTTGTTGAGATTTAAATGAGTTTATCACAATGAAAGACTTGCTTCAAGAAAAAAAAGATTATAAACCAACTCTATTACAACGCTTACACCTGGAGACGAGCAAATAAAATATAAATTCACAACAAAAAATGATCAATTCTTTGAAGAGTTGAAAATTCAATGAAAAACTAAGATTGAACAACCAAAAAGTCGACTACAATTATGAAATTATTATCAAAAGTCTAATATGAAATTATTCCTAAAAAGTATTTAAACTCATAGCCAAAACCCTAGTTTTCCTAATGGATCTCACATAAACCCAATTTAAATAATAATCAGCCCAAGTTAAACGTAGCCCAAACTAGTTAGAATAAACAAAATAAACAAATCTAAAACCTAAACAAAATGGCTCCTCTCAAAATAAATAAAGTTTGATAGCCCAACTAATTAAATAAAACAAGTTCTTTGTTTCTGTATTTTGTCTGGTAGCAACAAAACCCAAATTAAAATGGATGGTTCTCTTTCGTTTTAATGAATTAGAAGGCATGCCATATATCATTGAAAAGGTATGGAAGTCTAGTTTCCAACCCAACTAGAATCACATCAAAATTCAATCTGTAGATCCAGTTATTACCAAAAGAATAACAAAAGGTTAAATTGTCTAAATCTAGTCTTCTTCTCCTTGTGTAATGGTCTTGGTTCCACCAACAAGCCCCTCTTAAGCCTAGTAACTGGACCAATTTGAACCTCCAATAAATCCTTTAATGGTTGGATCACATCATCCCCTCTATCCTCAAAAGGATTCGACCTCGAATCATCACTTATATCAAACAAAAAAAGATTAGAAACATTAAATGTAGCACTAACACCATACTCACCTAGTAGATCCACTTTATAGGCATTGTCATGAATCATTTCTATGGTCTGATAAGGACCATCTCCTCAAGGCATCAACTTTGATCTTCTTTGTTCATGAAACCTTTCCTTTCTTATATGCACCCAAACCCAATCACCATGTTCAAATCTCACCAATTTTCGTTCCTTATTGGCTTTGTTTGCATATTGTTAATTCTTCTTTTCTATTTGTTGCTGAATCTTTGCATGGAGATCTTTCACCACTTGTGTTTTTTTATTACCATCAAGACTAACCCTTTCATCAACAGGCAAATGAATCAAATCTAATGGTGTCAAAGGGTTAAAACCATAAACAATCTCAAATGATGAATAATCAGTAGTAGAATGCACACTATGATTATATGCAAATTCAATGAATGACAAACAATCTTCCTAATTTTTAAGATTCTTTTGAAAGATAACCTTTAAAAATTGAATCAAAGTTCGATGAACAACTTCAGTTTGGCCAGTGGATGACAAGTAGTAGAATATAAAAGTTTAGCTATTAACTTACCCCATAAAACCTTCCAAAAGTAACTCAAAAACTTAACGTCTCAATCGAATACAATGCTCCTAGGAAGACCATGTAGCTAAATGACCTCTCTAAAGAATATGTCAGCTATATTTATTGCATCATCGGTTTTATGGCAAGCAATTAAATGTGTCATCTTAGAAAATCTACCCACAATAATAAATATAGAATCTCTCCCTTTCCTAAACCTAAGTAGACCCAAAAATAAAATCCATAAAAATATCAACACAAGGTTCCTTGGGAATAGGCAAAGGTGTGTACAGTCCATGAGGCATTACCCTAGACTTATCTTGTCTACATGTTATACATCTATCACACATTCTTTGCACATATCTTTTCATATTAGGCCAATAAAAGTGCTCATGCAGAACCTCTAAAGTATTAGTAATTCTAAAATACCAAATTTAAACCTCCCCCATGTGCTTCCCTCATAAGCAATTCACATAAAGAACAATTAGGCACACATAATTTATTTATTTTAAACAAAAATCCATCATGCCTAAAATATTTATCCTTGGGTGAAACCTTGCATGTGTCATATATAGCACCGAAATCATGATCATCAAGATACACCTCCTTAATATACTCAAATCTTAGCAATTTAGTATTAAGATTATTAAGAAGAACATACCTTCACGATAAGGCATCGACAACCACATTTTCTAAACCTTGCTTATATTTAATCACATATGAAAAAGTTTCAATAAACTCAACCCACTTAACATGTCTCCTATTTAACTTACCTTGACCCTTCAAATGTTTCAACAATTGGTGATCAGTATGCATGACAAATTCTCGGGGCCATAGATAATGTTGCCAAGTCTCCAAAGCCCTTACTACTTTATACAACTATTTATTATAAGTGGGATAGTTAAGAGTTGCACCATTGAGTTTCTCACTAAAATAAGTAATGGGTTGTTTTTTTAGCATTAGAACAGCTCCAATACCTATTTTTGAAGCATCACATTCAATCTCAAAAGCTTTATTAAAATCAGGTAAAAATAGTAAAGGTGACAAAATATTTTTTTTTTTTTAACAAGCTAAAAGCATTTTCTTGTTCTTCTCCCCACTTAAAAACCATGACTTTCTTAACAATTTCAATCAATGGAGAGGCTATCATACTAAAGTCTTCAATAAATCTCCTATAAAACTAAAACTAGCCAAACCATTAAAACTCCTAATGTCTATTATGGATTTTGGTGTAGGCTATTCTTGAATAGCCTTAACCTTAGCCTCATCCATTTCTATACCTTTTGCACTAACCACATATCCAAGAAAAACAATCTTATCCATGCAAAACTCACACTTCAAATTAGTATACAAGGACTCCTTTCTAAGCACTTCAAGAACTTGTCTCAAATGACCTATATGCCCATCAATCTCTTTATTATAAATCAAGATATCATCAAAGTAAACGACTACAAACATACCAATAAAAGCACGCAACACATGATTCATCAATCTCATAAAAGTACTAGGTGCATTAGTAAGTCTAAAAGGCATTACCAACCACTCATACAAACCATATTTAGTTTTAAAAGTAGTTTTCCACTTATCCCCTTCTTTCATCCTAATTTGATGGTAACCACTTTCAAATCAATTTTTGAAAACAATTTAGAACCATGTAATTCATCCAACATATCATTTAATCTAGGAATGGGATGTTGATTGTAACATCTCTCATTTCTGGATAAAACGACAATCTCATATCAATCAAAAAAAAAACACATAATAATTTTTTTTTTGTACATATATGTTCATGGTCTTCGTATTAAAATCTACCAGAATTTGACGGAGTTCCCCCATATACCGGAAGGTCCGAGGTTATTGACATGAATTTATTTACACTTCTAATAGCTCGCATCTCATAACTCAATTCCCGACCCAATCATCCTGGGTTTTCAATTTCCACACTTATACCCACTTTTATCAACCACAATATTTACGATATGCATTATATAACAAGATATCATTATGGATAGATAAAAATAAATAAGTATAATTACATAGGCATGAAGCATGATTATATGAACTACATGGTTACATTCATTCAGTCAAGTTTAAACATTAATTATACAAATTAAGTTATACAAACATTTTCATATTTACAAAATACAAGGGTATACTCCCTAGAAACTAGATTACAAGAAGGGAACATAAGCTAGGATCTACTCTTGTCGTGCATGTGATGATCCTGAAACAAAATACATATTATTGAAAGGGTGAATATTACAATAAATATAACAACATGAACATCTAACAATTTTAACAAGGTAACATGTATTCATAGTTCATTTGCTTCTCCCTTCTAGTTTATTTATTTATTTATTATTAGAATCCCATCCTTGTCCAACTATTATTAATTGTTCCCTCTACCACTTTCAACCTTCATTCTAGACTTTATGAGATTGAACATGATCACTTTTGCTTATCACATTACCGATACCAATATCACCGGTACCATCATCATCACTCCATATGAGTCATTCCAAGGTGATCCCCTTATCCAGGATCCTAACATACACTAAATGTATGCTAGCCGATACATGATGATCCCCTTACCTGGGATCCTAACATACACTAAATGTATGTTAGTTTACGCCTCAAAACGTACTTCTCATATTTCCTTTGTCAGTGATAATTTCATCATTTGGCAATTAACACAACTTTTCACCTTGAATACCCATACATTCATAAATTCACGTTTCACATTGGTAATATAAATAAATCATGGAAATTAATTAGGAAGTATAGGTGTGATTCACGTACCTGAAATAGAAGCTCTACTCGTACTCCACTGTTGTTATTGTTGCTGTTGCCCCACGCATGTGGTCCCTCCTGAAATTTACAGGTTTATCCCATAAGTTCTTCTCACTCAAGGATATGTTTTATTATAAACATATCAACAACCAATAAGTCTTTCTTTTAGTCATCATTTTTTTTTTAATATTTTATGTTTTTCTTATTTCACCCATTAATATTGTCATTTTTTGTGCAACCGTAGTCATCATTCCTTTATACATATATTTGAACTATTTTTACTTAAAATCCGAACTGTTAATGTCTCGTTTTTGAACTGTCACTGTCTAGACATTTTTGAACTGTCACTGTCTAGACATTTTTGAACTGTCACGGTCTCATTTTGGTGACCCATAGCTGGAGTTCTATAACTCCAAATTGAGCAAGACCAATTTCATTAGTTAGCCAACATTCAAACTACAATTTCTATAAGGAATCTGATCCTAATTCTTTCATCCTCCTACTCGAAATCTCTCTGAAAATCAAGAGACGAAACTATCCAGATTCGTTAGCCTTTCCATTTACACACAACACATGAAATTCTTTAATTTAGCAACTCATACTTTTTCCTCAATTTAAGTCTAAGAACTAAAATCTATAATTTAACATCCAGGCATCAATTCACAATCAACTTGAAATGACTTATAAAAGCAGGTTTAGAATACTTTACCCGATACGCATCAAAGTTTCGATCCTTCTTTTTTTTTTTTCTTTTTAATGGCAGTCGGCCCTTCCCTCTTCTCTTCTTGTTAATCCCTTTCCTACCAGTGTTTCTATCTGATTTGTAAAAATGAACATAAAACTCCCTCTTTTCTTTCTTTACGTTATCTCTAGATCTGTTTTTGGTGACAAGAGGAGTACTTATGCTCTATAATTATTCTTATTTGCATTTAGGCC
Organism: Populus alba; assembly: GCF_005239225.2. Classification (NCBI taxonomy): domain Eukaryota; kingdom Viridiplantae; phylum Streptophyta; class Magnoliopsida; order Malpighiales; family Salicaceae; genus Populus; species Populus alba. The sequence goes on along the minus strand of NC_133296.1, from coordinate 8,205,901 downwards.
CCATCTTCTTTAAGTGTATTTGTTTTGCCCCCACTTCTTTCTAGTTTAGTTTATTTTCTTTAAATTTAATCCAGCCTTGATTTTTATTTTTATTATTATATTTTTTTTTTCTCGGATTCTCTTTCCCATGTTTGTTCTTCTATTCGAGAGCTTCTCCATAATACTCTCACTAAGGGAACTCTCTTATTCCTAAACAGCTTCTCATCTCAATCTAAAATCTTGACTGGCTTAGTTTTCATAGTTAGATCCCCCTCAATCTTCATAGGAACTTTTGGCAATACTTGTGAAGGGTCTATTTTGGCCTTTCGCAGCAATGACACATGGAACACGTTATGAATCTTATCCAAATATATAGGCAATTCTAATCGATATGCAACTAGACCATTTTTTTCCTTAATCTCAAAAGGGCCAATATATCTCGGGGCTAATTTCCCTTTTACTCCAAATCGAATGATGCCTTTCTAAGGAGCCATCTTTATAAATACTTTATCCCCCACTTGAAATTCTAAGGGCTATCTGCGTAACTTTTTTGTCTATCTTGGGCTTCCTTCATCCTCTTTTTTATCACCCTCACCTTGTTAGTTGTCAGTTGCACCATTTTAGGTCCTAAAAGCTTCCTTTCTCCTACTTCCTCCCAACAAATCAGGGTACGACATTTCCTCCCATACAATGCTTCATAAGGAGCCATACCAATGGTGGTTTGATGACTATTATTATAAGTAAACTCTATCAATGGCAGGAGATCCTCCCAATTCCCACCAAACTCCAACACACAGGATCTCAGGAGATCCTCCCAATTCCCTCCAAACTCCAACACACAGGATCTCAGGAGATCCTCGAGAGTTTGAATGGTCCTTTCAGATTGACCATCTGTCTGAGGTTGAAATATCGTGCTTAGATTCAACTTTGTCCCCATTGCCCGTTGTAAGCTAGGCCATAATCTCAATGTGAACCTTGGATCCCGATCCGATATAATTTAAACTGGCACACCGTGAAGTCTAATTACTTCATTTACATATAATTTTGCCAGTTTATCCACCGAATCAGTCATCTTCATAGGCAAAAACAAAGCAGATTTTGTTAGTCAGTCATCTTCATAGGCAAAAACAAAGCAGATTTTGTTAGTCGATCCATGACCACCCATATGGCATCATTCCCCTTCTTTCCCTTAGGTAATCCCATCACAAAATCCATAGAAATATCCTCCCATTTCCATTCCGGAATTGATAATGATTGTAATTCCCCTGCATGTTTCTGGTGTTTTATCTTTACTTGTTGACAGATCCCACAGTTCGACACAAATTCTGCTATTTCCCTCTTCATACTTGGCCACTAGTAGTATTCCTTTAAATCCCTATACATCTTTGTGCTTCCCGGATGAGTAGCAAATCGAGATTCATGAGTTTCTCTTAATATTTCGTCCTTCAAAATCTTATCCTCAGGCAAATCGATTCGTCTACCCATAGCTATTAGCTCATCGGATAGCATTTGAAATGATGTCTCAATACCCTTGTTTACCATTTCCTTAATCTCTTTTACTTTTCCATCTGCCTGTTGAGCCACTGAGACCTTGTCTCGAAACACAGATCGGATCTTTAATTGAGCTAACATTGATCCTTCGGGCCCAACACTTAGCCGCAAGCCCATCTTCTTTAACTCCACTATACTTTCCTGTTCCTTAAGCTCCATATCATTCATCACTGTTTTTCCCTTCCTACTTAAGGCATCGGCTACTACATTAGCCTTACCAGGATGGTAGTTAATAACACAATCATAATCTTTTATTATCTCTACCCATCTTCTCTGTCGCATGTCCAACTCCTTCTGTGACATCAAATACTTCAAACTTTTATGGTCTATAAAGATTTGAACTTGTGTCCCATATGAATAATATCTCCATACTCTTAAAGCAAACACTACCGCTGCAAGTTCTAGGTCATGAACCGGGTAATTCACCTCATGCGACTTTAACTGTCTTGATGCATAAGCAATCACACGCCCGTGTTGCATCAATACACATCTCAGACCCCTTCTTGAGGCATCACTATATACCACAAACCCTTCTGTCCCCGATGGAAGGGCCAGCACAGGAGTAGAAGTGAGCCTCTCCTTGAGTTCTCGAAAGCTCGCTTCACACTCTTCCGACCAAACAAACCTGACTTCCTTGCGAGTCAGCTTGGTTAAAGGTGATGCTATGGTGGAGAACCCTTTAATAAACCTCCGGTAATATCCAGCAAGACCCAAGAAACTCCGGATTTCTGTCACATTGGTAGGCCTTTCCCATTTTAACACGGCCTTGACCTTTCTTAGATCCATAATTATTCCTTCTGCAGATATTACATGGCCTAAAAATACTACTTCCTTGAGCCAGAACTCACACTTATCCAGCTTTGCATATAATTGATTTTCCTTTAAAGTCTGTAGCACAACCCTTAGATGTTGTTCATGCTCCAAGTGAGAGTTGGAATATACCAGAATATCATCAATAAATACAACCACATATTGGTCCAGGTAAGGTCGAAACACCCGATTCATCAAGTCTATAAACATGGCTGGAGCATTGGTTAACCCGAAAGGCATCACTGAAAACTCATAATGCCTATAATGGGTTCGGAAGACAGTCTTTTGTATGTCTTGTTCCTTGATTCTCAACTGGTGGTATCCAGATCTCAGGTTTATCTTAGAGAACACTTTAGCACCCTTTAACTGATCAAACAAGTCATTTATTCGTGGAAGTGAGTATCTGTTCTTCACCGTCACTTTATTCAATTGACGATAATCAATGCACAAACGAAGGGTGCAATCCTTCTTCTTTACAAACAATACCGGAGCTCCCCATGGCGAGTTACTAGGCCGAATGAAGCTTTTATCTAACAATTCCTGAAGTTGGACCTTTAATTCTGCCAATTCCATAAGTGCCATCCTATAAGGAGACTAGGCTATAGGAGAAACTCCTAGAATAGTTTCTATGAAAACTTCAATTTCTCTAATTAGAGGTAATCCAGGCAGCTCTTCTGGAAATACATCTCGAAACTCCCTCATAATAGGAATACTAGCCAATTTATGCTACCCTTCCCCAATTCTCTTACATGGGCTAACCAAGCAGAACAACCTTTTCTCAGTAATTTTCTAGCAACCAAGACTGAGATTACACAACTTGGAATTACCTTTCTTTCCCCTTTAAACACTACTCTTTTATCACCTATTCCTTGGATTGTCACCGTCTTGGTGAAACAATCCACTTGTGTCTTATGTTTACTTAGCCAATTCATGCCCAGAATCACATCAAAATCATATAACTCTAATGGCATAAGATCTACCCTCAACTCTAATCCTCCAAGATATAGTTTTATCCCTCTATAAATATCATCAATATGTATATTCTCTCCCAGAGGCGTATTAACCATCACCCCTATACCCAAGTTACTAGATAACATACGCAAGTTATTCACAATTCTATAAGATATAAAGGAATGACTAGCTCCAGGATCAATTAAAGCATAAACTTTTATTGTATCTAACTGTAAAGTATCTGCCACCACATCAGGTACAGCTCCCACATCCTCATGGGTCATATGATATACCCGACCCTGAGTCCTCCCCTCCTGATTTCTGGGCCTCCCACAAGTGGCACTTGTCCCTGACTGAGTAGACCTGATAGGACGATCAACTGTCACTGATTGCTATTGGCTTTGAACCTCAGTCCTCTGACTATGGACTCCCTCTATGGTTCTACAAGGACAATCCTTCTTCCTGTGACTCATGTCCTTATAATAGTAACAACCCCTGCCTACATGCGAGCACTCTCTTCATCGATGCCCCTCACCTTTACAAATATAACATCTTCCTAGCATTACAGAGCAATTTTCGAGGTGTCGCTGCTCACACTTCTGACAAAATGGATATTCGGGTCCCTTCTGCTTTATAGACCCTCCAGCAGTTCTAACTCCCTGTCTAGACTGTCCTCTCCAAGCTTCTCTTCCACTGATTGGTCTAGATCCTCATAAGCTTCCTCTTGGGGTGAAACTCTCACCTCTTCTCTGGAACTGTCCTGATGATTGTCCACTCTTCCCTTTCTTTGAAAGAGGAGGTCTCCTAGTCAAAAGCTTAAAATCTCTCCTTTTAGCTCCCATTACCTGACTCTGCTCGCCCACTGACTTTGGGGTATCCTTTATGACCCTCTCCATACCCTGAGCAGCCCGTACCAATTCCCGCACAGACTGAAACTGCATGGCTATCAATATCATCCTTAATTCCCGCCTCAGTCCATCACGAAACCTCTCCACCCTGTGGCACTCTGTGGGAAGGTAGGTGGAGGAAAAAACTGTTAAATCCTGAAATCTCCTTTCATACTCCAGAACCGTCAAATCTCCCTACCTCAAATCCAAAAACTCCTATTCTTTCTCCCTCCTATGCTCCCAAGAATAGTACCTCTCCTCAAACTCTTCATGAAAATCCCTCCATCTTAATACCTCCTCTGATCTCCTCTCTCTAATGGTCTCCTACCAAGAGTGGGCACTTTCAACTAACAGCTGAGTCACACAATCCACTCGTAGTTCCTTTAGCACCTACATCTGGTTTATAACTCTTTCCACTTTCCTCAGCCAATGCCCAGCAACCTCAGCATCCTTTTCGCCATGGTAAGTTATACAACCCATCTCTCTCATACCTTTCACCCATTGCACTATGGTGACTACTCCCCCTGATCTAGGAGTCGTATTGGAGGCTTCCGCTACCATTCCATCTGCTACAACTCTCATTATATGTTCCATAAAAGCAGATCTAAAAATGGGTTTAATCTAGCTACTGGTGCCACTAATGAAGGTATATTATCTCCCCTTTATCTGTTTGATACCTCAGGCATGGATACATCGGCCTGACGGGACAACGAATCATCTTTGAGTCTCACTGACTCACCCCCCCTCTGAGTACGCTGGTGCTGTAGGTATATGAGAGGAGGTGTCTGCCAAGGGATCCCAATCTGGATCACTTTCATTATGAAAACTCTTATCACTTCCCCGAACAGGGGATGGATCAATCCTAGCCCCTTACCTTGTTCTCACTATCCTGAAACACATTTCAAAATCATCTAATTATTCTTGTCCCGAGAATAACAACCTGGGCTCTGATACCAAAATGTAACATCTCCTATTTCTGGATAAAACGACAATCTCATATCAATCGAAAAAAAAACACATAATAATTTTTTTTTGTACATATATGTTCATGGTCTTCGTATTAAAATCTACCAGAATTTGACGGAGTTCCCCCATATACCGAAAGGTCCGAGGTTATTGACATGAATTTATTTACACTTCTAATAGCTCGTATCTCATAACTCAATTCCTGACCCAATCATCCTGGGTTTTCAATTTCCACACTTATACCCACTTTTATCAACCACAATATTTACGATATGCATTATATAACAAGATATCATTATGGATAGATAAAAATAAATAAGTATAATTACATAGGCATGAAACATGATTATATAAACTATATGGTTACATTCATTCAGTCAAGTTTAAACATTAATTATACAAATTACGTTATACAAATATTTTTATATTTACAAAATACAAGGGTATACTTCCTAGAAACTAGATTACAAGAAGGGAACATAAGCTAGGATCTACTCTTGTCGTGCATGTGATGATCCTGAAACAAAATACATATTATTGAAAGGGTGAATATTACAATAAATATGACAACATGAACATCTAACAATTTTAACAAGGTAACATGTATTCATAGTTCATTTGCTTCTCCCTTCTAGTTTATTTATTTATTTATTATTAGAATCCCATCCTTGTCCAACTATTATTAATTGTTCCCTCTGCCACTTTCAACCTTCATTCTAGACTCTATGAGATTGAACATGATCACTTTTGCTTATCACATTACCGATACCAATATCATCGGTACCATCATCATCACTCCATATAAGTCATTCCAAGGTGATCTCCTTATCCGGGATCCTAACATACACTAAATGTATGTTAGTCCATACATGATGATCCCCTTACCCGAGATCCTAACATACACTAAATGTATGCTAGTTTACGCCTCAAAACGTACTTCTCATATTTCCTTTGTCAGTGATAATTTCATCATTTGGCAATTAACACAACTTTTCACCTTGAATACCCATACATTCATAAATTCACATTTCACATTGGTAATATAAACAAATCATGGAAATTAACTAGGAAGTATATGTGTGATTCACCTACCTGAAATAGAAGCTCTACTCGTACTCCCCTGTTGCTGCTGTTGTTGTTGCCCCACGCCTGTGGTTCCTCCTGAAATTTACAGGTTTATCCCATAAGTTCTTCTCACTCAAGGATATGTTTTATTATAAACATATCAACAACCAATATAAGTCTTTCTTTTAGTCATCATTTTTTTTTAATATTTTATGTTTTTCTTATTTTACCCATTAATATTGTCATTCTTTGTGCAACCGTAGTCATCATTCCTTTATACATATATTTGAACTATTTCTACTTAAAATTCGAACTGTTACTGTCTTGTTTTTGAACTGTCACTGTCTAGACATTTTTGAACTGTCACTGTCTAGACATTAAACTGTCACTGTCTCATTTTTGAACTGTCATTGTCTAGACATTTTTGAACTGTCACTGTCTCGTTTTTAAACTGTCACGGTCTCATTTTGGTGACCCATAGCTAGAGTTCTATAACTCCAAATTGAGCAAGATCAATTTCATTAGTTAGCCAACATTCAAAACTACAATTTCTATAAGGAATCTGATCCTAATTCTTTCATCCTCCTACTCAAAATCTCTCTGAAAATCAAGAGACGAAACTATCCAGATTCGTCAGCCTTTCCATTTACACACAACACATGAAATTCTTTAATTTAGCAACTCATACTTTTTCCTCAATTTAAGTCTAAGAAGTAAAATCTATAATTTAACATCCAGGCATCAATTCATAATCAACTTGAAATGACTTATAAAAGCAGGTTTAGAATACTTTACCCGATACGCATCAAAGTTTCAAATCCTTTTTTTTTTTTTTTTTTAATGGCAGCCGCCCTTCCCTTTTCTCTTCTTGTTAATCCCTTTCCTACCAGTGTTTCTATCTGATTTGTAAAAATGAACATAAAACTCCCTCTTTTCTTTCTTTACGTTATCTCTAGATCTGTTTTTGGTGACAAGAGGAGTACTTATGCTCTATAATTATTCTTATTTGCATTTAGGCCCCATCTTCTTTAATTGTATTTGTTTTGCCCCCACTTATTTCTAGTTTAGTTTATTTTCCTTTAAATTTAATCCAGCCTTGATTTTTATTTTTATTATTATATTTTTTTTTCTCGGGATTTACGTTGATACTTTACAATGATATTGTTGATAGCTCGGCAATCCACACACATTCATCAAGTTTTGTCCTTTTTTGGAACAAGAAACACGGGAACTGCACAAGGACTCATGCTTTCTCGAATGTATCCTTTTGACATCAACTCCCCCACTTGCCTTTGAAGCTCTTTAGTCTCTTCAAGATTGCTCCTATAAGCCGGCTTATTTGGTATAGATGCTCCTTGAATAAAGTCAATTCGATGCTCAATACCTCTAAGTGGCAACAAACCACTAGGAATGTCATTCAGAAAGACATCATTAAATTCCTGCAAAAGAACTTTAATAACACTAGGAACACAAGAATCTAAATCATCTGAGTTAAAGGATGCCTCCTTATACACAAGTAAAATCATAGGTAAGTCGGAAAGATAGGCATGTTTAAGATTATTAGATTTTGCAAAAAAAGTTAAGGTGAGGTGTCTCTCAACTTTTTCTACACACTCTTTTTTTCTCACCTTTTGTTTCTTCTCTCTACTCATTTTCTCTCCACTCTTGGCCTTCTTTTGATTTTTTTTTTTGTTTTTGGTCATGACCCTCCCCTAATGTCTTAAGGGCCGAAACTTTGTTCGCTTTTGTTTTCAACTCAAGACTCACTTTCTTTTCTCTCTTCCTCACATCCTTACTATTTTCGTTTGTTTTTCCACTTTGGTCGAATCTTTTTATTCCTCTACTTTGGCCAAAACATGTTGCTTTTCCTCATAGCCCTTCCTCAATAGAATTTGATTTTTATACACTTCCTTTAGTAAGAATGGGGCAAATGTATAAATCCTTCCATCCTTTTCCAATGAATACTTATTTTTAAACCCATCGTGCTTGGCTTTTATTTCAAATTAACAATGCCTCCCTATTAACAGATGAGTATCATGCATAGACACAACATCACATAACACTTCATCCTTATATTTACCTACTAAAAAAGAAATCATCACCTGTCTATTCACCATAACAACACCACGTTCATTCAACCATTGAAGCTAATAAGATGTCTCATGCTTTACGGTATTCAATTCCAACTTTCTAACCAAAGTAACATTAGCAACATTAGTGCAACTATCATTATCAATAATCATACTACATACCTTATCGTTGATTAGGTATCTAGTATGGAAGATATTCTCCCTTTATTGCTTCATATCATCCTCCTTAGTCTGAACACTAAGCGACTTTCTAATCACCAAAACTTTATCATCAATAGCATATTCTAAATCACTAGCATCTTCAAGTGGTGGCATGTCATCACAATCAAACTCATCACTAGTGAACACAATCTCTTCATCATCCTTTAGAATCATAACTCCATGATTTGCACACTCTAATGCATTGTGTCCCAATCCCTAACACTTGAAATAATTTATATCACGATTATGCTAAATTTCAGTAAATAAAACTACAATAAAAAATTTAAAAGACTAAGAGGTACTTGAAAATATAATAATTATTATTTTAAAAAATTTATTTTTATTTTTAAAAAATTTATTTTTATTTTTTAAAAATTTATTTTTGATATCAACATATCAAAATAATTTAAAAACATGAAATAAATATTAATTAAAAAAAAATAAAAAATAATTTTTTAAAATACTTTTTTTCTTTTAAAAAATACATAACAAAAAAACACTTTCTAATCGATAGTGGTGTATGCAGAGAGTAGCAAATTTTTTTCACCTCTTTTGGATTTGTTTCTTATCTAGATGTAAAAAAGAATTAAGTGTAGCTGTCATTTGTAACAAGCCCAAGCGAGCGAGCAGAGAGAATGCTAGTGCCAGAGCTCAAGAGAGAGTGAGTGAAGGTTGTTGTTGCTGGTGCTAGTGCCAGAGCGCAAGAGAAAGAAATAAATAAGAAAACCCTCTAACATTAGAAAGAAATGCTTATTTTCTGCCACGGTGAACAGTAAAGCCTGTTATTTTTCTTCTTGACTCTCTGGATGCACAAATGGAAATCATAAAGTTTGCATTTTGTGACAATTTATTGCGAAATCAGTCTTCTTAAACTTGCTCTAGTGTTTCGCATCTCAAGCTTGACTTACTTTGCTGGATCTGTGTACAAGAAGCTGAGAATTAGGGTTTTATTTGCAAGGGTTTAGGGTTTTTGTTAAGTCACTTCTAGGTATTTTATAGTTCATCAGACTGATGAGTATTTAGGGCTTTATAGTGAGACTTGCATTGGCTATATTGGGAAATTTGGGTGCCTTTGAGTATAATATTCAATCGCTGCACTGGAGCGTTTAGGGGTATCGGGGACTATGTCTTCCTTAAGCAGGGAACTGGTGTTTCTGATCTTGCAGTTCTTGGACGAGGAGAAGTTCAAGGAAACTGTTCATAAGTAAGTCTTTTCTTGTTTTGGATGTTTCGTTTCATCTCAATGCTATGTTTGGATGCTGAGAAAACATGGGTAGACTATAAAAATCAAAAGTCCATGCTTGTTAAATGGATACCGTAAAAACAAATAAATCTTCATCATATTTTTGTCTTTGGCTTAGATGAAGGCAGGGTTTGGTTTTCCTGGTTCTAAAATTTATTAGAAAATTGCATTAATTTTGACTTCATGAAGCCACATAAATACTTTTACACTGCTTACCACTATGTACCATCATTCTGTTTCCTGACTTCTCAGCTAGGAATGGTGATAATGAACATGAACTTGAATAGAATGCTAATGTTCTGTTTTTGTTTTGTGTGTTGTCATCAAATGCTGATTTTAAGGTTAGAGCAAGAGTCTGGTTTTTTCTTCAATATGAAACATTTTGAGGATCAAGTTCAGGCTGGTGAATGGGATGAGATTGAACGATATTTATGTGGATTCACGAAGGTTGAAGATAACCGTTACTCTATGAAGATATTCTTTGAAATAAGAAAGCAGAAATATTTGGAGGCTCTTGATAGGTGAGTTTTGAATATTTGCCCCCTTAATTCTCTTGTTTGTGCGCTTCATTTTAATCAGAAATACTTACCAGCCACTTGACAGAAAATAAAAGGAGAATGCTGACATCTGTCAATGGGGTTATAATTTAGTGATTTGGTTTGTTTTGGGGTTATGAACTTTGAAGTTTGCTTATATTTTGTCATGCATGTTTTGACTATTTTAATATTTCCTGCCATCAGACAGGATCGGGCAAAGGCTGTTGAGATTCTTGTTAAGGACCTGAAGGTTTTTGCATCCTTCAATGAAGAACTTTTCAAGGAAATAACTCAGTTGCTTACACTTGATAATTTCAGGTAGCTGCTCTTGCATCTTTTTCATGTTAGTTGTGATGTTCTACCATCAACATTTGTTTTCTGGACTATCAGGCAAAATGAGCAGCTTTCAAAATATGGGGACACAAAATCGGCTCGAAATATCATGCTTGTCGAACTTAAAAAGCTGATTGAAGCAAACCCGCTGTTTCGAGACAAGCTTACTTTCCCACCCTTCAAAAGTTCGCGACTTAGAACGTTAATAAACCAGAGGTTATCCTTGCATATTCTTCTATAAGCTTCACATGGAAAATGCAAATTTTGTTATCTGATTTGTATTATGTAGATAACTTGCATATTGGTACCTTTACAGTTTCTGAGTGGCATGTATAAGATTCTTACTTTTGCTCTTAGAGCTCTTCATCATGAAGTTGTTTTTCAAAGGCTTATTTTTCTTTTGGAACTTTCAGTCTTAATTGGCAGCATCAACTTTGTAAGAATCCTCGTTCAAACCCTGACATCAAAACTCTATTTATTGATCATTCTTGCACTCCTACAACTGCTAATGGGGCTCATCCACCTCCTCCCTCGAACACCCCCCTTGTGGGACCGATTCCTAAGGCTGGGGCATTCCCCCCTATTGGAGCCCATGGCGTAAGTTCTATCTTTCATCTGCTCTTCCCTAAGTGACACTTGTGGGCTTTCATATAATCCTTGCAATTACTTGCACCATGCAGCCATTTCAACCTGTTGTTTCCCCAACTCCGGGTGCTATTGCTGGTTGGATGTCGGCCAATAATCCTTCTTTACCACACCCTTCTGTGGCAGCAGGCCCCCCTACTCTTGTGCAGCCTTCTAGTGCAGGTGAAGCTATTAATACTCATGTAGTTTGTGGTGCTCTTACCTTTTTCTAGCTTGGTAAAACTATATAATCATTCATGGATTTGCGCAGCTGCATTCTTGAAACACCCAAGGACTCCCACAGGAATGAATTATCAGTCAGCTGATTCAGAACACTTGATGAAGCGGATGCGCCCTGGCCAATCTGAAGAGGTGTAGACAGATGAAAGTTCTTTTTTTTATTTTCTTTTCTTCCTCAAGTTCAATCTTCATGCTTGGTTGATGTTAAAGTACAAGTGGCCTTCATTTTGTTACTGTAATAATTATCTGGTTTCGTATTGCAGGTTTCCTTTTCTGGTATAGCACATACTCCCAATATCTATTCCCAAGATGACCTTCCCAAAACTGTTGTACGGACCCTTAACCAAGGATCCAATGTCATTAGCATGGACTTTCATCCACAGCATCAAACCATCCTGCTAGGTTAATATTTGAACATATGTTACAAGTTTACAAAAAGAAGAAGAAAGGTTTAAGTTTCATTTGATAGGATTGGTGTGTTGACAGACCTTTCAAATTATATTTTGTAGTTGGGACAAATGTTGGTGACATTAGCCTTTGGGAAGTTGGCTCCCGGGAAAGGTTGGCACATAAACCTTTCAAAGTTTGGGATCTCTCTGCTTCTTCGATGCCACTGCAGGTAGTTTGAGTTTCAACTGTATTGGAGATATTAATAGATCTAATTTTTAATTTATCTGTCTTTTGGTTGATGTCAACACCCATAAATCCTCTAATCTTCAAAAGTTTAGTGACAATGTACGCCTTTTGGTATTGCTCTTTGGTGACCTTGTTGCTTGGCAGGAGAATTAATTATAATTGGGAATTGGAGTTTTAACTGATTGTTCTTCGTTTTCCTTTTCTTTTGGACTGATCCTTCTTTCTAATGGTTTGTTCATGCTAACAGACAGCATTGTTGAATGATGCTGCAATATCTGTAAATCGATGTGTGTGGGGGCCAGATGGACTAATGCTTGGTTTGTATTTAAATTTGACTACTTCCTGAGTATGATTTATTTTATTGTCATCTTTGTATGACATTGTTTGCATTGTTTAAGTGATTGTTTCTTTGTATAGGTGTTGCATTTTCGAAACATATAGTGCAAATATATACTTACAATCCGACTGGAGAACTGAGGCCTCATTTAGAGGTAAGTTCAGTAATCCTGGATACTATATCATGCTGGATATTATATCATGTGACTGCCTGATTTTATCTTTTAGATTGATGCCCATGTCGGTGGTGTGAATGATATTGCATTTGCTCATCCCAACAAACAACTATGCATTGTCACATGCGGTGATGACAAGATGATTAAGGTATCAATTATCAGAGGCTAATCAGTTTCCTTTCACTAGGAAGAATGGTTTCTTTATGGTAGCCTCCTGCATGACAGGTTTGGGATGCTGGAGCAGGAGGCAGACAATATATATTTGAAGGCCATGAAGCGCCTGTGTATTCATTGTGTCCCCATTACAAAGAAAATATCCAGGTAAAACTCCTTTATGAAGCTGGGTATTGGGTTCTCATAACAATTTAGTGTCTTCCATGATGTATGTTGTTAGCAGAGTGATGTCAAATTATCAGTACAAATTTAAAACATGTTTGGAGGTTTGTATCATTTTGGTCACCTTATAATCCATCTCACTTGGTCTATATTTGCAGTTTATTTTTTCAACAGCAATTGATGGGAAGATTAAAGCTTGGCTATATGATTCTTTGGGATCTAGAGTGGACTATGATGCTCCTGGACTTTGGTGCACCATGATGGCATATAGTGCAGATGGGACTAGGTAAAACATGTCATAAAGATGGTTTACTTTATAGTCAAACAGGCATATAGCTTTAATAACTGGAATTCTATCTTGTATTACACCCATTTGACTTGACAAACACTTAAAGAGTCTAAAATACTTATGCCAGATAATGACACTCAGATTAAAAAAATGACATTATTGGGCGCTTCAAACCGATGGAAAGATCCAGGACATTCTAGAAAAAATACCAACTGTAACCCCTGACATGCTCTTGTATCTGTTACTCGTATGAAATCCTAGCAACTTGGATTAATAATATTTCAAAGTTAGAGAAGTTGATTTTTCTCTCCTATTTTTCTTGCCTATACATTTTGTCTATTGTAGTACATATACCATTCTTTTTTTTTTTAGTTCCAAATCTAACCTAAATTACATCATGTCTTGTCAGAAATAAAAATTGCATTGCACAATCTTTCAAAACTATCTTGCCTTAGACGTTTTATTCTATGTTATAGATTCTGTAGTCATTTTTATTTTTTTTTGTATTCCATGTGTCCGTGATGTTTAGGTTTCCTCTAACCTCCTTTGTTTTAGCTCAGGTAGCTTTTCAGTAGACTATTTTTGGGAGAGATTACTGTCCTGGGCTTGACATAAACCCTGCTTTGGGCACTGTCTTTTCCTTCAATGCCACTTGTATTATCCCTTACTAGGTGTGAATACATGAATATAAGCATTCAAAATGGTATGGGTGATGTATTGCTGTTCCATTTTCGCAGGCTCTTCTCTTGTGGAACAAGTAAAGAAGGTGAATCTCACCTAGTTGAGTGGAATGAAAGTGAAGGATCTATCAAACGAACATATTTGGGTTTCAGGAAGCGTTCTTTAGATGTTGTTCAGTTTGACACAACAAGGAGCCACTTCTTAGCTGCTGGTGATGAGTTTCAAATTAAGTTTTGGGATATGGATAATACAAACATGTTGACAGCTGTTGATGCAGATGGGGGGTTGCCTGTTAGTATTAGTCTGCATTCCTTTTCTAATTGTTTAGGGGTATAAATGTAAGGTTTTGCAGTTCATCGTTAGTTTTCTTTGCAGGCTAGTCCTAGACTGAGATTTAACAAGGAAGGTTCATTGTTGGCAGTCACAACTAGTGACAATGGTATTAAAATTCTAGCCAGTAGTGATGGATTGCGCTTGATAAGAATGTTGGAGAGCAGGGCTATTGATAAAAGTCGAAGCCCATCAGAACCAATCAACTCTAAGGTAGTTATACATTTTGGTTTGATCTATTTATTTTTACCTTATGTAAGGTCTGTACAATATGCTGTGTTGAGGTAAGAAATAAGATTGTTATCATAAAAAGAGAAGTTACAAAGAGAATCCTTGACTTGTTCACATGCAAGGAGAGCCTGCTTAAAGACATCAGGTTAAAAAAACTACCCTTTGTAAAGGCCAAGGCATTAATATTTCTTTAGTGAGCAGAAGTTTGGTCAGCAGGGTGAAATTAGTGAGGTTGTCATGTGCATGAACTCATATAGATCTGTTTGGTACTTTTACCAGTGAACCTTAGATTCCCTTATACAAGAGTATCATGAATTTCCTTTTAAATAGGCAGGCTCCATTTGATTTTGATGAAATGTTGTTATCAATTAATTCTAAGTGTTCCGCATTTATCAATATTAAGTGTTCAATATCTCGATGCATTCATTTTCTTTTTACACTGTTTTGTTCAATTCTTGCAATTTGTTTCCAGAGAAAAGATTCAAAGCTCAAGTGCTAGATGCTGAAGTAAAATTGGATTAGTGAACCTAATAACTTAGATACAAAATGATTGTTTGATAATGGTATAGTTCTTCAAAGGTGATGGATCATTTGTGCTTTGATCTTGTGATGGAAGAATGGTAGCTTAAAGGAAGGGACACTTTTCTAAAAGTGCTTTAAAATAAAATAAGATTGCAGCAGGAAATGTTTATGTTCCTGATAACTTGTTAAATCAGAGCCTGGGGATCAAGAAAACCATGATATTAGTTCAATAATGGGTTTACTGGTTAAAGGGAAGGAGAGTTTCATGCTTAAATTTCAGTGTTATGACGCTTAACAAAGGAAAACCTTATAAATATGATGCCTTCTGGTGATCATAGAGTTTTCAAATGATAGCATCCCTTGCTAAGTCCTAATTTTATGTTTTGAAAGAGGATGGTGGCTTATTATTATTATTATTATTATTATTATTTTGAGAAATGGCTTTTGGAGTTGAAAACCACAGCATGCCTGTGTATTGTTTTTGTTCTATACTCCTATATCATTGCATTGGATACTTACTTTGCCATGTGGCATGTTTGCGGTGCTAATGAGGTTTCTTATACCTCTTATTGTAGCCACTGATTGTTAACGCACTAGGCTCTGTGGCAAATGTTTCTTCTGGCCTCGCATCATCACTGGAACGCTCAGATAGAATCCAGCCTGCAGTTTCTATTGGCAATCTTGTAAGTTAAGCAATTTTCAGCTCCATGCTGTTAGTGCTACCTGGTCTCTAATTTTATTTTGTTTAACATGACAGGGTACCATGGACAATAGTAGGCTTGTTGATGTTAAACCAAGGATTTCAGATGATACAGACAAATTGAAAAGCTGGAAGAGTGATATTGTAGATTCATCTCAGCTAAAAGCTTTGCGGTTGCCTGACTCCATAGCAGCTGGCAAGGTAGGTAGTTAAAAAATATGATTGATAACTTATTTCTTACTGCAAACTAGTTTTAAATTGGGAAAAGATGTTTACACACACAAGCACACACATTTATGTATACCTATGTATGCATGCATGTATCATGGCATTTTGTTTTTCTTCCATGTGCAACTTTGCCAGTTGTAGCAGATATTTTTAATTACATGGTTCTTAGATTCTTTTTGCTATCATTCTGGACTTCTGCCTCTTATTTGTATGGTTTAGTGTGTGTGGTCAGCATCGTGTTTACTTTATCATTGAAGCTGTTATTCCCATATTGCTTTCAGAATTATATGGTTTTTGGACTGCTATTTTGCATGGTTTTGCTGCTTCCTGTTTAGCTTGAGTACATTGGCTGTGGTGCAACTCCTCTGCATAAATATTTCCTATTTGAGAGAAACATCACCGGTAATTCATCTGTGAAGGACAGGATTGCTGCAAAATCAGGGAGCTCGTGAAATTTGCTTCTATATGAAGTGGCTAGGGTAGCATATAATTTTCAGTCTAACAAAAATTGAAAGAATAATAGCTAGTACCCTGTAGAACATGCAATAGTTCTACAATTGATCAATGAAGAACTGTAGGTATGTTTCAAAATAGCTGTTTATTTTTCATCTCTATTTTAGAAATATTTATCCATATTAAACTAGTACAACATGTTTAATACCATTAGTTTTCCAAAATAAGGAACAAGAGCCTTGTTTATTTTGCTTTTAAGTAAAGGACAGGGAGATTAAGAAACAGAACTCAACTGTTGTTTTCTAAAGCGTGGAATTTGGAAAACAACTTAAGTAGTTTTCTGGTTTTCTAGCAAATGGGGGAGGGAAAAAAATAGAGAAAACTTGCATTTTGAAGAAAATAGTTTTACTTTGGAAAAGTAAACTCCTTTCTACAGTTTTCTGTTTTCTTGAAACTATTAATAGAAGTGGATCATTTCTCACAACAGAACCCCAAATCTTTTTCCAGCAATATGATTTTTGGCTCTACGTTATGCACGAAAAATGAACTTCTCTATTTGGTGGTGGGAAGGCATTCTTCCTCCTAGACCAAGTTTTTTATGTTTTCCAAAGTTGGTACTGAGAACTGTACTTTCTTGAAGAGAGTGTTAACTCTTTAAATGCAAATCCTTTTTATATTCTAAAATGAAAGAATAAATAAATAATGCAGTTGAAGTACAGGAACAATGTGAGTGTATTATATGTTAATACCTCCTGATGTCATTGTAAACAATTGACTTATTCTTGAGGGAAACTAAATTCGATGCAGGCAGAAATTTGGAGGAGAAGAAAGGAAGTAGGAGAGAAGAAAAGCTGCGGCTACTAGAACTGTAGACATGAAAATTCTATTCTCAATTCTCAATTTGTTGCTTTAACAATAGGACAGGTGCTCTAATATAAAACCATAAATCAAACAGGGAAATAAAAATAAAATGAACACGAATCCTAATTAAAAGCTACCTAATAGGTGGAGTACAAGTGAATCAACTATTAAATAATAATTAAAAAAGAAAACCTAACATAAACTAAAAGTCCCATATAACTAATAATTGAGCCCATAATTGTTGGTTAATTTTTGCTTTGGGATGCTAATCGAGGAAGAGTGGTTCACCAAGGTACCTTGTCCAAGAGTCCATATCATTAATTAGTTTTGGCAAGATTACAATGCCTTTGGCACTAATTAGATTGATGACATTATTGATGCCTTAGTGCTATTATGCATATGGGTTCTGAAATTTATAGAAGTTTGATGAACAAATTAAAGCCTGCACTATGATGACTTGAAGCTTCAAGTGAACAAGGAGAGAATGGAAGTTAGTTACAATTTTTTTAGTCTCTGCTGAATCTTCTCTTGGCTTGATTAATACAGAGCTTTCAGCACATTTTTCACCAAACATTGTTTCCTTATCATCTTCTGTACTCCCCTTGAGTCATTTATCCAATCAACTTCCTTAGGGTTGCATTGAAGTTGAGACTTGTTTGTAATAAAAACCGGACCCTTCTTTTTAGGAGCTAGGTCAATTAGCTGGATAAGATTTTCAGATCTGGGAAAAAAATGATATTATGAGGATGATGTTTCTGATCATTTTCCGCCTTTTTTCTTCTGGCTTCACCATCAATTTTTATTTTTATTTATTTATTTATATATATTTTTTTGCAACTATTAGAAGGGGTTTTTTAAACCAAACCTCATTCTACCTTACCATCTCCACCCCTTGAGTTTAGCTCAAGGGAACCCCAACATCTGATATGGATTTGGCATGTTCAAATGCATTTAAATAAAAGTTAGATTTGTTAATCTGACCCAGTACAGCAGTGTTGATCTCCAAATTACTGGTTGCCAATGTTTCTTTTTTTTGGTATAGGCATGCACATTTGCCTGAGTTCATGCACAAGCAATATATTGTTGTGCATGATTATTTACAGCTGATTAGCTGAATGCAATAGAGAAATTGGATTAACAACTTTGGAAGGGTCAAAATAGAAGACTGGGAGTTGGTATTTGTGTTCCAAACAATTGGTTACTTCTTGCTAAGCATTCTTGCCATGTTTGGAGATATTTTCTTTCCAATAAATAAGAGCAATATTGAATAAATTTCTTAACCTTGTGAGTCCATCTGTTGCTTGCTTTGTTTTTGGTAAATGGTAATGGTGATCTATACAATATGCGTTGACCCCTTCCCGCTGTCAAAATCCTCCTCTAGCAAGCTGAACCTGTTACCCTCTTACTTACTACTAGAGAAGCAGCACTTGTGTTGCAAATGGTGGTGGTATTTTTGGGTCAAACCAATATAGTCAGCTGATAGTTAGTAGTCAAAGGGAGTGGGAGTGGGAGATGGGGACACAATATACGCAACACTCATGCCTAATTGTGCATGTTTTGTGATGCATTGTAATAAGCTTTATATTTGTAACTAATTTGGACATTCAAGTGAGCGCACATGGCTACTACTCTCCAAGTTCCCTCAATTCTCCCTAGCAAACTTTTTATGCAAAGATAAGGTTCCCATAACATTAAAAGCTTGTTTTGGTTGTCAATCATTAAAAAAAAAATTAATACTGATAACATGTTTCAGATAAGAAGACCCTCCCAAAGCATTGTCTCCTGAAGTGTTATCTATGGGTGCCAGTAGCGGTGAAACTCCCAATCACTTATTTTTACATTGCCTAGTAACTTGGATTGTGGTGTAACCTTTTCTGTGTTCGGAGAAACTTGGTCTGTCCTTTTAGTTTGGAGGAATTTCTTTGATATGTTTCTGGGTTTTAAGAAGTGGTAGCAAATGTTTATTGGCAATGTTGCCAAATTTTCTGTAATTTAGTGCGTCTGGAACAATTGAAACTCTATAATTTTCCATGATGAATGATTGTATTTTCATTTGATATGGGATAGGCTGATTTTCCTAGCTTCAGATGTTTCAGAGGTGTCTCTTTCGCAGATGTTCAGACTTGAAAGGAATATTGTTCAGTTTCATTCTTTTTTTACTGCTTTTTGATTAGGATATCTCAAACTTCTATTGCACATTTCTGTTTCTTCCTATCAATGAAGTTTTTTTCCTATTACATGGGTATACATGATGTTATGCTTTATATAGCTGTCTCTTGTTGTAATAATCGAGGATAACAGGTCAGTAATTCCAGGTTGTGCGGCTGATTTATACTAACTCAGGGATGGCTCTATTGGCCCTTGCCTCTAATGCTGTTCACAAGCTGTGGAAATGGCAGCGCAGTGAAAGAAATCTGACGGGAAAGGTCTGGCTCATGTCTTTAAATGGTGAAATCTCTGCCCCTTTTGACTGTTTTTTGTGTTTCATTTTCGGTGTGAAATCTTGTAGGCTACTGCATCAAATGCACCACAGTTGTGGCAGCCTCCTAGTGGAACTCCCATGACTAATGATATAAATGAGAGCAAACCAGCTGAAGAATCTGCTGCATGCATTGCACTATCCAAAAATGATTCTTATGTCATGTCTGCCTCTGGTGGGAAGGTCTCTTTGTTCAACATGATGACATTCAAGGTCTATTGTTACAGCACATAATTGATTTCTGATTTAAAGTTTATTATATTTGTTTCTATTTTTAATTTTTTATTTGGAACTTTGGTTTGGCATGACTTAATAAAACTCTTGAGTTTTCTTCTTAGGTCATGACAACATTTATGTCCCCACCTCCTGCAGCCACTTTTTTAGCATTCCATCCTCAAGATAATAACATTATTGCAATTGGCATGGAGGATTCTACTGTGCAAATATATAATGTCAGAGTTGATGAGGTGATCTCTATGTGCGTGCATCCATGTGTGTGTGGGTGCGCTGCTCTTTTGATTTTGCTGATGCTTGCTCATTCTTTCAGCCTAACTAGCTTCCTTGTGATTTGGAAGTTCTGAGAAAAAATTGGACACAATTATCTATGCTTATGAAAAGATTCCTTAAAAATAAAATATCACATACTACTACCAAATGATTGTAGATTCTGCCTTTTGGATTATTTATATTTTTTTGATTTGATTCCTGTCACCTCACATTGATAGTAAATCAAACAAAGCTCCATAACAAGATAATGAGGAATTCTGTTCTGCTCTTGAGTTCTGGAAATTAATAACATGTGATATGTACAGTTGAAGTTATTGCAGTATCTACCCCTTATCGATCTTAAGGTTTTCCTTAAGGCATCTAGTTATGGGTGTGAAGTTGACTTTTGAAATTGACTGCAGGTCAAAACTAAACTCAAGGGCCACCAGAATCGAATAACAGGACTTGCTTTTTCACAGAGTTTAAATGTGCTGGTGTCTTCTGGGGCTGATGCACAGGTCAGTGATTAATAGGATCATTTGAATAACGTTGCTATCTTTATGGGTTGGGTTATTTGATGTTATCCTGAGGAGAGTCTGTGAAAGCTTATGCTTGAAGCAGGAAAAATTGGATAGTTTGTCATATGGAACTCACTCTCCCATTCTGCTAAGTATGTTAACATGTCTGATAAATAACCTTGAAAGATCTCAAGCCTGTTACTCTTTCCTTATCCATAAACTCTGTAAAGCTTTTGGTTTTTCTTCCTTGAACTTGCCAACTTGCTTTAAGTTATAAGTTTCCTCTTTGAAGTTTTGTTATTGAGTTTTCTTTTTCTCACAAATCGATGTTGCATCTCTTAAAAAACTCCTTTTTCACTGAACTTTACAAATACAGGGCCTTATATCTAGAATATCAGATGTTAAGAGATTTTTTTCAAGGTCCTTACGCGGCCATTTACACAAATATGGTGTGTTGTATGATGCCTTCATGGCCTGACACTTGAAGAATGTCAAGTCGGATCACTTAATGCGCCGGCAATGTGCTACTTTGTCCTTTTGCAGCTTTTCAATTCACTTTCTTTGTGATGTTTTTAGGAGGTCCTCATTGGATTATATTCCCCACTGCCCTAACTGTCTACTTGGTCCTTTATTCTTCCCTACTCTTCCATCGTCACAACATTATTGATGTTCTTTCTGATAATTCAGAATGGTCCTGAAATGGACCTTGCAAAAAATTTTATGGAAAGTTTTCATGGCAATCACATTATTCATTGTTCACTATTTCACAAACCAATGCAACCGTTAGATAAATTATAATTTACTGGCACTGGTTCCATAGAAGTATTGGATGTATATGGCAGATGCTCACTCCAAACTGGAATATGGATTCATTAAAGTCATCTCATATTGATTTTAAGCCATTTTGCACTTTTCCAATCAATAGAAGTACTTATTGAAGCTTTTCCATGTGATGTATTATGTATCAATACTGCCTTTGATGGGTTGAGTTGCAGTTGTGTGTCTGGAGCATTGATGGATGGGAGAAAAAGAAAATGAGGTTCATTCAAGCACCACCTAGTCGTCAATCCCCTTTGGTAGGCGAAACTAGAGTCCAATTTCATAATGACCAAGCACATCTGTTGGTTGTACATGAAAGCCAAATTGCCATCTATGACAGCAAACTTGAATGTTCGCGCTCAGTAAGTTTTCCATCATATATCTTGTCACCAAAGTACTTTTTTTTTATGAACAAAACCCAATTTGAAGTTGGATCGTTGGTCAAATGAGAAAAGAAGGCAAGATAGGAATAAGCACCACCACTTTAGAAACCTAAGGAAATTCTGTCAGTGCCCTATTTATAAAATCAGGTGGTTTGTTTATTTTATTATTCATATCAACTTCTACCATCAACTGTAGTCTCAAGGTTAGGGGACAATTTCAAATACATATTAAACTAAGTAAAAAAAAAGCCCTACCACCCTTCTCCCCTCAACCCTCTGAAAAACAAAAAAATGAACTTCATGTTTTAACCCTGGTCCCAGATATTGAACAAATTGCTGTACTTTTGTAAATTCATCACACAACCAAATTCAATTGTGTGCCAGCTATCCCACTAGTTAGTTAGAGCATGACCTGCATTTTCTTTTAAATTCTGTTAGCACTACGAATGTGTGTCAGACTTGCAAGGATACAAGGGTCCATTTAAAGTCCTTTAGTTGGTCATTTTCAAGTCAACTCATTGTATGCTATTTCTTGTTAATGAAGCTATTGCATTTTTTTCTCTTGTGAGCATGTATTGTGTGAGCAATTGCATTTCAGCAACAAACAAAAAGGAATACTGGACAAGGTAGATTAGATGTGAAGGAGGGATTACTTGTCAATGTCTTTTATGGTCAGATTTAAAGAACCTGGATTTTGTGTGCTGTTTGATTAACTTTTTAGAAGTGTCAATCTGATTTTGACTGCAAGTCCTGACTTTTAGTTTATGTCTGTGCAAGAATTGGACATTCATGTCAAAATTGCCAACTTTGGGGATAGACGTTCTTTATTATGTTCCCTATAGTCATGAACGAGACAAACATTGAGTCATTTACAGGTTTCTTAAAAGATTGGAAGTTGATAGTTTGCAGTAATGAATCTATTCTGTTATTCCGTAATCAGTACCCTTAAAAGGTGATGATCAAATACATGTAACATGGTTAGTCTTGCAGTTTATTATTGATGTCTCAATTATTTTTTCACTAATGTATGATCTTGTAGTGGTCCCCTAAAGACACCCTTGCGGCTCCCATTTCAAGTGCAATATATTCAAGTGATGGTTTCTTGGTTTATACGGGTTTTTGTGATGGTGCTGTTGGAGTTTTTGATGCGGACAGCTTAAGAATCAGATGCCGAATAGCACCTTCTGCTTATATACCTTCACACCCTGCAGGGTAAGCTGGATTTTTTTGTTAATGGCAGCTTGGGCATTTCATTTCTTCTATTTTTTCGTTACTATTTTTTTTTTTTCATTAAGGTGGGGGGAGCACATGCGTTTAGGACCAATATTCTAATTGAAGAATCTAATTTGCATAAATAATAATTTAATCCTTCTTGTTCCAGTCCCTTGCCCGTGTGATTGTTAATTTTTTTGAAGCAACGCTAGTTTCTTAGAAAATGACCGAATTGCCCCCAGGTTTCTTTCAATTAGTGACAGCCTAGCTCCTTATTAACAACTGCTTAATGGAGGGACTAAGTTGTAACAAAAATAGGGATGTGATGTTGGGCTTTTTAAACCAGAGGGACTAATTATTTTGACAAAAACCATTTGTTGCAGCAGCACTGCCTATCCTTTGGTTATAGCTGCTCATCCATCTGAGCCCAATCAGATTGCACTTGGTATGAGTGATGGTGCAGTACATGTGGTTGAGCCATCTGATGTGGAGATGAAGTGGGGTGGCCCATCCTCTCAAGATAACGGGACCCTTCCGTCTAATACATCGAATCCTTCTCCAAGTGGTCACCTGTCAGAGCTCCCTTCCAGGTGATGGAGCATTGTTGGGCATTTGTAACCACCAGGACGACGAATACTATGGAAAACTTGCTCAATTTTAGTAATTGTCATTTTTTTTTTCCTTGCGTTAATAGTTTGTTTGCATTTAATCAAGGTCTGATATTAATATTCATTATCCCTTTCTTTTATCATCTACTGGGGCCATCTTGCTGTTTGAGGTTTGAAAGGAATTTGTATATTTTTGTCGTCCCTAAAATGATGCAAGACAAGAGGCTTTGCCCCCGCGGCTCTGGAGGTCTTACAATAGGTATGTACGTTCCCCCTTTAATGAATTGCGTTTGGAAGGATGCAAAATTAATCAGTTTTTAATTTTTTCTATTACCTGCCGTTGCGGTGTTAAACACCGATCTGAACAGGGTGGTGGTTAAGACAGAAATAGTAAAGAGTATTTAACGAGGAATGGTGATGATGAAAATGAATATAATGAAGACTACAGTGATGACAGTTTGATAATTCAAAGATAGTCTCAGGGGGATTTACTAAAATGGAGATGTTGATTCCATGATCGGCAAAGATAAAGGCATTGAGTTGTATACCTTTGAACAAGTGATTTGCTGACAGGTTTATTATAGAAGGGAGGAGTAGCACCTCATTTTCAACTGTCCCCGTTATATGGCCCTGACGATGAGCTTTGCTTTTGAACAGTAGCTTTTAAAAGATTGTGGCTTGCATGTTAGAAAGGTTTGTCGAGAAGTAGTAGAATGTACGAGATTGTCTTCGATGTTCAAAGTTTAGAGCTGACAAATGTTGGTGCTCCTTCAATGAATGAGAAACTCTAACGAAAGCAAAGATGATGCATGCTGTTGAACAAGCAGATATTTGGGAAGCACAGTTCCTACTTTGCAAATGACGAGCAATATTTAGATGCTTAAATCAATAGACTCACTTTATTTCAAGAGTTTATATTTTATTGTGCCAGCTATATTAACCTCTACCTACACTTTAAAATTATCGGTTAATATTTTTATTCTCTCTCTTTTCTAGTTTTCATATACAAAACCTTTCATAATATTTATTCTTGCTTGTCTAATTTCTCTCATTTATAAAATAGTTTTTAATTGCAACTTTTTTATATATCATTATTATTACAAGTCTTGTTAATAATCAAATCAAATTTTGATAGTATTAGTTAAAAAAAAAGATATAATTCTTTATATTTGTAAATCTTGTTTTTAAAAATATAAAGTTTAATGATAATCAGCATGGTGAGATGTTCTAAACCTTTTCAAAGAATTATAGTAACTAACAGGAGTAAAATTATATGATAATAAATCTTCAATTTAAGAAATGTTTAAACAAAAAAGGCCAAAAACAAAATTAGTTAATAAACTTGTTGTAAAGTATTTTCTGAAAAATAGACTTAGAGAAAATTTCAAGGCAAAACCCCTAAATTCACCACTGGGGTTGTATCAATTATTCATTTATGCTCATATATGTTTAATTTGGATAATTAACCTTTATGTTCTTTGAATTTGTTCAATTAACCATTCTTCTCTATTTTTTTTATCCAATTAATCCAATATCTGACTTTCTTCAAGTCTTAGTGTTAAATAAATTGTTGGCTTGTGCTATGTCGTGCGTACAAAAGAAACATACATGTAAAAATTTTAAATCATATGAAATGATGTATTGCCCCTCTCCCCCCCCTTCCTTTCTCATGGTAAAAAACCAATCAACCCCTACACTTTCTTATTCATCTGCCACCGACAGTTCATCTTCTCCACTGCCAACCACCGTCGCCAACAGCACTTCCAACTGTCATCAACCACAAAGCAGCCGCCATCACCAAAAACACCCACTGTTTGAAGATATGGCATGGTTGAGATCCCAAAGTTTTGTGTTCCAAGAAGAATGAGATGTAATATTTCTCGTCACATTTAATTGTGCCTTGAATGACACTTTTTTTCTCTCCCTTGTTCTCTTATAATCCATGAAAATGATGCAATGATAGGGATATTCTGAATATTCTTCATGCTTTAGATGCAGCTTAGAGCTAGATGAGGATGGATGGCTATTTGTTGACGGTTGGGACATATCGTTAGGATTTATAGGTATTATTGTGTTCATGATTTTAGAGGAATGAGATCTGTTTGGGAATAGAATCTAGACTCTGCTTTCTTGTGTTAAAGAACAGATGAGTCATATCCTTGTAGCAAGCAAGTGTTTGCAATTAGTGGGAGGATATTGAACTAAATTATTCAAATGATTTTTGAACCCGCTTATATTTTAGCTTTATGGTTTTTAAAGTGACAAAAACTAACT
The DNA here is from genome assembly GCF_005239225.2 of Populus alba. NCBI lineage: Eukaryota > Viridiplantae > Streptophyta > Magnoliopsida > Malpighiales > Salicaceae > Populus > Populus alba. The sequence continues at coordinate 8,179,867 of NC_133296.1, read as the reverse complement.
CACGCCAAATCAAACTAGTTTGGTTTAAACCAATTTTCAGTTTGATATAGATTAAATTTTTCAAAAATTAAAACACTAGTTTGGTTAGATTTTTTGCCCGACCGAATCAAGTTTGGAACACCATAATTAATACAAATAATTGGCCAGATTATAATTTTGCAAAAAAAATTCTTAGATTTAAAAACATTACAGTAATTAGCATAAAAAGTAATTGGCACAAAAAAATAATTTAAAAGAAAGATTTGTGAGTGCTACTTGTGACTCATATATAGAGGTCACACAAGAATACAAAACTCTATGTTTTATTGGAAATTAACAAAGATATTAGTTGAAAAGCTTGTAAGGGAATGTAATATTTAAAAATAAGCTAAAATGGAAATAATAGCCTATCATGACCCATTATAATCTCAGCTAATACCATAAAGAAATATCACTATGGATTTTTTAAAAAAAATTGCCTAAGTTAGGAGAGAAAGATACAATCATGTTATAGTTGACGAACACCAAGTAAGGATACTTTATAACTCTATCACAACCATTTATAGTTTAGGAGATAGATCAAGTATTCATGGATTATTTTTACAAAATTTATAGTTTGCCGGTAACTATTATAAGACAAGGATTTCACAGGTTTATATTGGAAGAAGTTGTTCAAAGTGTTAAGGGTTAAGCCGCTAATAAGTTTTGCATATCACCTCCAAATTAATGGCAAACTATAAAGATATATTAGTGTTTGAAGATCTATTTAAGGTGTTAGACAATGAAGGTCGCATCATTTATTGTTCTTAGCTCATTAATGGTGGTAAAATTGTAGTTTTTATTTTGCTACCAAGATAAGTCCATTTTATCATAGTTTTAAAATCTGGTCCAGCGAATCAATCTGAAACCTAGTCTGGCCCAGGTCTAAGAAAAAACCAGTTGGGGATTTGGCCTGGTAAAACCCAGTCTACTCGGCAGGTCAACCCGAGACCTGGAAGACTTGGGTAAACCCAGCTAAGACCCGGCTTATTTTTCATGCTTTTTCATTGCAGCTTTGTAGAAGTACTGATAGATGTAGAGGTCATTCCATGATCAACATATGCTATATTAACCATTGAACAACAATAAAAGAGAAAATAAAAAAACCATTAGAGAAATCCTTTGCATAAAACCCATCTCTTCAATCTTCAAAGTTCAAAGCTATATCACTATCAGTTGCTATTCGCGAAGAAGAGCAGAGGAGCAAAAGACTTTAAGGCAACCCATACTGGTTCAGATCTGCGAGCAAAGTAGATAATCCTTTCTCCAGCTCCTCATGACTCTCATTCTTTCTCTTGCTCTCTCTATTACATCATTCATGTCGATAGTGATCTCTTAGACCATAAACAAACGGTAAGCAATCTCGATCTGGGAAGAAGCCATAAGTCTAATAATGGGACATCATGACATAGAATAGAGTAAATGCAACAAATTTGTGCATGCCACAAACAAGATACAACCCATTTTTTCAGGGAAAAAAAAAAAAGGATGTATGGGGTAGGGAAAACCCAAGCAATAATTGTGGACTACAAAGAAACATATAAATCTTGTTCTTAGGATGCTAAACTAACCAGGGTTAGTAACTAGTGGTTAGTAACCACCAGCAACATAAGTCATGCCTTGGCTTTTATTTTCTAATTTTAGGACTTTATTGTAGAAAACTGTTGTGTTGCCTTCAAAACGAATGCATTGCCTTGGCTTTTATTTTGTTATTTAATTTTAGCAAGAGAAAGACCAGCTTTTAAATTCTATTTTTTAGGTTAAGCCGAGTTGACCCGGGTCAACCCATTTGACCCATGATATCATCCACCTAGCTGGCAAATGACCACACAAGAAACTACAACAGCAGTGGTAATAGTAAAAGAGGTGCTTCGGAGGAATAGTGTTATTAAACCCAGACTGGTCCGGCGACCTGGGACCTAGCTAACCTGGGGGCTGGACCAGTCTGGGTTTATCAAAAGACCGATCAGTGCAACGACTCGGGCAAGACATAGTGGTTTTTTTTTTTCACATGTGAGATTTAAAACCCATTAGTATATATACTCTATGTTCCTAAAAAAAAAATTATGTTTTTTCAATGTAGAATAAAAAACTTTTTGGTTTAAATACTTCAACTTAAAAGGATAACATAGTATCTTTTTAATGTGAGATTTGAAACCCATTAGTATATATACTTAATATTCACAAGAAAAAAACTATGCTTTTTCAATGTGGGATTTGAAACCTATTAGTATATAAACTCTATGTTTCCAAGAAAAAAAGTTATTTTTTTTTTCAATGTCGGATTGAAAACTCATTAGTATATATACTTTATGTTTCCAAAAAAATAATTATCTTTTTTCAATGTGGGATTTGAAACACATTAGTATATAAACTCTATGTTCACAAGAAAAAAACTATGTTTTTTTAATGTGGAATTTGAAACTTGTTAATATACTATATGTTCGCAAGAAAAAAATTATGTTTTTTTCAATGTAGAATTTGAAACTCATTAGCATATATACTATGTTCACAAGAAAAAAACTATATTTTTTTCAATGTGTGATAAAAAAACTTTTTTGGTTTAAATACTTCAATTTAAAAGCTTAACATAATATTTTTTTAATGTGAAATAAAAAAAAATTAAAATATTCTTTTAAACTTCATTATTTATATAATGTATAACCTATATTTACATGGATTTTTTTTTTTTAATTTTTTCATATAAAATATTAAAACTTTAATTTTTTTAAAAATTTTTTCAGGTTGACCTAAATTGACCTATGAAACCCGGAACCCGGTTTCTTAACCAGATCAACCTTTAGACCGGGTTTAATAACTATGCGGAGGAGGAGGGCTAACATGGATTAGGTGTTGCAGAAACAATTGGAAATGGCTAGACATAAAATGAAGCAGATGGCAGGCAATGGAATAACAAAAAGGAGAAGGATTCATTTGTAGGAATAACACGTGGTAAGTCAGTTAGCCGTTTGTAGTTAGTAAGTTGTCAGTTAGTGGTTAGTAGTTGAAGGAGAAAGATTCATTTGTAACAGAGATGTGTAATAAGAAATCCATTTAAATTACTTGGTTTTGCTAGGAGGAACTTACCACTGTTTAGTTGTAATTTTATTTCATTCAAGTTTAAGCGAACTGGCTCTCATCTTTTCGAGGAAAATAGCCAAAGCAAGAGCCATGGCTCTCAGCTCATCTAATGACCTTTAAAATGAAACCATAGATTCAAAAGCAGAGTGATCTGATCCGTAGCAAGTTTCTCTATGCCTTTTAAAAAGATAAATTAAAAGTATAACCTTATATAGAAGAAAATATGTACACATCTATCTGAATTCCAAGCTAGCTTCTATCATCTGTGATAATTTCTAATCTTCTTCTTTTGTGCCTAAAGCCTCCATTCCAGGACACCAGCGCCAGCGCCCAGGAAAAGCTGCCACTAATGATTGATACCAGAACCACAACGTTGCCATGACTTATCAGTATATAAAAGCTTTTCTTTTGCACCACACCATCTAATTGAAGAGACAAGATCCTCACATTGCAATTCTGACGACGTACGGAGCACAGCAGCGATTGATAACAATACACATGTTATCTATGAAGGTTGCCTATCCCCATCCATGTTCAAGACCACCACTTTGATAGCTGTTTTTGATGGCGGTCTATTGATCTTCTCAAGTAACCTACTGAAAACTAATTTGACAGGTATGCAAGCAACCGTAGTTGGCGCAGATGTCTCAGGTTTGATAAGCCCATCCATTTGACCATTTCTAGTATCGTGCATTGGCTTAGAAACAGAATTCTGCTTGACACCAATTGATGACAGGGTTCTTGTTTTTTGATTAGACGGTAAGCTTACTTTCTTTGGCAGTTTTCTCTGGAGCTTCTTGTCCACTGAAGACCGGGAAATGTGGGGAAGACTCTTCCTCACCAGGTTTGCCTTGTAACTGAAACTGCCTGCACTTGATTTCCTAAACGGAACTGTTCTTTCTTGATCCATAAATGGAATATCCTCAGCAACAGCATCAACTCCCAACACTGATGATAAATGGGGGCGAGGTACCCTAGAATTGGTCCTTCTTGCAGTCCGCCATGCTGGTGGAAGTGAAGTGCTTTCATCATGGTCAACTGCTTCATTGCTATAATAATCATTCAGAGGGAAATAAGTTTCAGATGAACCATCTTCCACAGCTTCAATTAAGATCGGATGTCCTATTATTGCCTTCCCATCAAACTTGCTGATAAGGGAAACAATAGGAACACGATCTTTTTGGTAGCTTGATTTGACCTTTAAATCCACATCTATTAACATAGATCTTGCCCTGCCCCCAAAATGGTGATGGCCAGCAAATATTGGATTAGAGTGCTCCCCTCTGTCTTCCCAGTGTCTCCTAAAAGTATGCTGATCCTCCAAGCCCATGCCTTCCCATTCTATCATATTACGACCAGTATTATTTTGATCTCTGGACGCCAACCTTGATGAATAAGAATAACCTCTGTTGCCAGGACAATAAGGTTTAGACCTAACATATTTTCTGCCCAAATTGGCATCATGAGAACCATATGCCCTTTGGCTAGAGATACTTCCTTTCATCCTGTAAAAGGTTCCATGAGAAGCTCCATTAGAACCTTTTCCATATTCCATGTTGACAGGCTTCTGTGTAAGATATCGAATGTTCCTTTTCCCCTTCAATTGCCATTTGGACACTGCTTCGTTTGCAAGAAAGAGGTCATCATGATAAAGGTTATCCATGTCATCAGAAGACATTGATCCATCAGACTCGTCACTGCATGTACTAGCATGTTGTGCTGGTGCATCAGGCTGTCCCAGAACATCCTGTTCAGCTTCTATAGGCACAGCAACATCTAGACAGCCAAGTAAATAAATACACTCCAGTGAGATAAAAATAAAAGACAGTGCCTTCTGACGTAGAAGAGACATTATGAGCCATGACTTCAACAACTGACCTTTAAGACAAAAACAATCAATTTGCAAGTCCAAAAAGGATCGCAATGTTTATGAGAAAGGAGTAATAAATACTTAACCTGAAAAAACAACCATTTCTTTGTCCATATCTGGTTCAGTCTGAGAAGAATCAGACACGGATTCAGATGAATTAGATCCAGAAAAATCAGATTCAATATCTTCCATAGATCCAGAGGAAGACTCCTCTTCATTTGATGAACCAGCATGGGAACGGACCCTGTCTTCAAAGCAAGAAGAAGACATCTTATTTTGGCTTGGAGGAAGTTCTTTATCATCTGTAGAATCACTAGAATCAGCAGGCAAGTTAGAACATCCCCTCCTCTTTGCCTGGAAAATATCTCCCATCTTCTCCAATCCTGAAAGATGGAAACAAAAACAGTCAGATTGCAATAAATGAGAAATTTCTAATTTAGCAATAGTCTGCAATGCTAAAATAAGTAAGCAGGCCACATCACATCCCTTGACTAGATATTCCCCAGTCAACCCTTCTGTGACCACCTTCATCTATCTAAATAGTGTTTTACCGTTTGCATGAGCAGTTATTTCCACAAGAGGGGCACTGTTAGGAGGATCCTCATATTTGTGGTCTGCTATAGGTCTCCTCCGAGAACCATCTAAATCAACAGAAGGCGAAAGTTTTCGCTTTAAAGAAGGCCTCAGCCTGAAGTCCTGCGAACCTCTCGTCCGCAGCATTTCCTCACTGCGATCTTCTAAAACTGGTTGATCTCCATCCTTAGCTTTCAGTGGAAGTGGACTGCCTGGAATCTCTGTATCAACTTCTCTAGAAGGTAGGTTCCATTTAACATCCTCAGGTTTTCCAATATTACTTACTAAGCCTTCTGAAAATGCACCCAGCTCGGACTTCACAGACCCCGATGATTTACTTCTTGGGCTGCCCTGGGCAACACCCAATTTTCCTTGCTTTATCAAGAGTCGCTTTTCAAGCTCAAGGGCATGAAGAATTGCATCTTCTCGACGTGCATATTTCTCTCTTTTCTTGATTGGCATGCCCAAGGCAGATTCAGCCCTTTTGATGCAATCAGAAAATTCAGCACACCGAAATGCTTTCACACGCTTTGACTTTTCTAAATTGTACCAGTCCCTGTGAAGAAGCAGAATAACATAAACTCAGAACGAAGGTGACAGATATATTGAAAGATGGGGAAATAAAACAACTTGAAATAAGGGCAAGGAACTCTTGGTTTAACACTTCCAGTAGGGAAAAGGAGAAACAGAGTAGCAAAACATTTGGTCGAATATCAATAACTTAAAGAACCAATTGTTTGTGTTTTTTCATCACGTTAAGTTTGAGAATATTTAAACCTCAATAAGCTATTACTGCATAGAAAAGAAACAGAAAACACAGAAAATTAACAAAGACCAAACAAGTGTCATGGATAAAGAAATGCAATGCTTGTTAGGTTTTCAAGAAACAAAATCATAGATGATTGCAGACTCTATGGACTATGCACGGAGCATTATTTATGGGAGTCAATCTTGACAGTATGCCCAACATGTTTGTTTTATTTCAAGACAGACATTAAAAGGCATTTAGAAGATTTGTATATCACACAATAACTTTTCATTTTGTTCAGCATGTGACAATTCCAAGAGGGTAGAAATGGACTTGGGCAAACCTTATATTGATTATCAATGCATAACGAAGGTGGTGGGATAAAGCCTCCGGCATTTGGGGACTTGATCAAACTAGAAGCCACAATTAAAATGAAGCAATAACCGTAGAATGAAACTCTACTAGGGAGGGTTATGGAAGAATGATTCCATCAAACTTGAATTTTACAAAAAGGAGCAAAAGGGATGTTAGGATTAGCTTGCACATAATGAGTTTGTTCATATTTGTGTATATAAAAGATTACCTGATGGTATTTCCTACCTGCCTACAATCCAATCTAAACGGAGTGATACACAATTTAGCAGCTCATTTATAGATTTTATTTTATTTATTTACTTGTGAGCAAATCATTTCTCTTGTCATTACAACAATCCCAAACAAAATTAACAAGAAAGACTTACACGCTAGCATCATCCCTTCCAAGGAGTTTGACCGGAGTCCCTGTTCGCGGCGATGTTAGATTATACTCTGCGAGCTCATCCGCCTCCATTATGTGACCGGGCCACCACGATCCGTTTCTTCTCCGCACCCACACAATCGGACCTATGCCACCATCGGCCGCCGTCCCAGGACTCTCCTCCATCCACGAGCGCGCGCTCTCTCTCTCTCTCTCTCTCTCTCTATATATATATATATATATATATATATATGTAAACTGCAGTTTTTATTTTACAGGAAATAAAAAGGAAAAAGAAAATCAATCAGCCTCCAGAGAAGAAGAGAGAGAAGCTGATGAAACGGAAAGAGGTGTAAGTGGATGATCTGGGTAAAGAGAATCGGATTTCCATTCAGAATTGCTGACTTTTCATTTTCTTCCCTTTTAGGGTTTGGTTTTTTTTCCTTTCTTTCACCGATCTGTTTTCAAAATTCCCTTGTTTTCTTATCTAATGATATAAAGGCAGATAGATGGATGGATTGGTATTTGTTTGGTCTTTTTTAAAACGAAAACAAACGAGCAGCAGCGGCATCAGCGGCAGAGAATGAAATTGAAGGACGAGTGGTGTGTTCTGCTGGCTCACTGATTTTTGACGCGGAAACTCGCCTCGACTCTAACTAAGTCCAGTTTCTTATGGGCCTCCGATGGTTTTGCGTCTATATCCTCTTTCCCATGACCAAATTCTCAACCAACTAAAAACTAAATTCAATAAAAATAATTTTAAAAATAAAAATATATAAAGAAACGCTACATCAAAGAAAAAGCTATATTAAAAAAAAACATTATAGTAATTTATGGTATTTTTTTAACTATAAAATTAAATTTTTAATCAGTTTAATATTAAAAAAATAAAATTAATATAGACCATTTTAAAAAGAAAAAAGAAAAAAATCATAAAAAAAACTATATAAAAAAATATTGTAGCAATCTTAAATCCATAATGTTTTAAGAAAAAAAATACATAGCTAAACTCTCAACCAGTTTAATATTAAAAAAAAAAAAAAATTTTGAAAACAAAACACAAAAACAAAAAAAAATAAAAAAATATATGTAAAATGAAAAAATAAAAAAAAAAACATGTAAAGAAAACTACAATACTTTCCCGTATTGATTAATTTTAATTATCAAAGCTCATGGAGATGGTTTTATATATTTAATGTATATATCTCTTTTGTAACTAAATAACATGCAAAATTAAATTTAATTTTAAATTTAGCTAATAATTTATTATAATTTTTATATTTAAAAATAAATATTATACTACATAATTAAATTCAATTATTTAGTTTAAAATATATGCCGAAATGAATTAAATAAAAATTATTAACTGTTTTTTTCTTAATTCAATTATACTATTCGATGAGCTATTTTACATGAAGAGTTGCCGTGACACTAATCTAATTCCATCTCCACGCTTTCGGGAGGGCACCTTTGAGTTTAGGCTCGCTAATTAGGACTGGAATTTCATTACTTGTTCTATATAATTTTGGTTCAGTAATAATAAAGCTTGAAAATTTATAACAATGAACTGATGCGTTTTTTTTTTTTAGTTAGGTGGCATTAGAATTGTTAGTTTCAATTCAATATCAAAAAAGGATGAATCTCATAATAATTGAATTTTATTCCAAGGTCTCAGCATTATATTTATTTAATTATATGATAATTAAAATAGATGTTTATAAAAAAATTGATTAAAATTCTAGAGAGAAAAAATGTATCTTTTAGTCAAAATTGTATTTTCTCATTCATGTAATTTTTTTTAACAATAACATGTCCAGCTAAGACCACATGTTACTTGGGCTACTAGTCATCCATACTAAACAAATTTCAAAAACAACTAGTAAACATGGCAACTATTAAAGCTTTAGGTGCAAGAACACGCCAACGAATGCATACTGTCTAAAATTTGATAGCGATGGATATTGGTAACCTTGCATAGGCAGTGACAAATTTGGCAAGTAGTGTGCAACGGTTCATGCAAGTCATTGAGTTCTTAACTTAGCATGAACGTGGGGCTTGAATCATAAACCTTTTAAGCTGACAGCAAACATAACATAAACTACCAGTTGGGACTCATAGTTAGACATGTTAATTGTGGGTTAGTTGTGGTAGTGATGGACATCAAGATCATTGGAGACAGGTGGCTGAATGTAGGGCATATCAAGGGTTACTCTACAAGCTACTAAGATCATGAGAACATAGGAGAGAAACTGTTCAATACTTGCTGGAAAATAGGCCACTAAGTTCATGGAAAACATAGGAGAGAAAGTGTCTCACTATATCCTGAAAAATAAGGATAATAGTCATGCCTTATAATTCACATATCTTTGTTTATAAATAGGCTGGAAAGCCTTGGTTGTGTAGTATGCAATCTTTGTGCATAGAACACACTCTTATATTGTGTAATCCTTTGTTTATGAGATTAAAAAATATTGGGAGAGTTTTCTTTATTTATGGTGTACTTTGAGTTTATTTACTTGTACTTGTTATTTGTTTACAACAACGCAATTATAGGAACCTCTTTGGGTGAGTGAAACACATAGTTGTAAGCAAACATGAGTGAAAAAGGTGGGTTAAGGCTTAGTCTAATCAGGACTAGATTGCCATATAGGGCTGAATTTTGGGGTGAAAAATTTAACCATATGACAAGTGGTATCAGAACATGATTTGTTCTAAGATCATGCAACTTGAAGTCATGAAAGTTATTAAAAAACAGTTGGTGTGTCTTAAGACTTTAATAGGTCAAGAGGAAGAAGGTGAAGAACGCCCTATCATTGATTGATTAAAGAAAGCTATAAAAAGTGCTGAAAAGGCTGAAAGTTTGTACATTTCTCTTACGACAGAATTGATTGAACGATTGGAAGCTACTAAAGAGACTATTGTCATTCTAAAACAGGAAGTAACAAACACTTTTATTGGGGTAAGTACATCTAAGCCTAAAGTACTTGAACTGAAGTCTTTCGATAGGGCAAGAAGTTCCAAGGAACTTGAGAATTTCTTGTAGGACATGGAGTAATACTTTAGTGTTGCTAGGATCGACATGGTTGAATAAGTAGATCTCATTGTGATGTATCTCATGAGTGATGCTAAAATTTGGTAGAGGATGAGAACTAAAAAGGAATTAAGTGCTGGATGTCCTAACATTGAGACGTGGGATCGTCTTAAGCAAAAACTGAAAAAACAGTTATTTCCAAACAACACATCTTGGATTAGACGAGAGGAATTGAAAAAGCTCAAACATGAAAGGTTAGTTTGTGAGTATGTTAAATCTTTTAGTTCTTTGATTCTTGACATTGAGAATATGTTCGAGGAGGATAGGTTATTCAACTTCATGTTTGGACTTGAACCTTGGGCACAAGCAGAACTAAGACGACAGAAAATAAAATATTTATCATCCATTATTGTTGCTGCAAAAACTTTGATTGATTTTAAATCAACTAATATAGAGGGTTATGTGTCAGCCTCTTTCAAGTCTAAAGTAAAAGACAATGAGGGAAAAAAAGATGAAGAAGTTTGGTGGGGGTGCATCAAATGTTGTCGTGAATAAGTGCAAGACTAAGCTAATGGGTGCACAAGGTAAAGATATTAGCTGAACTTTGTTTGCTTCATTTGTGATGGTCCTTATTTTGTGAGGGAATGTTCAAAAAGTGAAAAGTTGAATGTTATTCGAGTTGGAGATAACGATGAGAATGAAGGGGTAGTTACACACATCAATCATATACGTGTGTTAAATTGTCTAATAGCTTAATCAAAGGATTATGGCTGTTAAAACCAACCTTGTTGATCAAGACTTGGCACAGATTGATGCGTTGCAAAAAGAGAAATCAAGGTCTACAGACAATATGATGTATGTGAGAATTAGGATAAATGGCAAAGACATTAATGTTAAATTGGATTCAGGTGCAACTCACACGTTTATAGCTGATCAATTGGTGAAGGAACTTGGCTTACAACTGAGTAGTAGCCATACATCGATAAAGGTAGTAAACAAAGGCATAAAAAATTACAAGTATGTCTTATGATGTGCCAATAATGCTGGATCAGTAGAGAGGTAAGCAAGACATGTTAGTTGTAAATCTTCATGATTATAATATTATTCTTGGTCTTGATTTCTTGAGAAAAAACAAGATTGTTTTGATGCCATATCTCAATGGAGTCATGATTACAAGTGAGGGATGTTTATGTTTTGTTTTATGTTGCAATGTCACAACGACGAATGTCATTAGGAGTGGAAAAAACTTGATTTTGGCCATTGCTTTTAAGAAAAGATTATGAAAAGGTGGAGAAGTGTATCTTACGACAGTAATGGATGAGAAAATAGGCTATTGTGAGGAGATGCCAAAAGAAATTACTAATATGCTACAACAATTTGAGGATGTGATGTTGACTCAACCACCGAATAAACTCTTACCTAGGAGGGCCACAAACCATCGAATTGAGTTGGTGCAAAAAAAAAAACCATCATCTCAAGCCTCTTATCAAATGTCGTTAATGAAATTAGCAAAATTAAGAAAGTAATTAGAGGAACTCATTGACACGGGTTTTATCTATCATTCCAAGGCTCTATATAGTGCTCCAGTCTTATTTTAAAATAATATAGATGGGAGTCTTCGCATGTATATGGACTACCGAGCACTTAATAAGGTAACCATTAAAAATAAATATCTAGTTCCTTTAATTCAAGATTTGATGGACATGTTGTGTGGAGCCTCTATCTTTGCAAAGCTAGACTTGCAATCGAGATATTGGCAAGTGCGAATTGCTAAAGGTGACGATCATAAGACTACTTGTTCGATGAGGTATGGCTCATACGAGTTTCTAGTTATATCATTCGGCATAAAAAATGTCTCAAAAATATTTTGTAATCTCTTAGTGACATTTTATATAATTTCTTAAACAACTTTGTTATAGTTCACTTAGATGACATTGTCGTCTATAATAGAGGAATTAAAGATCATGTAATTCATCTTTCTAAAGTTTTAAGTAGATTGATAGAATATGAATTATATGTAAAAAGAGAAAAATATGAGTTTGCAAAAATTAACATTATGTTCTTATGGCACTTAATTGGAGAGGGACAGGTGAAGATGAATCCATGAAAAATTTAAGTCATCGTTGAATGGTCAGCACTGAAGACAGTCCCCGAGTTGAGATGTTTTTTTTGGGCTGGCAAACTATCAATAATGATTCATTAAGGGATATAGAAAGAAAACAACTCCTTTCTTGGATCTTCTAAAGAATAATCAGAGATAGGAATGGTTAGTTGATTGCCAACAAGCCTTTGAGAAGCTGAAAACAGCGATAACATCAGCTCTAATCCTGAGGTTGCCTGATTTTAAGAAGTCATTCGAAGTGCATATCAATGCTTAAGATAGGGCTATAAAAGGAATACTAGTACAAGAGAGACATCCGATTGCTTTTGAGAGTCAAAAGTTGAAAGATGTTAAACAGAAATACTTGACACACGAGAAGGAAATGACAGTTGTAGTGCACTCACTACTTTGGTGTATGGAGAGTATATATGTTGGGACCAAGATTCATTGTCAAGACCAACAACATTGTTAACACCTTTTTTAAGACATAAAAGAAATTGTCACAACGGTAAGCTCGATGACAATAATTCTTAGTCGAGTATGACTTTATATGGGAGCAAACACTAGGGAGGCATAATCAAGTTATGGATGCACTCAGCAGACGCGAGTTAATTATTACTATTCTTTCTATTATTCAAGTGGAGTCGAACATTCTAGATTAACTTCATCAAACTACTAAGGAAGATGCATTGTACAAGAAGCTAGTTGATCTTGTACAAGAAGGGACAATACAAAGATATTGGTTAGAATAAAACCTACTAAAAAGAGGTTGGATCTTTATGCCAAAAAAGAGCTACAAAAGTATTTTATGATAGAGACTCATGACCCATAGTGGGCTAGACATCCAAGTAGAGAAAGGATGTTTGCTCTTTTATCCCAGACTTATTATTAGCCGAAGATAGATAATGACATAGAACTTTATGTCAAGACTTGTCCAGTATGCCAACAAGACAAGACTTTATGGCAGCAAGAGGCAGGTTACAGCCGCTACTGATTCCAAACAAGCCTTGGGTGTCAATTTCGATAGACTTCATTATTGGGTTTTCAAAGGTGGTTGGCATGAACACTGTTATGGTTGTGGTAAACAGATTTACCAAGTATGTAGTGTTTGTAGTTACCCCAACGGTGTGTACAACTAAAGTTACCGCTAAGTTATTCTATCAAAACATGGTGAAGTATTTTAGAGTACCTTCTAACATTGTAAATGATCGTGATATACGATTCACGGGTAGATTCTAGACATGTTGTTTAATATAATAGGGACAAGACTAGAGTTTTCCACTCCCAATCATCCGCAAATCGATGGGCATACATAAAGGATAAATGCTTTACTAAAGGAATATTTGAGACACTAAATGACAACAAAGTAATGAAACTGGTTGGAATTGCTGGATAGTACGTAGTTTTGCTACAATCTTTAAAAATCCTTGGCAACAAAAACAAGCCCGTTTGAGTTGGTTTTGGTTACTCAACCCCAAACTCCTGTCAAGATTGATGGGGAAGACAAAGCATCAAGGGTTGATGCTGAGATATGATGGACTTTTTAAAATTATGGAAAAAATGGGGGTTGTTGTCTATCCATTGAAGCTGTCAAAACGATTAAAGCTTCATCCAACTTCTTATGTAAGTTATTTGAGACATTTTCATGAAGAACAAAAGGATCTCAAATGAAGTAAGTTGCAAAAAGCTCTTCTAACGATTCATAAATAATTTGACAATGGTATTATTAAGATCATGGATCATCATCGACTTGGCATAGAAAGAATAGACAAACTAATTTTTTTAAAAAATAAGAGCGAAACATAAAGCTCTATTCCGACGATGGCATCAGACTCTTTTGGTGGGGGTGGTTTGTTAAAGCTCTAGGCGTGAGGACACGCCAATAAATGCACACTGCCTAGAATTCAGCACCGATGGACATCAACAACCATGTATAACCAGCGACGAATTTGGCAAGCAATATGCAATGGTTCATATGAGTCACTAAGTTCTTGAATTAGCATGGACATGAGGCTTGGATCATAGACCTTCTAAGCTAGTAGCAAGCACAGCAGAAACTGATAGTTGGGACTAGTAGTTAAACATGCAGATTATAGGTTAGTTGTGGCAGTTATGGACATTAAGATCATAGAGGATAAGTTATTGAACGTGGGGCCTAACTAGGGTTGCTCTACAAGCTACTAAGATCATGAGAACATAGGGGAGAAATTGCCTAATACTTGCTAGAAAATATGCCACTAAGTTCATGAAAAACATGGGAAAGAAAGTGCCCCACTATATCCTGAAAAATAAGGATGATAGTTATGCCTTGTAATTCACACATCTTTGTCTATAAATACGCTGGAAAGCCTTGGCTATATAGTATGCAATCTTTGTGCATAAAACACACACTTATATCGTGTAATCCTTTGTGTATGAAATTAATAAAGGTTGTGAGATTTTCTTGTATTTGCGATGTGTTTTGAGTTTATTATTTGCTTATGACAAGGCAATTGTAAGAACCTATTTAGGTGAACGAAATACATAGTTGTAGACAAATAAAAGTGAAAAAAGTGAGGTAAGGCTTAGTCTAGTTGGGACTAGACTACCATATAGGGCTGAATTTTAGAGCTAAAAATTTAACCCTATAACATGCTAGATAAATTCTATTAGAATATCTAGTATACCAGATGAAATTCCTTGCTAATGACGGACCTTTGTCACTTATATGAACTAAAATTATTTATGCACTAGAATATGAGAGGTGTACCTAGCTTTTCATTACAAAGAATGAATTTGAATAGTTCTAACACTTCTTTGCTAACTATGATAAACAAATAAGATAAGCATTCCAAACATTATTGCACCGCCCGCCACCCTTACCTCTTGGCATGCCATATTTTTTTCATCAAGTCACCTAACTTGAACCCTGTAGTATACCGAACTTCATAAATTCACTTTGAAAACAAAAAAAACACTAGGAGAAAAAAGATAATAAATCATAGTTAAAAAATATTTTTATTATTTCCAATGAGTTTTGATTTTTTGTGTTTTTTTTTTAAATGAACCACATAAAATAATTAATAAAATATCAATAATTACTTCATGTACCATAAAATTTTCCTTTATTTGAAAGGAAATAATTATCCCTTAAAATTTAACCCCCTAGATAAATAAATGAAATAAACAAACAATTTTTAACCCACAATACATTATACCAAAAAAAATATCCTTATATTATTTTTTTCACTCTCTCTTTCCTTGTTTTAAATTCAACTTACATTAATAATATAATACGATCCAAGTAAGGTTAGATTCAGATTTTTACATAAAATTTTTTACTTTTCAGTTTTACTTTATCGAACATAACTCTCAACTCAATTGTTGGATATTAGACTGAAATTTTTACATGAATTTCTAGACATGATGTTGTACATTGAATTATAATTTTAGGTCAATTAGAGTTTACTAAGAGATTATTTCAGAAGGTCAAAGTTATTGGATGAATCTTGTCAAATCTATGTCTAACTTTCATCTACTTTTTGGACTATATTTAGAGCTACAAAAGAAATTATGATGATATTACAATTATGTTGTAAGTAGACATCCATAATTTTTTGACAATAAATGGTAGGCTTGCTTATTCATTCAAATGAGAGAGAACGTTTGTTTGAAGTCGGGACTAAAATATGTCAAGAATGTATGAAATTGAAAAAAAAAATGTTTCTTAATGTATTATGGATTCCAATCAATACAATGATTTTTTTTAATACTCTTAGAAACATGTGTGGAAGCTGTTGGCTTATTTATTCTACAAGGATTTTATTTTAAATAATGAGATATTTATGACAACAATTATTATTCATAGTTTCCAGGGATTCTATATTCATTATGGAATATATGTGGTGATGATGAGAGGAGAATTTTTTTTATTTTATATTACATCAAAGAGATTAAGAGGAGACAATTTAAGGAAATAAAATTCCAGCAATTAAAAACAAAGTTTCCTGGCTAATTTGAAGCATGAAGTTTTAACGAAGCCTCCAAGGAAAGAAAAGGGGAAGTTTTAGCCATGCATGAGGATTTTAAGCAAGAAAACTTTGTTTTATGATGTTTTGATTGATTGATTTATTTCTTTTAGTGTTGAATGTTATTAGCTTTGGACTTCATTTTAAATTGAGTTTGTTTTGTGCCATTAAATATTTTTTTAGGGTTTGTTTTAATATTAGACTTGTGTTAGTAATTACTAGTTAAGACTCATTTGATTGCAACCCAAAAGGAAATTCATTAGAGTTATTTAGAGGGCACTATACATTATATATTGTTTTTATGGATGCAAGTTTCGACTGCTATGATGATTTGAACAGATAAGATTTTTCCTTTGTTTTGTGTGTTGCAAAGATTAAGTGACTTATTGAAGATTAACTGTTTTACTTTACAGGAACAAAGATATTATACCGATTTATCAAAAATTAACTAGCTTTGAAGCGTCATCGATATACTTAGGGTCTTTAGGTACACAGTTATCTCTAGGTCCAAGTTTTTTTCTTCAATATCTTTAATTATCAGATACAAAGTTACCTCTGCGTGGTATTCAAACTTAATATCCGGCTTTCTCAGGATGATTTTCAATTTCGTTGTGGATTACGTGATCACATGATTTAGTTTCGTAGACCTTACATGATTACAAATAGAGTTTTTCTTATTTTGTTGCATCAAATAGTATTTCTATTATGAATTTCTTTCAAGTTTCCATAATAATTTACACCCTTATCAATTATTTTTGAATGAGAAAAATTGTAATTTCATAAATTTTTAAATTAATAATAATTGCAAAATAGTCAATAAATATCTTAGCAAATAAAAATTGTCAAATTTTTCAAAAGTTTTATTTTTTGTTGCCAGTTTTGATTTTCCTTTTACTGGAAAATTACTTTCCTATTAGCAAAACAAACACAAGAAAGTTTGGAAAGTGCTTTGAAACCACTTTCTGAAAAACAAACACAGCTAAAAGGAAACACTTTCCTGAAAACCAAGTCAATTTTTTTTTTGACTAAAATTGACCGGAAAGTGTTTTCCGGTGACCGGAAAGTGTTTTCCGCTGACCGGAAATTGTTTTCCGTTGACCAACTTTCCTAATGACAAACAAACACAGGAAAGTTTGGAAAATGGTTTCCCGGAAACTACTTTCCGGGAAACAAACAAGGCCTTAATGTCTTTGGTAAAATTTAATTTGTCAAGAAAATCATGATCAATTGGAAAATTATATTTTGTTTTTATTTAAAGCATTTACATTCAGTGAGAACGTATGGTATGCTAACAGCAACAAAAATTGATAGAATCTTATGATTTTTTTAGATTATAGTAAAATATATAAGACATTTGTTAGATATAAATAAATTAATTCCTCTAATTTGGTAAAATAAATAGTTTTTAAAAACTAATTTATAAGTCCCTTTCACCAATTTCATTTTTTTTTCAATTTATTTTATTTTAATATTATTTATTTTAATAATTATGAAAAAATAAGTAAAAAAATATGAAAAGATCAATATGAAAAGAATATATTTTTAAATAAAAAAATATTAAATTAAGTATGGTTAAACTGGTCAAGGGTCTAATTAATTAAGGTTTTAAACTAGAGAGACTATTTATTCTTTTTGCAAAAACGAGAGCTATTAATTTATACTTTACTTGCCTAAAAAATCAGACAGAATTCAAATTTCAAATTGACGCTCCAACGGTCATATGCTCTAGGGTTTCTTTTTTGGATTTCCAACGTTCCTCTGTGGCCAGAGTCCCCCAAGACAACTATATAGCCATTGTTCTTCTCTCTCGATAGCAGCCAGCCGCCCACAGCAAAAGAAAAAACATCTTGTTTTTCATTTTCACTTTCATTATCAATTCAAAGATGGATTTCCACAGTCTTTCAAGGAAAGATCTCCAAGCTCTCTGCAAGAAGAACAAGATCCCTGCTAACATGACCAATATCTCCATGGCCGATGCCCTCAAAGTTCTTGACAAGGTACGTAATATAACCTTTTCCTTGAAATTCTTTAACAGCCCATTTCATATTCTTTCCTGTATTCAACGAATTTTTTTTAATTTTCCGGATCTAATTCTTTCAATGAGCGAGCAAACTTTCTTGAAATATTCAAGAACAGCCATAACCATATGAGATTTTTCTAGATTTTACTGCTATTGATTTGTTTCATATAGCTGGAAGGCACTCTTTGAGTAAGCCATTGGGGGAAAAAAAACGTAAACGTTCATGCTTGTGCAGTATCCAAACAATAACAAAGATTGTTGAATACTTGTTTTCAATATCTTGTTTGGCTACCGGCGATCAGAGTGAAGAAATCTAATGAAATAAGAGAGACCCATAACTTTAATAAAGAGATACCAATTACATTTCTCAGAAATCAAAGAATGACTCAATTGAATTCATAAAATCCCCAAGCTTTCTCTCTCATGAACTTTATATGTCATTCTTCTTCACTCTAAAACCAATTTAGTCTTACTATTAGCTATAAATTGAAAGGAATAGTTTTGGATTCTCAAAGATTTTACTTATGTTTTTCAGGTGGAAGGACTTGACGAGTTCACCAATGCGCCGCCCAAATCCGATTCACAGCAATCCCCGGAGAAATCTGGATCAAATGAAATTCTTCAAACTTCTTGTAGAACCTCGACTCGGAAAAAGCCTCTTCGCATCGAGCCTGAAAGCTCACAAAAACCCTTGACTCGCACTCCTTGCACAACAAGAAGAAGGGTTATTGGGGGGGATGGTGATCAAGAGAACAAAAATGCAAATCATCCAGAGACTCCAGCAATGCCAGCAAGCCGCAACAGGATTTCAGCAACTTCTGCTCGGCGGAAAATGGAGACTAAAAAGATTGAAATTGCTGAGGACCAACAGAAAAACAATGTACCAAAGACACCAGCAGCAAATAGTTGCCGGAGAATGGCTCCAGCTGTTTCGGCTAGGAGGAAAGTAGAGGCCCAGAAGGAAGAAGTATCAGTTCAGAGGGTATACAGCACGAGGCAATCATTAAGATTGTTGGAGAGGAGCATGGGAGGGATGAGCTTAAAGGAGAAAGGGAGTGTCGGGCCATTGAAGATGGATGACTTGTGCAAGGAGATTGATGATGTTGTAATGAAGGAAGAGTACTCTGGTAAGTATTTTTGTAATTATCCATGATCAATATTTTCTGTGTTTGATTGCCAGAAAATGTTGGGGGGGGGGAAACAGCACATATAATTGAAAGTTTTTCATTTTGCATCAAAGCAGTTCTTGGTGTAAGGTTTATTGGGAAACAAATTTTATGCAATATGAGAACAATATACTAGGAATTAGAACAACAACTTGGACTAGGAACTTTTTTGCTGGATTTTGGTTTTCTTGAGCTCTAACATCAGTCATCTTGTGCAGGATCTGATTTGCTGACAGTACCCGAAAAGAGTTCAGAGAAAACCATTGATACAGAAGCGGTTTCATGCCAAAACCTAGGTCATTCACTGGAGGATAAAAGGGAAATCAAGCATGAACCTCAAGAGGAGAGCAACACTGATGTCTGTGAAGTTGAAGAGTGCAATGCAAAACAGGAAATAGGTTCTGAGAATTGTGATAATTCTAAAGTTATTTTATTAGACAATGAAAGTGAAATGACCAACGAACTTGAAGAGGATAACAAGAATAATGACTGTGAAATGGATCACTGCTATCCAAAATTGGAAGGCATGAATGAGAGTTCCGAGAAATCAAATCCTATTCTAGTTGAAAGATCAGATAAGGCAGTACCGATCAACCAGGAACCAATCTACGAGAAGGGTAATTTGATTTTATGCTTCTTCAATATAAAAATAACTAATCATTCTTATTCACAATTTGTTTTTCATGGCCATTTATTGTTCTGTGCTTCTTTGAAGTTTCTTGAATGGTCAGAGCCTTACGGGACTAAATGCTCTGATTTCTACAGGCACTGTGAAGTCTGGATTTATGGTTTCAGATTCACCAACTCTCGAAGTATCTGAATTTGTGGATAAAAACTCTGAAATGATTTCAAAAGAAGATAAGCAGCATCATGACAATGATGATCTCCAGTCAAACTTTGCAATTGAGGGAGAGTCTGATAGCAATCAATCAGATGAAGCTAATGAAAATGGTGAAGTAGAAATAGTTCCTGAAGATGCTAGCAATCAGAAGTCAGAAAGCAGACATGAAGCTGAAAGTTGCCATTCAGTAACCGGGTCTTCTTCAACTAGTAAGTTTCCAGATCATTTTGTCACTAGTAATCTTGTGGCACCCTTCAAGGATATCTCGTTTAAGTGCGAGAATGAAGCACTTGTTGAAATCCATGTGATGGAAGCTGAAGAAATTGACATGAAAACCCATGAATGGCACGCATCTTCTTGTGTTTCAAATGAGACTCCAGGATATGTAAATCAAACAAATACTTTGGCATCTGACAATGATTCAGGTAAAATCCTATTGCACAAGGTGCACGATCATAGCAGTGCAGAGAATTTGGTTGATATTACTGTAATGTCACAAGAAGAATTCGCCATGGCTCCATTTCCAGCATTGGACAAGACTCCATCTTCCCCCTGTCAACCCTTGGTTGCTGGTGCAATCACAGGCCAAACAGGCTTATCACCCTTTGCAGATGACACTCTTCAGGGTCAGTTTCCTCGTCCAACTGAGTTAGTTCCAAAGAAATCTTCAACTAAGAAACAGCCAACAAGTTGGCAAATGATCGATGCCATCAACAAGGAGAACATTGACGACGACGGTGGCAAAAAAATGGAGCCTCATAAAGAAAAGGAAAATAACAAGGTCATTGGTGAGAAGATATTGGATGAATTCAGTCTAAGGCAGCTGAGAAAGATGATGAAAGAAAAACTACAGATAGCCAACAACAAGAACAGTGAAGAAGACAATGACACAAAGGTATAGGGTTTTTCCTTTTTCTGTTTTCTTATTAGTATTATATTTTTCAAGTATTTTCAAGCTAGTCAACAACCATTCATGCGGCATCTCTCTTGTTAAATGATCAACAACACAGGTGGGAAAGACAAGACTGGCCTTACAGACACTGGCTGATGAGAATCGCAGGCATGGTGCTGAAGAACTGAAGTGACACCTTCTGGCCTTCTTGTCTCGGAAATTTGAGCGAAATGAAATATTTGTCAAATTTTGAACTTTAATCCAGTCTTTTTTTTTTTTCCGGTCCTGTTATAGGCTGGCTTACTGCAACATTTTGTTGAATGACAATTTTAATAAAAGACGTCTGTCTGCAAGTTTTTTTATTTTTATTTCCTTTTCATCATCAACAGAAAAATTGACGGAAAGAGTGTGCACATACATATTCACAACATTTTGGGCCTGGCAGCGCTCCCATTTCTGTGTGCACATCAGTCGTCTGTCTGCAAGATTTTGATAAATATTTATTTATGTAAAAATAGATATCAATTCAAGGTTTCTTGAAGGGCTCCAAAATATATGAACTCTGGATCGCGCTATCTTCTCATTTGGCACTTCCAGGAAGCATTTATATATGAAACTGTTGATTCTCTCTCTCTAATCACCTCTTCAATGGACGAAGACCACCCATTTGCAAACACCCAAGCTTTTTGTCAAATGACGGTTGTTTCATGTTTGTTCCGGACTAGGGTTTCAATGTTTTGAATTGGGTGTAGAAGTCCTCAATTAAGCAGAGGTTAAGAATCTTTATGTTGGTCATTTCCAATGATGATATCCGTCAGCAAATTCCAAAGAAATTATTGACTAAAAATTTTTCTTCGGTAATTATCTGGAACTGCCAACAAAATAAAAAAAATAAAAAATATATATGGATGATTCTGTCGATAAAAAGACACATCATTATTTTCCGGCGAGGGACGTATTTCATCACTAGTTGTTTATCGAAAATTTCACGGGTAAATATAGAAGTATTGTAATCGAGAGCACCCTCATCGCCCCCTCCCTTTCTTCTTCCTCTTTTTCCTTTATTGCAAAAAAGTACCCCCTCTCTTGCCACAAATCCAGGCCCCGTCCTTACAAATTTGGCCACGCCAACACTTCTCTATGTTGAATCCAAGTTCTTGCTTGGATGGCGTGCATCCTGTGACAGTACTACCATGACCAGAGGAAGACAATAGCATCAACAGTTCTCTTTCATCGAAGAAGAGCATGGATTTGTGGAAGGAAATAATAACGAAAGGAAAGCATACGCAGTGGTAGCAAGTTGCGGTTGGCCATTGTCAACTTTGTTGAGTGCGTAGAAAGAGGAAAAGAAAACAATAGAATCAATCATCTAAGTCTTCTACAGTTTTTTCAAGATTCAATCACAGGTCTGTCACTTGAAGATTGTTAAGATAGCAGATCCAGTTGGCACTACAGGTATAACTATTCTATCTCCCTTCCTTCCCTTCGCTCCTAAACCACGGCGATCTGGGTTCCTTTCTCTTATGATGCGTTAAACCTTGCTTACCTCTCGATTCAAACCCAGGAATTGTATACAAAATTGGGGTTATAAACAAGGTTATCTCTTTTGGTTTTATTTTCATGCTCTGTAGCGTGGGTTTGTGTTTACCTTTCCACATGAGAGGAGGACAAGTTTTTTAACTAAGAGGAAAGAAAGAAGAGAGCCATGGATGTTCAGTCTTTTGCCAGCATGAGCACAATTTTATTTTTTTTCTTTCTTTCTTTAAATGCAAGCCACTAACGTGCACTGCTCCTGCTCTTCTGCCTCACCTTAGCGTATGCACTTGGGAGTGTGGGCCAGATTTGCATGTGGGTTGTGCCTTTTGCATTCTTTGGGCTTATTCTTTTGTTTGTATTCAAGCCGGTGGGCCTTCTTTGGAGAAAGCCCACGTTTCTTCAGGTATGAGTGGGCTGATATATTTGGGTTTTAACTGGGACCTTGTGCTAGGCTGGGAAACTCAGTCTAGGCTGAGCCTTTAAAGTCTAAGACACAAAACTGAAATTTGTTTTTTTGGTAGGGATATTTGTTTATTCCAAAAGTAGTTTTTAAAAAATTATATTTTATATTTATTTTTTATTATAAAAGTTAGTCAATAAAAAATAATTTATAGTAAAAAAAAAAATTGATTTTCAAAAAAGTATTTTCTGTAAAGTGGTGATCTATCTTACTAAAGTGGAATCTACTTTGACAAATAAACATCTAATAATTAAAAAAATACAACAAGACCTTAGAAATAAACAAATAAATATACAATACAACTCACTTAAGTTAAGGTGTATTATGGGTAATATTATCATTTCTACAAAGAAATAAACAAACAAATACACAATACAACGTACTTAATAAAGTGATGATTCATCTCTTATCTAGATTCTGAAGATCAATTAAAATTCTTTGTGATAAAAATACTAAGTGGTGACTACAAATCTTTTAAACCATAATAGACAAGAATTTATTATTCTTTCTTCATATCATCTTTTTTTTTTATTAACGTGGGTGTCCTGGGTCAATATATTCGCACCTCAATTAATCCCACGGGTTCTGAAATTAACGACTATGTAAATTTACAGTGATTTTGAAATTTATGGAACTCGAACTCGTGACTTTTAGAAAACAAACCAAGACATGAATAATTTGGAAATGCCACTAACTGCTTGAATAAAGATTTTTTTTTCAAAATAATTTTTTATTTTTTAAAATTAATATATCAAAATAATTTTTAAAAAAAATAATTTATTTTTTTAAAATAACTTTAAAAGAACGGTCAGATCGTAACTTTAAAAGAAGGGTCGATCGGCTAGAAATAGTAAACGGTTCATAAGTTAATTATCAAAACATGATTTTAAAACACATATGAGGGAGCCATTTGGCATGAATAAGGCGGTTCCATGTCAAATTCAAGGCAGTAATATCACTTACAAGAAAGAGTGCAGAATATTCGATTTTCGATATTCGCATAAAACAAAAACAAATCCTTTGAACGATGGAAGCATTAGCTGACGGTACAAGAACGCGTACGGGACGGGGGAGTCCGGAGTGAGGTGGGGAGTGGGGACGGCGACCAGAGAGAGAGAGAGAGAGAGAGAGAGAGAGGTGTTGTTGGGAGGAAGGTTGGGTAAAGACACGCACCAATGACCAAACCATACATATTATTCTTTAGTCCCTTTATTTTGAACATAAATTATTCTTCGTAATACTTCTTTGAAAGCCTAATAATAAGTCCCTTGACATTCTTGTAGACCTTTGTCTCTTTAATAATTGCAATTTTGACACGTTGTTTACACATCAAGTCCGCCATGGTTAAGCTTTATTAGATAGGCTTGTTTGGTAATGAAGTCATCATGTTTTTCAAATTATTTTTTATTTTAAAAAAATATCAAATTAATATATTATTAGAATTTTTAATGATTTTCACGTGCTAATATGAAAAAATTATTTTGATTTATTTTTAATTAAAAAGTATTTTTGAAGAAATACACTACATTACATTGTCAAACACACATTAAAAGTTATATTAAAATATTTGATTGCTCACATGTATTATCTTTATTAAAACTCACATCATTGTGTTACAACATTGACATCCACTTAATTTAATCAAAACTGATGAAGCCCTAAAATCCAGTTTGTCCAAGGAACAAGTTATTTAGAGTATGTTTGTTAACGAGGTTATGTTTGTGTTTTGTTTAAAACGTAGATGCAACTTGTTTGGTTAAGAAAAAAAAAAAAACACAGTTTACTGTGTATGGATCCCACATAATTTTGCATCTGAGACGCAGGGAAAGGAAAAGCAGCAAAATGTTGCTTCTTGCACACTGTTCATGCTAATTAATTAGCATGAACAGTGTAGCATATACTATTCATGTAGTGTAGCCAGCTCTACTATTCTGGTTCGACCGGACCAATTCTGGTTTAAAACTTAAAATGCATTGAATCAGGTCTGACTTAGTAAAATAAAAAATAAAATTTATTTTTATTTTTTAATTGTGTTTTATTCGAAAAACTAGTGTTGAACATTATTTAATGATACTACATATATTAGACAGAGATCGCTTGATAACATAGCATTTGCAGAATTTGATCGCAATCCTAATTTTATTCTTGATTATTTTTACCTGATGTTTTTGCATGATTAAGAAACCAAAAAAACTGTAGTCCTTGTCGGATGTATTTCATACGTGATGGAATTGTAGATAGTTTAATGGAACAATATGTCCAAGGAACAAGTTATTTAGTATTGGATAGTGATTAATCAAATATTCACACCATTAATTTCCTTCTCCTTAGCTTGGGAAGTACAAGATCAACAATAGAAGTCTTAGTACTTGTAAAAAAAAAACCCTATAGATGAGACTTAAAGACCCTCCGATAATAAAATTAGTAACTTTAATTGGAAAGACAATAAATCAAAGAAAGAGTCTTAAATTCTAAGAACAATAGTCTTTGTTCTTGTTTTTTTATTTGATCAATGCTCTTGAAATAAATGAACTTTTAGAGTAGAAAAAGTTGTCAACATTTTACTTATGTCAATGGGCATTTATAACCCTTAAATCTTGTCATCTTTAGGAAAAGAAAAGACTAGAAAGTCCTTAGCTTCTGATGACATTAATGAGAGATAAATATTCGTTACACATAATTAATTAAAAGGAAAATATTATAGACCCCTTGAGAGACCTTTAATAAATATATAGATATATGGATATAATTACCTCCTACATGAACAATTCATGTAGATAAAACCATATGGTTCTAACATGGATTTCTAAGTCCAACTAGATTGGGTATATAACCAAACCAGGAGGAAATGGGCTCTACATCTTGCCAAACCTATAATGAATTGGACTTAACTCATGATTGAACTCAAGTATATTGAGTCAAGTATCTCGTCAAACCCATAGAGACTTAAGGTTAGCTCATGAATGAATCCAAATATGTTGAGTATGTAATCTCACTAGACCCATGGTGACTTGGGCTCTACTTAAGGTTGAACTAAAGTAGGTTGGGTTTGACATCTTGCCAGACTCATGTTCGATTGGGCTAATGTTAGGTTCCCGAATATAATACACATAGCGAAAACTATGATACAAAATTATTTGAGTCCCTATGATCTCGTTAGACAGATCTAAAGTTGTTTAGAGATTTATTACTTGAAGATCTTATCTTCTTTGGCTTTGAATAATTATTTAAAGGCTAGGTTGTCGCAAATCACAAGTCGTCTAATTACCCGACCTCCAACGATAATTCATATGAACCACCAGTAAGAAATCTCCTAAAATCCTATTTAGAAGAGAGGGATTAGTATGTCTAGAATGCTAACTTTAATTTTGTGTTTACATAATTTTTCTATCTAACAAAAAACCTCTTAAAAAAATAAGAGGTATGACTTACTATTTATAGAGAGATTTTAAAAACCTTATAAATTGATAAAATATCAATTTGACCCCTAAATAATATCCATATATTAATTCAAGAAAATTTTAAAAATTAACTCAATCAAGTCCTTACTTGATTTTTCTAGATTAGAAATATAATCTCTATATTAATTATATTCTAGTATTTAATTTCTAAAAATATATTTTAATCAAGTCATACTTAATTAAGTCATCTTAGTTTAATTTTCAACTAATGGTTTTTAATGTGTGTGACCCATTATATTTATAATATGTTGGCCCAAATATAAATAATAATTTATAATTAAATAAAATTAAACAAATTAATTTATTATCAATTAAATAATTGATTAATTTATATTTAAAGATCGGGTGCATTGTGTAACAACGTTTCATGATCCCCCAAATATTAGAAAAGTCATTAGTTGTTTGACTTAACATTTTAGTTATTGGTTTCTCAGTGTATTTAATAACTTTTCATTGATAATATTCTGATTTAACATTAAAGCATGTAGTATGTCTACCATGTTAAATCATGTTTGTTCTATGCATAATAATCATCGATCGTTTGAATAAGATTTGAAACTTTTTTTAAATCTCATTTTATATTAGCTAAGGATTTCACATTCAATACTATTTGAGAACATATGAAACATTTTCTCTAATTCATCTAGGGTGATGAATCCTCCCTTAATGACTCAAGTACCTTTATATAGTTCATGTTATATCCAATATTTACCTTTTCGTTACCTCAATTAAGATAGCATGTAATATGATCAAAACATAAGATTCTCTATATAAGATGACTTAGTGATCTTAAATCTAAGTATCACTTACACAACCATCACACAAGCCTTTTCATAGACATAGGTAATCTCTTCATTTGAAATTCTTATGCGGGCCTGTTTAGTGTACATGTTTTATAACCAGCACCTAAATATTAGTTCTACGTATCCCTTATACCTCATGTTATGAGACCAACTGCTTCCTTTCATAAAGGAAAGAACATAATATATAACAATCTTTACTGATCTAATGAATGTCCGGTATTTATGAGAGCATCGACCATGAACAATGTTTTGATACAATACAAATTTTATAATTATAACAACTTTATAATTTTCTTTGCAAAATATTTTTATCTCATGGACTTTATCTTTACTCTATATTTATTAATCTAACATTACATGAATATCAAGGATACATCAAGTCTTTATTAATAATAACTATATATTTATATGAATATAATAATGTCACGTGTAACCAATCGATTGACTATAAAACATATTAAACTAAAGTTAACACCCTATCTATAGATCTGGAGTCTTTCATAGCACAAAAAATTGAGTTAAAAAAAAACTAGCATAACAAAAAAATGTGGTCTTTTAATGTAAAAACTCAATGGTAACAATAAAATTAAATTGAAAGTTTCCTTTTCTACCACAAAAAATCTAAACCATATGGTTAGATTAAATTAAACTAGACGGAAAGCTTAACATAACATAATGGAAGGAGGAGTAATTTTGCTTTCAAACCACCAAGCTCGGCGTGCCAAAATAGCAATTTTTCACGAGCGAAAATGCAAACATGAAGGATTATTTATAAGCAAATGCAAAGAGCAGGGACCGAAAAACATTATACTCTATCCCTTCCGTTGGATGATGCTCTCTCTGTCCTGTCTGTGTATATAAAGATCAACTGCAATGGATAGAGAGCCATCAACCACTTGTGCTTCTCTCAGGATTACAAGTATCTCTCTCAATCTCTCTCAGATCTTCTGCAATTTGTATGGCAGCCAATTTCAAGAACACTGGCATCTTGGGGAAGCGAGTAGTCAACCAGATCTGGACTCCCAACTCTACTCGCTCTTTCGCTGTTTCCAACACTCCGTTTCTCAGGTTTGATTTGACCTTTTCTTCTTGATCATAGAAGTTTTGATCATCAGTTTAATTCATGTTTAAATAGCTTAGCTCTGCCGATTCCACTCCCTGAGATTAATAATCTTCAAGATATATTGTTTCTTCTCTGCTCGAAAGTCTTGATTATTGTGATTGTCTATGTATGTATGCGATAGCGTTGATGCATTTTCTCCCAAAGAAAGCTCGATAGTCTCTTACTGGTGTTATGGTGCTAGACAATAGAATTAAAAAATATCAAATTCTCATGGAATGTTAATAACAAAAACTTTGTAAAAAGTTTTAGCATCCCAAATATTACTCAAAGAGATCATAGGTGAAGAAGATATAATAGATACAAGTGAAAGAAAGAAATTATATTCTAAGTAGAGATATATATTTTTTTTTCAAGAAATAACTAATAAAATCTTATTAATTATTTTTAAAAATTCTTCATATTACTCGTAGCATTTTAATTTTGTTTGAAGTGATTTTGTTCTTCAATCAGAATAATACCTTGGTTTTTTTTTTATATATATTATATTTCTCAATTCACAAATAGCTTGGATGAAAGGGAGAAACCGCATGGATCTTCAAACTTTATGAGAGTGATCGAGTGAAACTATGTCCTTGGGGTTCCTGGAGACAACCCATAAATGAACCTAATGAATTTTTTTAAAAATTTAAATGAATATTTTAAAATCACAATAACAAAAACTATCATAATATTAAATACACACAGAATCAAGCAAATAATATCTAAAAAATTCATTCTCAAGTAATAATAATTGCTTGGCACATGCTAAAACTCTTCGAAAGCCCAGTCCTCCTTGTTTGCTTACGGCAAAGCTCCTCGAGATCCACCTTCCTTAGAGAAAATCTGTCGGTAAACATGACGATCCAGAGGGAGTCTGAGTGTGACATAAATATTTTAAGGGATTGCTTTGTCAACTTATGCAGAAGTTTTCTAGTGTTTTTATTCACTAGAAAGAATTTGTGGGTTACTTATCGTTATCTATTGGAGTCACGTGACTTTCAAGGGTCATATCGTTGTCCCCCCATTCTGGAAGCTGCTTAATTAGTTTTTATTAATCCGCGCCTACCCATGTAATTGTCACATGGCGAGGCCACCACCTCTCCCATTTACGCGGTATTAGTTATTTGATTTGTTTTTATTTATTTATTATTATTTTTAAAAAAACAAATAAATATAAAAGCTTTTTATTTTTTATTTTAAATCCAATTATAAATATAAATTAAAAAGTCTGTGTGTGTATTTGAGAACCATTTATATCTCAATAAATACAAAAAAACAAAGTGTTAATGTCTATTCAACTTATCTTATTATTGCTCGAATGACTTTTTTCTAATACAAAAAAGCTAACTTATATTTTTTTATATATCAAACCGATTAAATTACAATGCTTCAAGTTAAAAGAGTTACTTCTCGAACCCGTAAGGAAGCCTTAAGATACTTGGCCAGGTTACTCTAATCAGAAGTAATCTTTTATTCTTTCTTAATTACCAGACACCAAGTGTTCCCTGCATTTTCCAATTGTTTTCCTTTACCAATTTCTTTTAATAGTTTTGGTGAATATTATTTTATACACCAAAACTGCGATGCTTTTAAAAAGAATCAGGTGGGAAAATTAATGAACATTCAATCAAATGCTTTTTAAAATATTGGGGCTTAATCGATAGAATTTATAGGTTTAGAACTCAACTGAGTTTTCTGAGGTTATAATTCATCACATTTTATGAGAATTGCTGCTGACTGCTGCTACTAGCTAGATCCCAACTTGAACTTTCTCGTTATTGGACTCCGTTTATTGCTCTAATTATAGTTTATGTGAATCAATGCTGACGTTGATATTGCGGCAGGGGTGCTCACACATCGGTGTACGACAAGAACCCGGATGATGAGTTGCGTCCGAATGTGGTGCCGGATGATGTGATCAAGCCCCAGTCCGACAAGTACTGGGCTCCACACCCGCGAACCGGTGTCTTTGGGCCTGCGACTGAGCAGCACCTCTCTGAGATCAGCGGGGACAGTGCCTCCGTGGGAGACGGTGGTCAGGACCCAGTGTTGGAGGAGAAGGCGTGGTTCCGCCCCACCAGCCTTGAGGACCTGGAGAAGCCACACCGTCTTAATTGACAGATAATCTATCCAAAGCAGAGGAGCGTGCCTCCTCAGTGTGAATTATTACAAACCTAATCTTCATGGTATGTGCTGATGTGCTGTAATTATCCCCGGAGTGGAACTAGCTGGTCAAATGCAGACCTAGACATGCGTAGTAGTTGTGATTTGAGTAACGTCTGTATGCTTGTTGGCTACGTTTCTACCTACGTGCTGTTCTATAATTGGGTGGTTATTCTCCATAATAATAATAGCAATAATTTAAAAACTAATTATTTAGTCGATTTTCCTCTTCAGTTAGTTTTTTTTGTTTATTTCAATAAATAGAAAAATGTAAAAAATAAATATATAGTATGAAAAGATATCTACAAGAACTTTTAATCTCGTCATCATGTCATGGGACCAGTTTTCAATTAATCTCTTCATCTTCAATTATGTCAACTCAGATTTTGAATGAAAGTTGAGTTTCCGATTAGCACTTTGGTAGTAGCATAACGTTATTGGGTTTTATTAAACCAACTCTAATAATATTTGACTAAAAAACAGTAAGAATGACGTCTCTAGTAGCATTTTTTTGACAAAAAAAACAAAGTAACACACCTATGACGTGATGATGATTAGATCCAAAGTTACTGAGTCTGGTGGTGGAGTCAAACTCAAATATAATTGGGTCTTGTTGCGAAACCAAACCGAATATCCTTCAGTCTGGTGAGCAAGGCAAATGAGTCTTGTGATACCAACTAGACCCATGCCTTGGGTTTGGCGGCAGAACTAGACCTCAATGCTATCAAGTTTGGCAACAGAGCTATACCCCAATGCTATAGGGTTTGGCCGCGAGTCATATCCAATAGCAAAAAATATTAATTTGAAGAAAAAAATTTTAAAAAACACAAAAACAAACAGGTTTTAATAAGAAAATTTAACCAACCTCAAATGAAAAAAAAAATATCATCACCAATTTTTTGTATAATATAAAAAATGTCATCTCAATTTATTTTCTCTTTATAGTATGAAAAACAATTCAATAAGAGAAAAAAAAAAAGAGAACAAATTAAAAGAAAAAAATTAGTTGTTGGTGTATTGAGTGTTGCTTTGTTATGCGTTGTTCATGGTGCTATTGTAGAAAACAATTTATTTGAAGATGGTGATATGCAAATACATTCCGTGTTTTTAACCCAACTTCAAGCATTTTTACATTTTAAAAAAAAAATGTTATTGACCCGTTGCAGAGTGCAAATGAATATGCAAGTTATTATATTATTACGTAATTGTTATTTGTTAAAATATTTTTTTAAAAAATATATATATATTGAGATAAATTTTTTTTAACACTTATTTTTTATATAATCACATCAAAAAATAATGCACAAACATCAAAAATATTAATTTGAATTAAAGAAAAAAGTAAAACAAAAAAAATCAAATGATTTTTAAAGCATTTTTTAAACGCAAAAAATAAACATGCTTTGATAAAAAAAAATTCAACCTAACCTCAAATGAAAAACAATTATCACCTCCCAACTTTTATACAATATAAAAAAATTCACATCAATTTATTTCATCTTTACACAAATTAAAGGGGAAAACATTAAAATTGGAAATATCTTCAATAGAAATAAATTAAAGGGAAAGATATTAGTTGGCGGTGTATTGGGTGCACTATTCATGCTACTACTGTAAAAAAATACTTTATTTGAAAAACGGCGATGATGCAAATACATTTCGTGCTTTTAACCTAACTCAAATATATTTAAATTTGAAAAAAAAAATTTTATTGATCTGCTGTGAAGCATGAGTAAATATGCTAATTATTATATTATTATGTAATTGTTATTTGTTAAAAAAAGTTTTTTAAAAAAATATATTGAGATAATATTTTTTATTTGTAACACTGATTTTTTATATCATCACATCAAAATAATAAAAAAAAACATAAAAAAATATTAATTTGAATTAAAGGAAGAAAAAAGTTTTCAAATATTTGTTAAAGCATTTTTGAAACGCAAAAACAAATATGCTTGAATAAGAAATTTAACCCAACCTCAAATGAAAAACAATTATCATCACCAAATTTTTGTACAATAAAAAAAAATCTCATCAATTAATTTTCTCTTTACTATTTAAAAATAAACTCAATAAGAGAAAAGAGAAGAAATCTAAAAAGGATAAAAAATAAAATTAAACGGCGTAGCCAAACCCAATAGTGTTGGTTGTATTGAGATAATAATATATATACTTTTTAAAATTTACTTTTTATATCATCACATGAAAATAATACAAAAACATCAAAAAAATATTAATTTGAAATAAAAAAGAAAATAAAAAATTTGTAATTTTTTTAAAAGAATTTTTGAAACACAAAAAAAAAAAACATGTTTTAATAAAAAAATTTAAGCCAACCTCAAATAAAAAGAAATTATCATCACCCAACTTTTGTAAAATATGAAAAAAGTCACGTCAATTTATTTCTTCTTTATAATATAAAAAAATCAAAAAGAGAAAAGAAAAAAAAATTAAAGAGGAAAAAAATAAAATTGGAAATATCATCGAAGAAAACAAATTAAAAGGAAAGAAATTAGTTGTCAGTGTATTAGACGCTGCTCTGCTATGCGCTATTCATGGTGCCATTATAGAAAATAATTTATTTGAAGATGGTGATGGTGCAAATACAGTTCGTGATTTTTACCCAATTCAAATATTTTTACATTTTAAAAAAAATGTTATTAACTCGCTGCGAAGTGTGAGCAATATGCTAGTTATTATATTATTACATTACGGTTATTTGTTAAAATATGTTTTTAAAAAATATATTTTTTTTTATTTTTAACACTGATTTTTTATATCATCACATCAAAATAATACACAAATGTAAAAAAATTTCAAATTTTTTTTTAAAACATTTTTGAAACGCAAAAACAAACATGTTTTAATAAGAAATTCAACTCAACCTCAAATAAAAAAAAAATATCATTACCCAACTTTTATACAATACAAAAAATATCCGATCAATTTATTTTATCTTTGCCGCATGAAAAAACAAAATTCAATAAGAGAAAATAAAAGAAATCTAAGAAGGCAATAAAATAAAACAAAATGACCTTTTAGGGATACTATGAACACTTCTACACTATCTTTTTTTTTATTGGTTTGGGGTCCATCAAAATATAATATTCAAAGAGCGAGTTTTGCTATTATAATACTGATATCGTATTCCAATTCATGATCGATGCTAATGCATAAGTGATTAATTAAGAAATCAAGTAAATTTCAGCCATTAACCTCCTTTATGTGTCATATAATATAAATTGAATGCAAAAGAAGTTAATATTCATTTACTAATAAGATCTCTTAAAAAAGGTTTTGATAGCATATATTTAATTAAATTTTTTTTGTATATTATATAAATATTAACTAGTAACACATACTAATATAATTTAACAGAAGAAAAATATAAAGACAAACATAATCTATTAATGAATATCACTCTTTAACCTTTATGAGTACATGAACAAGGTAATACACAATTTATCTATGCCTAAAGTTATTTTCTTATGCTAGATGCTACCAATTATTCCTTCTATTACTGAAACGTACAGCCCTAAAGGTTTCTCAGGCATTGAAGGGTCAATAATGGAGGTTAAGCTAGATAAGTCTTTATATCTTCAAAAGTAATTTGTTGCTGTATAGTTTATTGAAACTCATCAAAGCTCTTTTCTTTCAACAACTTGGTAAGAGATTTAATCTTCCCGTACAATATTTGAAATAAACTTCCTTATGAAATTATTCCTAATAAGGCTTTATAACTCCTTTTTTTTAGGAGGTTGTGCTTTCATGATTGCTTATGCTTTATTCTAGTCCAACTCTATACCTAGTTGATATATTACAAGTCCTAAAAAATTTCTTGCTTTCATACCAAAGATGTATTTTGGGTTTTTTTTTTTAGCTTGTGCATCCTCATTTGTTCTAAAATAGCATGTAGTTCTTCTAGATGGACGGATTTTAATTTTAACCTTATGACAATACCATCAATAGAAACTTTCATATTATATAAGCCTCAGTTTGATAATTATTGGGCTCTACACCCATGAACTAGTGTCTTTAGATATGCCACAACACACATCTCTAAGATTAGCAAAAACATTGTCTCTTTTAGTAAATGATAGTCAGGATCTAGAGTTGAAGGAGAAGGTCTACTTTCGTCCTATAAGCCTTGAGGACTTGGAAAAGCCACACCATTATAATTGACAAATAGATATCACATAACCCTATATTCTTCACTTTTCATATAAA
The DNA here is from genome assembly GCF_005239225.2 of Populus alba. Lineage (NCBI taxonomy): Eukaryota > Viridiplantae > Streptophyta > Magnoliopsida > Malpighiales > Salicaceae > Populus > Populus alba. Next base: position 8,145,031 of record NC_133296.1, on the reverse strand, counting down.
CAATAAATAGCTATATATATATATATAAAAGTTCATTTTTCAATTGAACCCTTCTATAGTCTTAATTAGATATAATTAAGTTTGAAATTATGTTAAACACACCAAATTAAAAGATGTAAGACTAAAAAATGTAAGAGAGAGAGAGAGAGAAAATATGCACAATCCTATATCTCTATAATTTTTATTTTGTTTCAAAAGTTTATTTTGTTTATTTTTTAGTCAATGCCTTTAAGAGAAGATAGAGAAAGTCACCTGAAACTGTGAAGAGAGAGAAAATTATTGGGTGGGCCATTTTTTGGCAAAGAAACTCATTATTTTTTGTGTCAACGAGTTCCATTCGACAAAAAGTATTTGATGATGATGGTTTTTTTTCTCTAAATATCCTTAAAAAAGGACATTGGGCTTGGTTTAAAGTTTTTGTATTTGACTAATTTGTGGTTTTTAGGTGATTTTAGGGTGGTTAGGGTTAAGAGATGGTTTGAGGAGATTTTTAGAGGTATTTTTAAGAATGGATTGAAAATGAATTTTAACCGAAAAGATCCTTACCCTAATTTTTATGGCCACCAGAGTGGTGGCTAAAATCTAGGTATGCAACCTAGCAATGATAACTTATTTGCCACTTTTTTTATATATAAAAAATAATGGTAGACAACAAGTCATTTGCCCTTTAAAATGAGAAAAACAAGTATGACCCAAATATGTAGATCTACCTCATGCCCAAGCATCTGAGCTTTTAATTATAGCTTGCTCACCTGACCTAATATTTGTTTTATATTTTCAATTTTATCATTGAAATTAGGTTCTTGTTGGGGTTTTTTTATTGCCTTTTTTTCTTCAAATTTTTCTTTAAATATTTGGTTCATTTTGATTTGGCATTTATATTTTGTTATCATATAATTAAATAAAAACAATTATTGAACCTGGTCAAGTTTATAATTGAGGTCACAAGTTTAATGAGTTATCTAGAGTTTGAGTTAATCTAATATATCAACATTTTAATATTTTTTTTAAAAATATTATCTTTAGATTTTTTTTAAAGCCAAACCATGGATTTACAAATCATCTAGGTAGCATTTGGACTTACACGCCTATATTTTTTTTTATTTTTTGGTTATTTATTTTTTTTCCCTTTGATTCCTTTTCCTTTGAACCTGTGAAGTCGACTGAGTTATGTCGAAGCAACTCCCACTCAATTAAATTGATTAGAAATATTAAAAATAATCTTTTAAGTGAAATGACAAAAAACATGATGTTAAAGTTTGTGAAGTATTGGAGTTATGAAAAAAAAATAGATTTTTTTTTTGTTATATATGGCTATTATCTTATATTCACGTTTCATGTTGAAATGTGTGAAACTCTATTTTAATGACTTGTATGATGGTGGCAAAACACAATTGCTAACAAATAAGGTGTGATATACTTTAATGAGCTTGTATGATTTTTATTTGAAAGTAGATGAAGTGGAGGTTGATACTAAACATCAACATAATGTTAATACTATTGATGACATGAGGGTAGATGATAAGGCAAATACTTTGGCTCCAATGAAAAAAGTATTTAGAGGAGAAAGATAATATAGAGAGTAGAAATGAGATTGAGAGATATTTGATTGATATTTATAGGGATCCTAATGATGATAAGGTTGATATTTTTAATTGGTGGAAGCGTAATGCTTCAAAATATAAGATCTTTTCAAATGTCTCACAACATGTGTTAATTATTCTTGTATTGACATTAGCTTTCAAATTAGCCTTTAGCACTTATGCCTATATACTCGATCAATTTTTCAAACTTTTGTTTGTTGTCAAAATTGATTGTATTATTGATCAATTTCAATTGATATTAGAATTGCAATGGATAATAGTTAAACCTACAAAAACCTTGAGTTAAATAATTTATCTTATAAATTTACACCTTTTATTTTATAATTTATTAATTAGCATATTTTTAATCTAGCATGTCTATTTTGTTATTTTGTAGAATTTGATGAAAAAAAATTTACATATATGATAACTAATTAAAAAATCGAGGGATTTATTTTATTTTATTATTTAGAAAATGTATAGTAAAGATGCTACTTGAATCTTTGAGTTATTGTAATGATCTTACTATTTGTATATTCTATCTGTTTATTTTTGTTGCTAACTACTACTTTTGTTTCGTTTCGTTTCATCTCACTGCCTTGATAGATATGGATGATAGTATATTCACATTATTGTGAGTATCTCTTTACAAAATAATAATAATAATAATAATAATAATATAATAAATAAATAAATAAATAAAAGCTCAATTAAAAATAAAATAAGATAAAAAAAATTGGTAAATTGAAATAAGATTTTTACATCAATTAAAAAAGCTTTTAAAAGTCTATAAAAAACCACAAAAAATCCAATACAAATTGAATAGGTTTTTTTTAAAATTTTTTATAACTATATAAACTGTACTGAACCAAATTAAAATTAATCAATTTCAACTGAATTCAGTTTTGAATTAAAAATAAATTCAGTTTGGTTTTTTTTTTTAAGTGAAAACAAAACTAAACGGAAAATAAGGGCACCCTAGTTATTGACTAAATTATCCTCAGCAAACAAAGCTGGCCAAGGCACAATGGTAACTCCATATTTACAAGACAAAGTGGATTACAAAAAGGATTTGGCCATTGTGCTATTAAATTGTAAAACATACATCATGATTACAAACACATCTAGTTAAGTTGCAATTAAGATTAACTGAAAGGAACGGTAAGAAGCTACCTTCTAGTTAATTCGGCATTGTGCATTTCTTTTGAGAATGTCCTAACATATGACAGCGACCACATTGAACAACCCTCTTTGGGCGTTTAAAGTTTTCTACACGAAGAACCTTCTTTTTTGGCCTGCCAGGTGGTCGGCGAGTTTTGGGTGGGCGTATTGAGATGTCAACCCTGGCAACTCCACCTTCTGTTCCCTCACCCAGTTCCCTCCATTGGGACTTATCAAGAATAGGGTTGATCATCTCTGAGTATGTCTCCCGGTATCTTGCAACAGTGAAGCAAGGCTCGGCAAATACATGAGCATTTTGCCCACAGGAAATAAGGGCAGCAGCAGCATGCGCACAAGGTAAACCATTGAGCTGCCAACGACGGCATGAGCAGACACGACTGCTAATATCCACAATATTTGTTCGCTCAGTCGACACAATCTCAAACTCAACCTCATTTGCACGAAGTACTTGATAGCAAGGTGCATCTGCAATAGCCTCTAAAACCCGCTTCTCAGCAGATGGAACAAGAATTGAGGTCCAGCTCATTCCAATTTCACGACGATTGTTAAACCAAGATGTCAACTGAAGCCGAATATGCTCCATCATCTGTACAATTGGGAGCTCATGGCATTCAAGAGCCCAATTATACAACAATTCAGTAACTCCCAGTGTAAAATGGCCAAATCTCATGCCCTCAAAATATGCGACAGCCCAAAGTTGGGGAGAGAAGTCTTGAAACCAAGGTATAACATCTTGTGAGATCTCTACCATCTCAGCTATCTTGCTTTCGAATTCAGCTGCTGTGAGGGCATAAACAGCATTCCAGAAAATATTTACTAACTTTGAATTCTTAAATGTGTCACGGAAGTTTTCACTAACATAACGCAGACAAAATCCATGGAAAGCACTGGGGAAGTGAGTTTCAACTGCCTCTACAATGCCCTTATGCCTTTCAGACAGTATGGTAAGTCTAGGCATGTTGTCTGTATTTACTCCAAGAAGCTTCCGCAACTCTGACATAAACCACATCCAATTCTCGTCATTTTCCACATCAACAATGGCAATGGCCAAAGGAAATAATGCATCATTAGCATCAACAGCTGCAGCACAAAGTAATGTACCCAAATATTTTCCTTTAAGATGTGCTCTATCAAGTTCCAGAAGAGGCCTGCATGCATTTATAAAGCCATAAATGGATGCACGGTAGGATATAAAAAGTCTTTGGAAACAATTGTCTTGTCCAGTGGCAAAAACAGACGCAATGCTTCCTGGGTTGTTTTTTCTAATCTGCTCACAATATGCAGGAAGAAGGCGGAACCCTTCTTCAAAAGTTCCATGAAGTGCAGCCATGCTGCGCTCCTTCCCACGCCAAGCTTGCATGTAAGACACAGCAACCCCATGCCGGTCGCGGATATCTTGCAGTATTTCCTTTGGCTTGAATTGTGGATTGTCCCGAATGCGTGCTTCTACAGACCTAGCTACCCAACCTACTGATGCTTGCTGATGGTGAAGGTTGTGGACTCCTTCACAAGTATGCTCTCCATGTAAGGTTCTAATTGAAAAGGTTGGAACTCCAGGACATTTTGCAACATGGACACGCCATGGACAGCCTGCTTTAGAGCATTTGGCTATAAACCGGCTTCGATCTGATTTCACTATCCGAAGATCAAAATGCAGTGCTATAGCAATATCCTTCAATGTTCTTCTGCAAGTTTCAACATTGGGAAACTCTTGTCCGATGGCCAAAGCATGTTCTGACAATGCAAGGGAAGTATCAGGCACAATTAAAGCACGGTCTGCCATGAATCAATTAAAACGAGGAGAAGCAACTTTGCTTGCTTGACAGGCTTCCCCTCATGCTGCATACAAAATAACCAATTTCAAACTTGTATTTTTCAAGTGCAGCTAGCACTAAAACCTTCAACAAAATATGGATACCATAATAGAAAGACAAGAATAAGGTAACAAAATAGAAAAAAAAGACTCACAAATAAATCATAAAAGAAGAATGCATAACTTACATCCAGACAAACAAACATATCAGAGAATTAATGTAAATTGAATTTTAAGGAACTGGTTGATACTGAGCATCAGAAGTAAATTACAATATATATAATATATATATATATATATATATTGATGTTTGAAATAAGGGGAAGTAAATTCATTTGTTATGCCATTGTGTGTGTTGGGGGGTTGGGAGGGTGGGCAAATAAGAGAAATATAGTTCTGAATAGCAGAAAACAAATGATGATAATATTTAGAGTGGAGGGGAAAACGAGAGAAAATGAAACTAAACAATAATTTCAAACCATAAATGAGTACACAAGCATCTTAATTTTCTCAGGCTTTGAGAAAAAAAAGGTTTTTTCCTTTGGAGAATAGATATTTAATTAAAAGAGAATCAATGCCGAATTGGAATGAGAATAAGTCAACCTCACTAGTGAATCAAAAAAACACTTACAATCATCCTGTCATGACAAAGGGTTTACTTAAAGGAAAACATTTTCAACCAGACATGGCCCATTTATCAAAGGGAAAGAATTAGTATCAGTAAAGAGAAGACTGTCAGCATTAAAAACCAACAATCTAATGAAGATTATGAAATTCAAGATTCACTTCTTTGCATCTCAATTTGTCTCCCAAGTTTCTTTGTTTGGTTCAAATAAACTTTGCGCAAAGGAGCTTTAAACAGAGTCAACCAACTTTATCAGCTCATTGCACCACGAAGAGGTAACTTGCAACATTGAATTGTTCCCGCGTGATAACAGAGGGTATAAATAAATAAATAAACTTGGGATACTTTGATTAATCTCAAAGTCTAGTAGTTTTCTTAGAAGAAACAAACGAAACTATGCAGAGCAATGGATGGAGATTGGAGATGAATATTCAGGTCACTCCCCAGCCTAAAATTCAATTCTGGAAAAAAAAGGAAAATACATGTTTTATTCGAAAACATTCACACAAAATCATCAATTTCAGAACAAGCTCACATCTTCCAATATGTTTAATCTGCGTGTGCACAAAAATCCCATCCAAATATAATAAAAAAGAATTTCGAGGTTCATATAAATAAAACATAATTAATCATTTCTGAACCTTCTTCAAACTCTAGCTAATTATTTCTTTACCTTCTTCAAACTTTCCCACTTCATGCTAAGGGTGGCACATTGCAATCCCGTTTTAAGAACCTACTTAATCTAAATTCAATATCAGTTCATAACACATTAGAGAAATGATGCCAAACCAGATCAAGGGAACAGAAATTCACAACAACAAAAAAACATATATTAAATTAATAAAGACAAGACTTACCTACCATGGGTTTCTACTGCAGTAAGCAAAGGAGAGATGAAATCCCAATAATATATCTGCTATCGGCATCCATTTCCTTGAGCAAAAAAAGGAAACAAGAAAAAAACTAGTCTGTCGAAAAACGAAATCTTTCTCGACAATCAGAGACTCTCGACTGGGACTGGGAGAGAAACCTAGAAACATAACATCCAAATCCTTCTCCACTATCGAGAAACCGGTTCGAACGCTTTCGGTCCTAGTTATTACTTCCTGCCTTCATTCCGGACCCTATCGTTTTCGGCCCGATAAATAATATTGGGCTTTGGGCTACATTTGCTCCATTTTTATCAACCATTCAACTTGGGGTGTGTTCCTATTAAGTAAAAAACTAAAACGCTTTGGTCTTAGCAAAAACATATTATTTATTTTTTTATATTTTATTGTGGATTTATTGTTAAAGATTTTTTTTTTTAATTTGATCCTTAAATTTTTTTTTTATGATTGCATTTTTTAGGATCAAATTTAAGAGCTATTAAATTAATTTTAGTGACTAAATAAAAAAAAAAGGATCAAAGTAAAAGGGGCACAAATAAGTGATGGTTTTAAAGTTCATATAAAAAGTTTAATTTAGTCCTTCTACTTTTAAAATTACAAATATTTGGTACCTTAATATTTTCTCAATTCAATTTTGATATAAAAATTCATTTAGCCATAAATGGGTTACCCTTTGGATTTGTGGGGTTGGATCTTTGACTTGCATACCCTTATAACAACTTCAATTAACATTCAAATGCTCCTAATCATTTCTTCCATTCTCTACTCAAACCTTGTAATAAGTTCTCTATAATCATTACCTTGCCTAGCCATCTTAAAACTAGATTCTGATACCACCTGACATATCATAAACATTGGTGGGTTCATGATTTTGTTCACGAAAATAAAGGTTGTTGATATTGTTCAATTAGACGAAAGAAAATTAAGTTAAAAAAAGAAAATCTGAATTGATTTTTTAATTGAGAATTTTATTCATGATTAATTACTCAAAACTAATACAAAATGAAAATAGATTAAATACTTGGAACAACCCTCCAATAACAAAGAAAATACCAAATTAAATTAAAAGTCAAAATTAAAGTTTTAGATAACACAAACATCAATACATATAAATGAGTAATTATTTAAAGTAGATAAATAATCATTGTCAATGCTTCTTTATTTCCATTAAGTATAGCTGACTTCATATTAGGCTTGAGGCGACTATTATACCTTCTCTGTTATGTTATTAAATCCACCTTTACTTCATCTTTATATAGGTTTGAGAGACATGAGCTCTAAAAGGAGAAGAGTTTGTGATTTAATGTTTTAAGATATACATAATGAAAACTATAAATTAAAGATTTTTTAAGAGTTTCAAAGATCTTATTAGAAAAATCTAAAGTAATTTAGAGTTTATAAGAAGATTACTAGCATGTTGTTGTAGGCAACCAATTATAAAACCTAAACTCTTAAGAATACATGTAATAATGCAAGTATGGATTGTTTCTATGAAAAGTATTTACCCTAGTTTTATGATACATGAACAAAGATGGGGGGATTTGAGTATAACAAAAATAATTTCAAGATAAATAGCTAAGGAACAACTCAAATTAAACTATTAAAATCAATAAAAAAAAAAAAACAAACCTTAATCTAGGTCAATATATGCCATCAGAATTTTATAACTGGTTATTGATGCAAATATATATTAATTCACACTTTGAATATTCATTATTGATCATACTATTTTCCTATTTCTCCTTAGTCATAGTTAATCATAAAACAAGCAATCTAATTAACTTTAATTGTTGAACAACTCAAGACAAACGGTAAAACTTTAACCTAATGGTAACTGTAAGATTTAGAGAGATTGATGAACCTAAACAACATAAGCATAATCGGTTGTATTTAATCTAGTCGAGCATTCTTCCTAAGATCTAATGGTTCTTGATGCAACAAATCATTAAATCTCTTAGTTGCTTCATAAATTAGAGAGATCAAATAATTACGATTTTAATATCTCACCTAGTTGTAGATTACAACGAATTATAAACTAGTAGGCCTTCTAGTAATTAAACGAGATAATCATGAAAATAGGTATCGAAAAACATTTGATATTCAAAGCATAAATTGAATAATGAAAACAAATTAGATCTCATAATCTTATTGATTTTGAGGCTTTTATTTTCTTCGACCAATTAAAAATTTAGCTACGCAGGACTATGATGAAAACTCGAAGAAAAGAAAAAAAATAGAGAACAAGGGAATTGAATTTTTTTCAATTTTATCTTTTAATATTAAATTAAATGAGAATCATCTAAGTTGTTTTAGATTAGTCAAATTAACCGAATCATATCAAATTATTAAAATAATTATATATTTGTCTTCTAAATTAGCTAGCATATATAAGAAAAAAAAACTATGTATCTTGCATTGAAGATGGCCTTAGCTCTCATTTGTATAACAAAGGAACACGTAAACAATTAAAACAAATTGAACTCTCATATTTATTTCACATTTAACTTTCATTCTATGAACATACCATTTCCAAGTCGGTCTGTTAAATGAGAACCAACAGTCATAGTTCTTAAACACATTTACCTCTCATTTGTTTTAGCTATGCTTGGAGGGAACTTTGTTGCTCTCAGCCTTCTGTGATGCTGTTATTTATGTTCTTGGTAGCTTCTCTTTTGCAATACTTCTTCTTCCTCCTCCTTTTCTTCTTCAAAACTTATTGATGGCTTTCATCGTCTAAATTGTTGCAGTTGCATGCCTCGACTCACTCTATCAAACCCCACTCAGTTGCATGCCTCGACTCACAATCAGCATGCCTGCCTATCAATGCTCGTGTTCCAAACCCAATTGTTCATTAAATTAATTAGAGAGCTAACAGTTTCATGCATGGGAAGTACCAATTGTGGGCATGTATTGTTTATTGGATTTAAGAGTTTGCTTTAAGCATAGAAAAGTTGTGTTCTATGTATCAGTTTATATTCCGGTGGTTCTGAGAAAAAAAGAAGGAGCACTTGAGGTCTTGACCCAGCGGTTGAAGGGATTTATTCCCTTCCTCTGCATCCTGGGTTCAAACTTTACCGTGCACGCCTGTCACCCCCGCGGTGCCTTACATGCTCACTGGGTTTGTAGGATGTTCAGTGAGCCGTGAGATTAGTCGTGGTGTGCGCAAGCTGGCTTAGACACCCACGTAAATAAAAAAAAAAAAAAAGAAGAAGGAAGAACATGTTTTTGTTTTCAAAAACGGGGGTTCAAATCTCTGAGATTTTATTATATAGGCTTTTCCAATGACAGCAATGCCATTTTTAAAAGCTCCACTAAATGTGTTTGGCAGGTGCTTGTGAGTAAGTTAGCAATGGCGAGTGCTGGATTATAAAACCTAGGGGTGTTCAAAATAACCGATTAACCGAGAAAACCGAGAAAACCAAAGAAAAATTAACCGAAAAAACCGAACCGAAATGAAAAACCGATTAAACCGATTGTCAAAACCATAAATTTTAACAGGTCCGGTTCGGTTTCGGTTTTGAACCAAAAACCGGAACAAACCGAACCGGACCCATTAAAAACCAAAAGTTACACATATATGAGATATAAATAGTTTAATTGTAACCTAACCCTAATAATTAATGTAACCTTCTGTCTCTCACAAAAGCAGCCGCCCCCCTCTCAATTAATTTCTAAACTTTCTTTCCCGTTTCCTCTCAATTAATTCTCGTTTCCCGTTTCCTCTCAATTAATTTCTAAACTTCCTTTCCCATTTCCTCTCAATTAATTCTCAATTAATTTCTAAACTTCCTTTCCCGTTTCCCAATTTTCCTTTCCAGTGGGTTTGTTTCCAGTGGGTTTGTTGAATGAGCTTTCAATGCAAAGGTTATATTTTTCAACTTCACATACGAAAATTGATATCCAATGATCTTTGTCACTTCTTGTATCTTTTTCTTGTTTTTATCTTTCTTTCCTTTTCATTCTTAGCTGTCTTTCTTGTGGTAAGTATTTGTGGTAATGGTTGAGATCGATGGGACTAATGGCAATGGAAACCATGGAGGAGTTGTTTTGGATATTAAAGATAATTTTCCTTCATCTAGCTCCATCAAGAAAGTTTCTGTCTTGAATTTTTGTGCCCTTCATGCAAAAGGTGCTGTAAAATCCATTTTTTTTCTGTCCCTGTGTTTTCTCCTTGCCATATGAAAAATTTGGATGATGGGATTAGGTTTCCCGGTTTTTTATCAAAAAAACCGGATTTAACCAAACCGGTCTGGTCCTGTTTGAACCGGTTTTCGGTCCGGTTCGGTTAATATTTCACAAAATTAATATAATTCGGTTCGGTTGGTTTTTTAAGTCTAAACCGAACCGAACCGAACCGTGAACACCCCTAATAAAACCTGAATGGTTTTGAAGACCGTACTGCTAATTCTTGTTGATAGAGTCCGGGAGGTGGTAATGGAGTGAAGAACGAGGCTTTTTTTTGACTAATTAGCCCACCGTCGATTCATGAAAGCAACCTGGATATATAGCCTTCGTGCTTGCTTGCTTGCTTGCTTGCTTTTCCATGATCACCTTACTTAATGATTCAATCTTCATTTACAGAGCAGTAAGGCTGCATTCATTCATTGCCTTTTCATGAAAACTAGCTAGATCTTGGTCTATTCTATTTTTCTATCATGTTTTTGTTTATCCTACGCTTTTCTATTCTATTAATGATTTTTAATTTTTCTTACAATGAGTTCCTACTTCTTTAAAATGTGTGTTGATTTTATAAAAACTTCATTTTGATTCAATTTTTAAGTAAAGTAATAGCAAGATTGAAATCGCTAATTCTTCGAAAATAAATCTAATATATTACGATATCGAGATTTGCTAAAATTCAATGAAGAGTACTTGAACTCAAAGGTTTTCGAGCAACCAAATCATTTTGATTAAATTTTATTGAGTTACCATGTACATGAATGTTTGACAATGTATTGCATTGCATAATATATTGTTTTTATTAGATTTTATTTTGATCTTATATTGAAATTATTAATTTTTTAAAAATAAATCTAATATATTACAATATTAAAATTAAGATTATTTGAATTTAAATATTTTCAAATAACCAAATCATTTTCATTAAATTTTATTTAGTTATGATATTAAGTGTGTGTTTAATAATGCAGTGTATTATATGTTTAAAAAAAATAAAATTGAAAGCACTTAAATGTTTGTTTTTACATTATAATACTTTTTAGTTTTTTTTATCTGAAAAACATTAAATTAATATATTTTTATATCTTTTAAATAATTTTAACATGCTAATATAAAAAAATAAAATAATTAAAAACAATATTATTTAAATATAGTTTTAATTGAAAAAATATCATTGACTACAACAATAATTTATTGAAAACTTGTTTAGTATCGTTTGGTAAGATTTTTTTTTAAAATATTTTTTTGTTTAGAAATATATTGAAATTATATTTATATTTATATATTTTTTTAAATTTATTTTTAATATTAGTATATTAAAATAATTTAAAATTTTAAATAAAAAATTTAATTTGTTTCAAAAATATTTTTAAAATACTGAAAGCAACTGTTAACATATGATGATGCCGAAAGCTAGGGTTTGACCGTTTAATTGAACTGAAATAAACAAAACTCGAAACCAGAAAGCTAGTAGTACCTGCATATTGTTTGTTAATGAATGAAATGGCAGGGAGTTCTTCATCACAGTCACAGGCTCCCAAAATCCTACTAGCAAAGCCTCCCGGATTGGTGACTTCTGGACCGGCGGTGTCTGCCGCTGCTGCTAAATTTGGACGCGAAGACGAAACTGCGCCGCACCATCACCATCGGTCACGTCTCCCTTCAATTACCTCTCTCAATCTTCTCTCCGATTCTTGGGACTTTCACATTGATCGCTTTCTCCCTGTATGTAACACATACCACTACTAACATAGCATAATAATTTCCTCAGTTTCGTAAATGATTTGTTTTTATATATTTATTTCTAATCTATTCATACATTTTGGATCGGATCAGTTCCTGACAGAGAATACAGATTTTACAGTGGTTGGAATAATTGGGCCTCCTGGGGTTGGCAAGTCCACAATCTTGAATGAGCTTTATGGCTTTGATGGAACCTCACCAGGTTACCCACTTATATTTGATTCCTTACAAGTTATATTAACAGAGGAATGAACAAAAACGATGACAATACCTACTGTATGCTAAATATATAATAAATACAGGGATGCTTCCGCCTTTTACCGTACAGTCTGAAGATAACCGAGCAATGGCAAGGCATTGTACTGTGGGAATTGAACCCAGGATATCTGCTGAGAGGCTTATACTTCTTGATACCCAGGTCAGGCATTTTTCTTTCCTTTTTTTAATTGAAGTCACAGTCTCATAAACTCAATCTGAAAATGATTTTATCCTATTAAACTTAAATGAGTTCGCGAAACATAAATGAATATAAGTAGTGCACGCTTTGGCTGATTTGAAGCTCCTCGTTTTAGATTTTTGGGTTCAGGGGCACAGTCTAAAAATGACTTTATCTAGCCTCTTGAATTCATTGGTTTTTTCCTGAACTCACCTGAATCTTTAAGATTCTCATCCCCGACTTTTCACAAAAAACTGTCAGTTTCAGTTAATATTTTGCTGATTCAAGTAGAAATTTGCTGAGTCCAACTTGAAGGGAATTGATTGATCGACTCTTATTGATAAAAGAGCATGGAGATAGAGATGGGATGATTACTCTAGGAGATAACTTGAAGCTCCTCGTTTTAGATTTTTGGGTTTAGGGGCACAATCTAAAAATGACTTTATCTAGTCTCTTGAATTCATTGGTTTTTTCCTGAACTCATCTGAATCTTTAAGATTCTCATCCCCGACTTTTCACAAAAAACTGTCAGTTTCAGTTAATATTTTGTTGATTCAAGTAGAAATTTGCTGAGTCCAACTAGAAGGGAATTGATTGATAGACTCTTATTGATAAAAGAGCATGGAGATAGAGATGGGATGATTACTCTAGGAGATAACGATGGGAAGAGAACACACACATATGGGAGAGTAATACACTGTGTAATCAGGTCTGGAGATCCTTAAATCTGCCCTGCCCTGTGCCCGATTTGGATTCTCTTAGGTAGTGTTTGTTTACGTCTTAAGACAAAAGAGATGAAGATATTTGGGATGGAGGGGACATGTCCCCTTGTCCTTTCTAATTTGAAAGGACAAAATTCACTCCAAAACTATTCTGAAGACATTTATTTTTATGTCTTCGTCTCCTTCCATGCAACCAATCATGTTTCTTCCCCTATTGTTTCTGTCTCTTCTTTTATCCAAGGACACTAACTAAACACAACCTATTCAATTTACACCAAAACCCACCTACCCTGCTCATTTTACACCCTCCATTTAGGTGGGATGGGCCAAGTATTGTGGGTTTCCATCCCATTTTCATCCATGTAAAAGACTATTGTTGTGTAATTCTTGCACTAAATTTTCTTACTACTTAACAAGGTCACTTGTCTACACATATAAAACAGTAGTTTGGTTTATGAACATCAAATCCTACACCCCTAATTGATATTCATTGTTCTGATACCATAAAGCAAATCCTATGCCATCTTCTGTTTCTGTCTATTTTCATATACTATAATGAAAATTTTATCTTCTCCTTTTCTTTTACTTTTTTAACTGTTTTTTTTTTTTTCTTAATTTGCAGCCTGTTTTTAGCCCTTCTGTTTTGGCAGAGATGATGAGACCTGATGGCTCATCCACAATTTCAGTTTTAAGTGGTGAAAACCTTTCTACTGAGTTGGCTCATGAACTAACAGCTATTCAGGTAACTGGAGAGGAACTTTACTTCTAATTTCATGGTTGGAGTAAAATATAGTAACTGTGTTGATTGATTGTGCATAATCCATCATATTTTCTTGCAAGTACATGCTTATAGTTATTGAAAGATAAAATGCCTGATGAACTTCTATGTTTCTGGTTGTGCTGCAAGGATTCATTATAGCTTGGTGTTCTCCTAGCTTCCATTTGTCATGTCCTGCTGGTGGTATCAGATGGAGTTTATGATGATAGTATGCGGCACTTAATGTTGACGGTATTTCTTATTTCATGGCTTCTGCACACACTCATGTTGTATGCTCCATAAATTTGGGATAGACAGCTTTCTTTAAACAATCCAGTTCTGTTCATTTGATAGTCACTAGGAATTTGCTTTTTTTTTTTTTGTTAATCTGTGCTCATAATTCGGACGAAAATATCAACTTGATGCACAATATAGGAACAAGAAAGCTTACTTGTTTGTTTGTTTGTAATTTAGTACATTTAGAGTTTTATTGTCATTTAGGTATCTTTCTATGGTTTTTTTTTATTATTATTATTGAAAGGTAATATATTGTTAGGATTCATATTTTCTATTTAGTTGAGGATACTACAGCTTGTCGTTGTCAAACACTATATAAAAACCATATCCCTTGTAAAAGTCAGAGATTCTTTCAAATCCTTCAACCCTCTTCTATGGGGATTTGCCCTCATTTATAAGTTGTTCTTTCTTCTTGCGCAAGTTTTCCCTCTGCAATAGGGAATTCTACTTCTCTACATTTGCTACTACCCTATCCCATAACAATTTTGGTATTAGAGCCCAACCCCAATCCAAACCCTTAAACCAAAAAAATCACAAAAAAATCTAGATTACCAGCCCTCATTTCTTTGCTGTCAAGGAAAAAAAAAAAGAAAACAGAAGACTTCATGTATGAAGATTATGATTATATTGGCAAGTCTGCTTGTATAAGTTGGGTATTATTTGTTCAAATTCACTGGTTCTTGTATCGGGTCTGTGATGAAGTACTGTATGGGATTTTTGAACCTTGTGGCTTTGTGGAAGAGATTATGTATGACAAGACAATCATAGTACATTTTTTATTTCAACAATGTGCAACTAGCAACTAGCAGAATGTAAACAAATCATGGCTTGCCCATTCCTTTCCAGAATAACTTCCGTATCTACTGCTATTTTCTCAATAATTTCATCATCACACATCAATCATCGTTGTTTCTCAACATCACTTATCCAACAATGCATCTCAAATCTGATTTAATCTTTATAAGTTGGGCTTGAGGCTACTAACTTTATCTGGTAAGACACAAATGGCTTCCATTAAGAATTTGCTAATATAGTTGTTAGATGGTTTTTGGTACTATATCCGCATGGTTGTATATGGTCACACATGCACTGATTATTTCAAAACTATATGTATGTTCAGATGTGTATCTTTGCACTTCATATGAAGGTACTTGAAAAACCTTGTTGCCCAGGACTTGAAATAGCTAAATGTATTTTTTTTAAGAGATGATTTATTGGAGTTTAATACAAATGAGGAATTTGGATGAAGGTTCGAATATCCAAGCTTAGAATTTAAAGTTTTTCTGGGATGCAACTTCAATCAGGAGGATAAGAGGACAATGCCTTCAAGTATGCTTGTAGCATTAGTGAGAACTAACATGCTCACATATTGAAAAAATAACTAACCTGGAAAAATGAAAATAAAAATAAATTTCTACAAGTGTCCAAATCTAATGTATGCCTGAATATGCGATGAGCACAAAGGAGAGATAGCAAAAACAAGGTGTCTGATTGTTCTTGAGATGCCTGATGGCCTATGCCTTATGATAACATGGTAATATGTTATTCTGTCACTCAGAAAGTAATTCTTTATTTAGGCCATACTCTTGTAACTTTTTGCAATTTGATATGTATTTTTGTTTACTTTAGCTGCCTTTTAATACTTTGTTTGTATATAAATGTTTTTTTTTTTTCTTGTGTAGTTCTTTTTCCTCACAAAGTAGGTAGTAATGTTTTATCACTACTAAAATATCTGTACTGAAGTTGCATGAAACTACACTGTCTTTGTTCATGGTATGAAAGAACAATTTTTATTAAAAGTTATGATACTAATCATTGATTGTTTCTTGGTCAATATTTCAAGATCACTAGAAACTGGATATTCTGATGTGTTGCCTTTTCTCAAATACCTGTTCTATGACACTTGCATTTTGTTTGTCCTTGTGCTTTCTACTTGAATGTCTCACTTGGTTTATCTATCTTGTACAATCTATATAAATCTTACTGGGGTGCTATGTATTTGCAGGTTGACTTGCTGAAACATGGCATACCTGATCCATCTTCACTAAACTCTGCATATTTGCAGAGCTCTAATGCGGGGCCTGAAAAAGAAAACAAGGATAAAGTCTCTGAGGCTGAAGAGTATATGGCTACTCCACTCTTTGTACATACAAAGTGAGTTATCATTTTGTTCAATTCTAATAAATTGCAACTTAGCTTATGGAGAAAAAAGTAATTCGGCGGTGAGTCTTTGAAATAAGTTCTATAAAATACTTGTTGACATGATCAACTTTTCCCTCTCTCTATGTAGGGCATTTCTCACATGTAATTATTGTATTGATATTCAATTTTCTGTCTTGTTACCCCACTCTGATTTTAAAGATATATTTCTTGATTTTAGGAAAGCCCAAGTTAGCTAACAAAATACTGCGATCATGTAACACTTGATTTATGATCTATTAATGCATGAAGGCTAGGTCTGTTGTAGGCTTGTCATTATTTTCACTCTTGCATTAGAATATATGGAAGTCACTTCTTCTGTATTCATGGTGGTCAACACATGCTCACTTGCAGTATCAACCAGGAAATTTTAAGAGTTATGCACATGTGAGCATGTTTTCATGATTGGCCAGATGTATTCTGCAGGGCTCACATGCAGGCAGATAAATAAATAGAAATAAAGCTGTTATCGTCAATGAACAGTTTCTATGGATTTCATGAAATAAAATCCTTGGAATGATGGTACATCTACAATAGCATGACAATGATTTTCAAAATTTTTGCATGTACATCTACAATAAATGGGGAGATACAGATCTCAATTCAACATTTTTGCATCTAGTGCATTGTCTGTCATTGATGTTGCCCAACTTCGATATCATTACCTAATTGCTTGAAGTCTTGTTCAAAGTTATGTTGGTATTATGTGATATGGAGTTCTCTCTTTCTGGGAGCAGAAGCACCTATCTAATCCTCTTTTTTGCAGGCTGCAAGATGAAGATTTTACTCCATGTAATTTTGTGGAACTGAGGAAGGAACTAGCACAATATTTCAGCTCCTCGTCATTCATCAAAGAAAAGGGTGGAAGCATGGAAAAAGAGCAGATCTCTTATTCTGTGCCTTCAAACAGTCATGATAATGATCCAGATTCAAAATCTATCAATTTATTTGTCATTCCATTAAAGGACAAAGATGACTCTCTCAAAGCTCAGTACAAAAGTTACATCTCTGCACTATGGAAGTTGCGAGATCAGGTTCCTCTCCTTGTCTCTTATGGTCAAGTGCAATCACATATTTTTTTCCTCATCTGATAAGATAAAACCTATCAACAAAGATACTGATATTCTTTTCCCTTGACAAACTACAATGTCTGCAAATTTGAAAAGGTTTGCTGTTTCTTCAGGTTTTATCAATGAACGGCCTGACCTTCGCCAGGACAGTCTCAGAACGTGACTGGTTGAAAAATTCTGCCAAGATCTGGGAATTAGTTAAAGGCTCTGCAATCATTGCAGAGTATGGCCAAGCACTCCAAGGTTCAGGGATGTTTCGGAGGTAGGCGTTCAAGTTTTGTGCCAGAGAGCACAGTTTGCCTGCTCAAGCTAATGGTAGAGTGAGCTGACCTGAAGCATGGACCTCTGGAAACAAAACTGAGTTGCTGCTAAAAGATTGGCTAGTAAATCTTGTGAGGCTATGAATTTAACACAACTTTTTCAGTTTTTTCAGATTAATCGGTTTTTCAATTTTTTTGTTCACTTCTAATTTTACTCTTATATAAGAAGGCATACTTTAACACTAATGAACTTGATTCTTGTGTTTCTAGTGTTTATTCTTCTTTGTTACAAGAATTTGATAATGTATTTCCTCATGAAATCTCAAGAAGATTACCACCTATAAGAGGAATAAAACATCAAATAGACCTAGTATTAGGTTTGACTATTCCTAATAGACCAATCTATAAAAGTAATCTTGAGGAAACAAAGGAGCTTCAAAGGCTAATGAAGGAGATAATGTCAAAGGGGTACATTTGAGAAAGCATGAGTTTATGTGTTGTTCTATACTTTTAAAAGACATTTGAATCTAGATTGCATAAAAATATAGGTTGTTCTAGGTTGACAGTTTTGAAATTTGAATTTTATTGCATGATTATGATGATTTGTTGTTTTTATTAATTCTTTTTTATTCAAGTATGTTTGGTTATGATAATGTGGGCTACTGAAGCAAAAAAAAAAAAACTCTAGTTTTAGAGGTTTAAAACGTGTTTTATGGGTTTAACGACATTCTGGACTTTTTTCTAGACAGCTGGGTATGTGTTCTTTGTGTTCATCCGATAAACATTGTCTTAGATGCTAGTTTTAAGTCTCGTTTTGATTCAATTTTGGTTTCTACAAGTTCGTATATCATTATTAGTAAATAATATAGAACTTTTGAGCATCAATAACATGTTTTTGAGGGTTTTATCTTAGGATTTTGGTTTTGAACCGAAACCTATTTAAGACAAAATCATAATGTTTGAGTAATAATCAAAGCAAAATGACACTTGATTCTTAATCTATGCTTCATTGCAAATAAAACCCTGCTTTTTATTGTTTAAGATGTAGTCTGGTTTGAGGGTCGTGTTTGCTGGGTTTTTGATGAATGTTCTTCATGTTCTTTATTTTTCATGTGTTTGATCTGTTTCGACAATTTTTTTTAAAGTTTTTTATGTTTTTCTTATGTTGGATCTGTTTCGGTCCTAGGTCTTTGTTTCGGTTTGTTTTCAAGTCAACTCGATCGGGTCAAAACCGGGTTAGTCCTTAGGCCTTGTTTAGTTTGTTGTTATTATCTATAAGGTTTATTTGGTTTAAAGGTGTGTTTGACAAACACCATTTAGGTTTGTTTTGGGTAGTTTTCATTTTAAGAATTTTTTTTTTTGCTAAATAAGGTTTTACAAAAATACAAAAAAAATATAAAATAATAATAAAAATTTTCTTTTTATGTGATGCATATAACCAAGTTTTCTCAAAAATACAAAAATCATATCTTTTTTTTTAAAAAAAAGAAAAGATATGGCATGTTTTATTTTTTTAGCATGCATATTGGATTTAATAATCAGTTTATTAAATCTATGAGAATTGGCTAATATTTCAATAATCACTAAAGTTTAATTCATGATAATTAATTGTCAATATTATGGTATAAATGTTAAACCTATAAATGATGCTAGTATTTAAATATCAGGAATTGACCAAAAAATTCTCAAAGTTATTCTAAATATTCACCAATTTTAATTGGAAGTATTTATTATCGCAACATATGAATTATAAAAAACTATTTTTATAAGAATTTATTTGGATACACAAGCCCATAATAAATTCTTAATATAAGATTTACTCGTATGAATAAATCTCAATCCTAAGTCATAGACAAACCACTGGTTAGGAACACATCAAAACCTTTAAACACGTTCAAACCACAAAATGCAACTTATTTTAGATAGGGTGTGCTATGGGTACTAATACATTTTCTAGCTACAATCAATCCTTTACCCTTTCAATCTCTGACAAGACTTATACGCCTAGGTTTCCTAACGACCCTGAACCAAATAACTAGATAATGACTCTCTTAATCCCCCTGATACCATTCACCCACATGCGACAATGAGTTATATACACCCTTACTTGTTTTTAAGGAACCTTGGGTTGAAATTTCTATGGACTTTATTTTGGGTTTACCTAAGTCAAGGAAGGGAAGAGACTCCATATTTGTTATTGTAAATAGATTTTCTAAGATGACATATTTTATATCTTGCCATAAAACTAATGATGCAATGAATATAACAAATCTATTCTTTATGGAGGTAGTTCAATTATATGGTGTTCGAAGGAGTATTGTGTCTAATCAAGATGTTAAGTTTTGAGCTACTTTTGAAAGATTTGTGGAGTAAGTTAATAACTAAACTTTTATTTTCTACTACTTGCCATTCATAAACAAATGGTCAAACCAAAGAAGTAAACAAGACCTTAACTTAATTATTAAGAGCTATCATTCAAAAGAATCTTAAAAATTAGGAATATTGTTTGTCATTTATTGCATTTTCATATAATTATAATTTGTATTTTATTACTGATTATGCACCATTTAAGATTATTTATGGTTTTAATCCTTTAACACCATTAAACTTGATTCCTTTTACCTTTTGATGGAAGGCCTAGTCTTGATGTTAATAAAAAAAGTACAGATAGTGAAAGACTTATATGCAAAGATATGACAACAAATAAAGAACAAAATGAGCAATATACATTCAATCATCTACGCTTGAAGTTTACAAAGAACGAAGCTTTATTAGATCAAGACTAAATGTTCCATAAGAGTTCTTCAATAATATTTTAAAGATAAATAAAAGATACTATTCAAAGCATCAAATCTCCAAATCTCGACTTGCAATACATGTCTAAATTTGTGATCTAGCAAAACACAAATCTTGGCTTGATTTAACAAATAAATAAAGTCACCATAAATCAAATGTAAATGAAGAATCAGATGATTGTTTATTCTTTTGTAAAAATATTTTAAATAAAAATTGTACTCAATCATATATTTTAATGTAATCAAATAATTATACAAGTATACATACTTAATTTTCATGTATTCAAAATTATATCTATAGATATTACTCCATAGCAACTGTGATAAAACAAATTTTCTATTTAACTTATGAGAGCGTCTCTTTACCATTGGGCAGGTACTCATAAACCAATACCAACTCGGATCCCTCACAGCATCATAAGCTTTTTATCTCTTTTTACATGTAATATACAAAGAGATATTCCAAAGTAAAATGGAAATAATTGGGTGAGTGGATGCATGAGGTATAACATTTTGTAGTTGGATTTGTCTATTATTTTTTTAGGTTTGATGGCAAAGTTGTAATATTTAATAAAATGACTTATTGATCATGGAATATAATGAAATTCTGTAAATAATTTTAGCTTTTTTATTGACCTTTTTTTACGCACATCAGTGAGTATATAAGGTGTTAATCATAAAGGTGCTCCTGGATATAGTTGGGTCATAGTTGAGCCTGTAATTGTACCTAATCTAATTTTTTATATTTTAAGAATTGTAAACATGATTCATTTAATTTTTTAGACCCGAGCGGGTTGAATATATCGTATCGGACTATTGTTTTGTGGATATTACAAATATTCATGAATTAAGCTTATATCCTTAATTTTTATGGGTCCTTATTTAGATGTGTATCAACAACATAGACTATAGGTGTCATGATACCCCTAATATTAGTTCTTTTTATATATATATATATATAGTGCACGACCATTAAATTCTAGTTACCTTCCCCCTCCTCTCCAGCAAAAGAGTCAAGATAATTTTTTGTTATATTTTAAAAAATTAAATATGAAATTCACTAATAATAACTTTGGAGCTGAAATATTTCTAAATAAAATAAAAATAAATGCTCAATCCTCAAATTATCAAATATAAAGATAAAAATAGTAGATATGAGTTGAGTCGAGTTGATCGGGTTTTAAAAATCCTAACCCATGGTATCCATTTCTTAGGTTTTTTTTTTACCAACTATCTTTTGTAATATTTACATTACTTGACTTTGACAAATTAAGTCCGATAATGCAAATATTATAGATATATCAGTTTTTTTAAACAGCTCTAGTTATACAACTTATAAATTATAAGATATAAATTGTGATTTCAAAAAAAATAAAATAAAAGTAAAGTTAAAAAATAACTAAAAAAATCAAGTCCATTATCTCTCTTTTCATTGGAAACGAACAAACATGTAATAATTATTTGTTCCATCATAGCTTTCATTTATAATGATGTCCATTAATCGAGGGAAGAAAAGTAGAGAAGAGCCCATTTCAAAGAAATAAAGATATAAGGAAAAGAGATAATTTATATGTGAAGATATTTTTATCATTTTTGATGAGTCATGAATTTTATTTCTTTTCTTTTCTTTGTGTCTGTCTCTTTTTTTAAACTAAACCAACATGATAACTAGTCGGATATCATTAATTACTCTTTAAACATCATAAAATTTTCCAGAAGTGCACCTTCGAACTACTTCTCACCATTGAACTAAAAAGGTGGTTTGTTTGGAAATCTCTCATCATAACTAGTTTCCAATGAATGAGCCTTAATGAAGTATTTCAAAATCCATCTCCCTTTTATTTTGTTTCCGACACCATGACTAAACTATGGATACGGAGTTCGTGTATCGTAGTTAGTGAATTATTTTTGGACCAATTTTTACATCAATCAAAACAAAACTCACTACTTTTTAGGTTAGGTCACTGCCAAATTAGGCATTAATCAATTCTAAGTATTGGATTATATGAATCCACCACCAGTATATATTTAATTATATTTGTTAATTAAATATTCATTGCTTGCTTTTGCAATTTAATTAGCTTAATTTAACGATTTTGCCAGCTTACTTTATAAGAAGTTTAGTATAATTTGCAGCTTTTCTTAAAAAAAAATTTGGAAGTTTTTTAATGTAAAAATCGACAAAAGGTTGCCAAAATCTTTATTTTTTTTTAAAAAAACCCAAACAACAGTTTTCACAAGTTTCATTTTTTTAAAAAAGAAGAAAATCTTAAACAAATGAATTATTTATTTATTTATTTTAAAAAAACACTCAAACGTGATTATTTTTCGATTCAATTCAGGCTTTTATAAAAAAAAAAAATAACCAAACTAAATTTTTTAAAAAACAAAAAAACCAAAACCAAACCAAAACCAGTTCAAATTGGTTTGGCTCGGTTTTTTCGATTTAGATTGGTTTGACTCGGTTTGGGTTTGGTTTAGTTTTTTTGATTTCAGGTTTATAAAACCAAAACCGAATCGGTCATTTTTTTAAAAAAAATTTAATTGATTTAATCTTTTATTTTATAATTCAGTTTTTATTTTTTTATAATTTCTTAATTTAATTAATTTTTTAATTTTTTTACTCGTCTCTGCACACAAATAACATTAGCCAAGCCAGATGTACTGGTTCCTAATGGGCTGTAGCAAACTTTAAAGGCCCACACAACTTACTAACAAAAGAAAACAGCTCCATCCCATCTTTTCTATGTATAAGAAAAAAAATCCCAAATATTTCTCTCGTTTTGTTTTTATATATTTACTGTCCTGCGTAACAGAGAGAAAGAGCGACGATGGCATCGAGCTTGCTAAGAAGCCTTGTAAGCCGAAGCAGAAGCAGATCGTCCAATGTCGGTGCTGCTTTGAGCACAAGAAATTATAGTTTGGTTACCAATCAAATCAGTAATCACACTGCCAAATGGATGCAGGTATTTTCTTCTTCGTTAATTTGGTATTTTTATTTGGATTACATGTCCAATTCTTCGAATTGATGTTTTTGGAGAAAGCAGATTCCAAATTGAATTTTATAATATAAGGCCGATCTTCTTTTTGTTTTTATTTATACGAGAATCCAAATTGTTAAGATTTTTCTTTAATCTTCCTTTTTTTTTTTTTTTTTAGACTCACTGATAACTCTATCTATGGTAAATTTAGGAGTCATTTGATAAGGTTGATTCTTTAATTTGGGCAGCTTCTGGGTTATTGATTTAATGGATTAGAAGAATGGGTGGCTTTTAATTTTGAACCATTAGAAAAGTAAAGTTATTCTCAGATGTTGAGATTCATTATCATGGACTAACTATGATGATAATCAGCCAGCTTAAATTCCCATATCCTTTCAGTTTAAACTAGCTGTTGTTTTGTTTGATTATTTGAGTTGTACAATATATTTGAAGCAATTGCCTAACCATTTGTTAATAATCACATTTTTTTATGCCAAGGGTATTCTGCCGCGGCCAATGTTTTTTAAGGATAAAACAAAATAATTCTTTGAACAAAAGCTTTGTTTCTTTCCTCGTGTTGCTTATGGTCTACCTGCTTGCATATGTTACAATTGTTTGTGCATTTTTTCGCTTCAAATCATTTTTGTAGGCCATAGTAATGATAAATGCATAGTCAGGTCAGTACTGCATATAGGCTTTTGCTTGAGAACTATGGGGATTGGATGGGTATGTTGTATATTTAAGAAATCAGAAAACTGGTTCTATGGGAAACACACATTGATCATTGACATTTTGTTCCATAACCCATGGCTTTAAGTTCTGGATCAAGCAATCATAAATGATCGTCTTTTGTGGTGATAGACTTAGACACAAATCTCTTATTCCAAAATTCACACAAGGCATTGGTCTTAGCAACTTTGAAAAGTCTAGATAATGTAACATGCTACCTTTGTTTGTATGCTACACTTTTTTGTGTTTTGTGAATGACATATTTACCATGTCTTCAACCTAGTGTGTGTTCTTTACCTTCCTGATTAAAATGTTTATTATGATTCACATGCCTTTTATTAAAACGTATGTGCTCTCTTGCATAACTATTTCTATGAGTGTTGATGTGTAGAGACAAATACTATCATTTACTAGGACATTTTCTTTCATGCCAAGCTCTTAATACTAGAAGTCCCTTGCAGCTTATATCAGCCTTCATCTTGTGAAAGCATTTAAAAAAATTGAATGATCTGCTCTCTGATGTTTGTGTCTGATATTAGATTGGTGTAGTAATAGATGGAGTACCCAGGTTCATGCATGCTTTTCTATACATCTTATTTACTGCTTACATCTTTTATTCCACTATGTTATACTCATTGGTGGAGGACATGGTTTGTCTTGTCTTTTGTCAAGTTTTTTAATGCTAAATGATGATTTAGTTGTTATAATTTCTTGGAATAACGCGTTCTTGATGTAGAACCAAAGAACAAGATGACAACAAGAAAGTTAATTCATGATTTGAAATCAAAATTCATGAACAAGAGAGATATACTCGATCTTGAAGGGGCCAAATGCATAAGGACATACTTGATCTTGACATAAATAAACCAAGAGACACTCAGTCTTGGGAAAGCAATACAAGAGAGAGACACTTAATCCTGATGAAAGCTTAGTTTATTTTATTCAACAATTTGAAGATCCAACATATAATGCTAGGTGGTAATCTATGCACTTCAAACTAAACAAAATAGGAAAACCTAAAAAGTCTAGATTCTACAAGGAAACTAAAATCCTTATTTAACTAAATAATAAATACTAACATTCATAAATAATAAAATCTAGAATAATCATACAATATTAAAATTCTTAAATAAATAGATACCAATTCTCATTGTTGCCCATCATCCTCCATTCTCTCCTAGTTGGAAAAAAAAAAAAAAAAAAACAACTTGAGCTTGAGTTCAAATGTGTCGAGGTAGCAAAAACCTTGCAAACTTGCATAAACTCCATAGTTCAAAGGAAATTTTATGCACTGGATACTTTTCATTCTTCTTCAAAGATGAGAGCAATGTTGGCAATAAGATAGGCTTCTCATCTACAAGATTGAATTCAGAAGGTTACAAAATTAATGTCATTAACATTGCCTTTAAATTCTTCAATTTGCAAAATCTTCTTGTACAAGATTCTTTACTTTAACTTCATGCTCATCTTGTGTCTGCATGATCGCAATGTCCTCTAACAAGTTTTCTTCAATGTCATTCATATTCAATGCATTCATCAACTTGTTTTACAATGGTTGCTTGTTTCATGAGACATCCAACTTCCATTTTGAATTGAACAAATGTAGCATTGAATGGGCCTATGTCCTCAAGTTTAGTCTGCAAAGTTTGGATTTGGGTTTTCAAAAGATGTTAGGGCTTCGGTGATTCGGAAAACCTTAGATGGAGTTCGATTAACTGCATGGTAAGACAATTGGACTTTTTGTTTTGCAGAAGAGATGGTATCAATAAGGCTCACATTATCATAGTACATTCAGAACTACCCATATACAAATATCCATCTTACCACAATTTTCATAAACACAAGTGTCATTTAGTCCAAAAAAAAGTCGAAATAGACATGCTTCATATTGAAATTGAATGAAAGCTAGCTCCTCAAACATAAATATAATATTCAAATAACCATAGTCAGAAAAATATTTAATGTAAGACATCCATGTCAATAGGATAAAGGATATGCAAGAATTTAACTAACAAGACTTATCTTGGCTTTTCTCAGTTCTTGAAGAACTATACTTCGCCAATTATAATTATATTCTATATGATTCTTTTAAGATTGACCATGAGCAAGAATTGCATGGATCCTTTTCTTTCTGAGCAACCACAATTCTTTTTTAACCATCTTTAACCAAGCAAGTAACGAACACACAAGACAAGTTTTGTAATTACCCTAAAAATGATACAATATAGATGGAGTTGTAATGTAGAATAAATGATGGCAACAAGAAATCTCTACTCCATAACAAAGAAACCTAGCTAATCCCCACATGGAACTTGATGGAATTTTGACATGATATCAACAACCCTTGCAAAAATCTACCATGAACAACCCTCCTTGAAGGAAGGAATGACTTATGGATGGTGCAACCTGGCACTAATGTTCTTCCTCAACTTCCTTTATTTAAAAAAAAAAAAAATACGGTACCACATGTTTACTACAATATTGTACCGTGTAGCACTAAAATTGTTAGCTTTTTCTAAAAGATCATACCTCTTCCCTTTCTTCCACTTTTCTCCCTTTTCTTTTCTTTTCTTTTTGGAACCAATAGATGGTACTCCTCTCTTTTATTTTATTTTTAATTTTTGATGATGAACAAAAAAGCTACATGGATTTTACAGTTGAATCACGAAATTCAGGGAGGAGAATAGAGGATAAACTTGAAAATTTTGCGATGGGCACCAAATTGATGAAGAACCAAAGAACAAGATCACAACAAGAAAGTTAATTTCAAAGATATTCCAAAATTTAACAACTAGAGAGACTTGTGTTTATACAAAAAATAAACAATCAAATGTCATTTGATCAAGAGCAATAGTTTTTGACCTTGTGTTTTTAGCAAACCAATGAAGATAGTTGAGATCAACTATCGACCAAAGTGATTAGGATTCAAATTATTAATTAATGATAAAGTCTTATTCAAAACATGAGTCTTTAGCAGCTTATGTTGTGAATGTTGCAGTATAATTAGAGTTCTAGCACATACAATTGCCAAGAGGAAGTGGTAGAATAGAAAGGATGAATTATAATTGGATTTGAGTTGTAAAATCCTCATATAAGATTAGGATTTATAGTTTATGTGAAACTCAATCTACAGAACATCTAGCAACTGAAAACAATGGCCAGCCTCATACACACACACACACACACACACACACACACACACACACACACAATTTATTTATAAGCTTTTTGCAATTTATCACTTTCTTTTAATTATTGCAATTTACAACTTTCTTTTTATCTTTATTGCTTCACTCTATTTTTATTTAGTTTGGGATTCCTTGACATTACACACCTTCATTTCTTAAGCTATTAAACCAAGTTAAAAATTCCACTCTTCACTTGATTTGTTAGGTTGTTACCTGCCTCTAAGGATTAAGTTCCCAAGTGCAGTTTCTAAGGAATGATTTTAATGATTAAGTTCCTAAGTGTAGTCTCTAAGGAATGAATAACAGGGAACTTATTGATCAAAAAATACATCGAATGATCAACTACTCGATCTTGACATGAACAAATCAAAAGAGACTCGATTTTGAGTAAAGCAATACAAGAGACACACTCAATATTGGTGAAAGCACAAGCTATTTTATTCAACAATCCAACGCCTAATGTCTAGGTGGTTATTTATGTACATCAAATTAAACAAAACATGAAAATCTAAAATTTACTCTGCTTGTTGCTTTGAATCTGCAAATCAATTATGAGACCTAATCATAGTTTAATCCCAATTTGGAATCTCTTTAAGAATTGATAGCAAAAATAAGCAAGATTTTTCCTTTATTTGTAGGATACTAGCAAGAAATCTCCAATGGAATTGATCAATGAAATTCCTCCAATCAAGGTTGAAGGCAGGATTGTCGCATGTGAAGGAGGTTAGTTTGTGCTTATACCTTGTCTTTACATTTCGTGAACGAGGTAGATTTTTAAAAGTTCAATCTGTTACTCTTAACGGGAAGTCAGATTACAAACTCTTCCCTGCTGCACTCCTCCAACCCCAGAAATAAGTAAATAACCAATACCAATTGATGCTAACATTGATGATTCGCTACTTCTTGCTGTAGACACTGACCCTGCACTTGGGCATCCAATTGAGTTCATATGCCTCGACTTGAAGGAGCCGGCTGTCTGCAAGTATTGTGGTTTACGATATGTGCAGGCTCATCATCATTAGGAGTTAAAGTTTGCCTTTTTTCTGGAATGTTAATCATTAGCAACCATATCACATGGGCAATGACTGTTATTGGGTAATCCATGCAACTCTTTATTATCTTGTTTAAAGCCTATTGTGTTGTCAGATGACAAGGCCGAGTGCTAATAACATTATGTTGTGTTCATTACTTCAATACCAGCAGAATAAGGAGTTCTAATCATTATCATTATCTTGCTGTTGGTGATTTATGAACTAAATTTCCACCATTACTCTGTTTTTGTTGTGTACTTTGAGCCTCGGTGTTTTTCTGCAGTTTGGAAAGACACTCCAATAATTTCTGAATCTCTGATTGTTTGGGTTATCAGGGTGATGCTATCTTAGTAAGCAAATTGTAACTACCTTCGTAAGAAATCTGTAACTAAGTAATTTAGCATCATTTTTTGAAAGAAGAATTGGTGATTTTATGTGGAAGGTGAAGAAGTAAGTTTAGGGTTCATAGTTCTAGATTTCTTTTTTCTATAAATCTCTAATTGAGCTTACTCAATTGTCATTTATGATCAATTGGTTTGATTGATTTCAACATTTAAATAACTAAGTTTATTCCTTCATTTGTTCTAAAAATAAAGGTATATAAAGGGTATTGTTCACAGAAAAAATAAATATCCACACCATTACTAAATAAAAACAATAGTTTAGTACCAGACAGCAGTTTAGTACAAACAGGGAAGAAAAAGTTTAGTACCAGACAGCAGTTTAGTACAAATTGGGAAGAAAATGTTAAAATTGATCATCAATGGTTAGATTGACCAAGACATCTAGAACTCATGACCAATCAGTAGAGCTAGTAGAAGATGTTATCGATCACGAAAATACAACTAATTCGTGATTGGCCAGAAGATCATTGATTAAACTAGCAAGTATTATATAGTTTAGTTAGGGTTTATATAACTTCTGAAAAGAAGAGTTGTCCAAATAAAAGTAATTTTATTAGAACTCATCATGTAAAAAAAGGCTATCCAATTGTTATAAATGATGATTAGTTTTGTATACACAATTTCTTTTTGCAATTTATTGTTTTTGTTTTTCATATTTTTATTTACGGATTTTACTATATTTTCATTATCACTTTCTTATGTATTTACATAAATTAGTTTATTTGAATTCCTTTTTCTTTCTAGTCTATTAAATCCAAGTAGGAACCGTTTGATTTATGAGACTATTAACTACATTTTCTTAGGATTCGATTTCTAATTTTAGTTTCTTCTAATTGAAAGGAAAAAATGAAGAACGTATAGCATATTGATCTAATTTATCTATTAAGTCGACAACATGGTCATTTTGAAGCCAAAATCTTTTTCTTTTCAATGTCTAAAGAGAAAATACTAGCCCTTTCAAGTATGCTTTCTTCTTGATAAAGTCTTAGATAACATTCCCCAATCATACTCTTTGGGAAAATGTTATATAATTACCTAATCAATATTGGTGATGCAGTCGGTTAAGTTCTAAACATAAATAGAGAAGGTTTTTCTTGAAAAGAGCTGCTATAAGATGCTATTTTGAAGAAAACTTCTGGTTAATAGGAATTGTTGGTTTTTGCATGAAGAAAATAGGGATTTTTTAAGGAAAAAATAAGATAAGAAGTTAATATTAATTGATCGATGGAGATTTAACATAGTATTTATAGCCGTAAATATCATATCAAAGCCAACCAACACTTCGTTTTGAAATTTCCTAGCTAGCTGACATGTTAGAAAGTGAAACATGTTCAATATTTTAAGAGAATAGTTCTTGATTTTCCATCTCATTAATGTTTGATTTTTTAATCAATTTAAGGAGGAAAGTTGATATTCTTTCTTTTATTCTACATAAAAAAATATAGGTGCATTGTTTATACCAAAAATAAAAAGTAACGTGTCATTTAATTAAGGGAAGAAGTTGTTATTTTGTTTTTCTTAGCAAACCGGTGAAGATAATTAGGATTAATTATCAACTAAAAAGATAAGGATTTAAGTTATTGATCAACGACCAAGTTCTATTCAGAACATGAGTTAAAGCATTCACATTTGCTAATGTTATAGGATATCTAAAGTTTTGTCACAACCTTATTCTTATTGCTTTACTTTTTTTTTTTTATTAACTTATTTTGCAGATTTCTTGGCATATCACACCTTCATGCAAAACCAAGTTAAAAACTTCACAATCTGTTTGATTTACAACGCTATTACTTATCTCTATTCATGATTAAGTTTTTAAATATAGTTTTTCTGTGTTAGAAGAAATGAAAGAATAACATATAACTTATTCATTGAAGAATTGATTGATTCATCAATAAGCATATTGATCATTAATAAAAGCTAAATCAGGTATGAAAAAACTGTAGCATGTGAATGAAAACATTATTTACTGAAATAATGTTTACAAGGTTTTGCCCCACATATCAAAAAAATTACATTGACTATTTATTGATAGCTATGAAGACTTTTTATAAGGACTATTAGACATTATCAAATTGAATAGAAATAGATAAGTTTTTTTTATTTTATTTTAATTGATAGTGAAACAACTAAATTATCATTATAAGCAAAACTTTTAACGTTGGCCTCAAGGTACATTTTTGTATTTTACCATATATATATATATATATATATATATATAAACAAAACAAAAAGCTTAAGGAAAGAACCAAAATACATTTAAAAGCAAAAAAATTAAAATTAGTGTCAAGAGGTTTTTTCATCTTTTTACAATGATTTTTTTCATTATTATCAGGTGTTAGGGAAAATATGGTATTTGATGAAATATAAAAAAATAACAAGAAACAAAAAAGTATAGATGCTTATGGCGCACTCTCTGACATGTAGGAGACATATGCACTTTTCACGCGGTATTTGCAACGCCTCCCCACATTCAAAAATATGATTCAATCATGTCATTGGAAGCACCACCACAATCTCTTCTTAGTGGTGCAACACGTGTTAGTGGTGGTGGTTTGATTTATCGTTGATGAATATATTTTTTTTTTGTCCCTCCTCCCCTGAAAATTATAGATTGATCCTCATTGTTATTGGTATTTCAACTTCAATCCTTATTATTTTGATTTCTAATTTTTGTTTTAGGCTCTTTCGTAAAAGTTTTATTTATTTATTTTCAATTTCATCATTCAATCCTAATTTGTCATATATTATTTTTTTTCCAATTTGTTCCTCATTCTATTTACTTTTCTTTGTTTTTTGTTGAATTAATTTTTCCTTTCAATTTCACATTTCAATCAAAGAATTGTTTGTATTTCTTATTTTAATTTCTATCCACATTCTTTTGATTTTTTTTTTCCTTTTATAAAATTGATTTTTCTTTTCAATCTCACCCTCCAATCAAAGATAAAATTTATTTTGTATTTCAATTTTGATTATCGGTCTTTTAATTGTTATTTTCTGTTTTGAGTCCTTTTGTATAATTGAATTTTTTTTTTTTCAATTTTATCTTTCAATATTTGACTGATTAAGAATTGAGTTTTATGGTTTTTCCAGATAAAGTGCTTCTAGTATAATGATCTGAATCATAGGTTTGAAAAGTTAACGTAATTTGACATTGTTTTTATTTTTAAAAAAATTAGCTTTGTAATTTTTTTTTTTCAATCTAGTTATCCTGATCTCATGACCTAGACCATGAGTTTGACAAGATAACTCGGGTTGGCCTGACCCTAATTACCAGGAATATAAGTTTGTCATACTAACTCAGGTTGACTCAAACTATTTTTTGGGTCTTTTTTTATCTAATTTTATCCTTTCATATTTAGTGGATTGTGAATTGAGTTATATTGTTCATTTCATTTTTTTTTTTAAATCTCAAATTATCATGATTTTGTTTTTTAATTTGGTCCATCTAATGTCGTTGTCTAAGTTATTATCTCATAATTAAAATAAAATAAAATAAAATCAACTTATTTGACCCAATTGAATTTATGACTCGAATCATAATTTTTTTCCTTATTTGAAATGCGTTTGCAGCATATGCACATTGTTTTTTTATGGGAAAAGAAATTGGATCTATAGCGTAGCGCAGGTCCATAATTTTTTTTTAATGAAATTGGTGGTTTAACACTAAAAAAAAACTAGATTAAACAAGGAAAAGTGGATCCAATAAGATAAAACAAAATCAAACATAACAATGAAGGTGGGTCATTAATAAGTCGATTGTCTATGTTCATTAAGTTTCTAGTAAGACTAAAATTTGTTAACCAATCTATAACTGAGTTAGCTTCATAATAAGTTATACTACCAATGAAGAGTCTGACTCCAAAATGGGCTGGCGCATCCCAAGTGACCAAACTAGCTCCAAACCAGTGATAACAGCCTATAATTATGGTTTGACTAACGAGCATATACTTGTTTTGATTGCAAATCCCTTGCACCATAAACCCAAGTTATCTTTCATAATCCCTCCAGCTCCTATAGTTTTTCGGTTGTGTTTACTACAACCATTTACATTTAATTTCATCCAATCTTAAAGAGGATACTTCCAACCACAAAGCTAGTATGGTTGTTGGCCCCTCTATATCTTTTTTAAATAATATTTGAATGTTCAATGCTAGCCACCATGCACTTAGACGCTGCAATTGTGTTATCTATAATCTGAGCTTTATCATTGAATATCTTATTATTTCTTGCTTTCCAAATGCACCACATTGTGACCCTACAAAAAAACAAACCATTGCCACCCTTCTTTGGTGGTCCCCTTGCTTAACAAGTTGTTAATGAGCCAAGGAGTTAGTGCTGCATAAAAAAATTCTCGCATGTTATGGTGCTTAACAAATTGCCTCCAAATGTTTGTTGCTGATGGACAATCCTGAAGAGTGTGCATGAGATCTTCTACATGAGATGAGAAAAAGTTAGAGAGTAAGGACTATCAGTTCAATGCCTTGATGCCATTTGTTCATTTTTTCCATAGACCATTGTCTGCCATTAGCCATAAAAAGCTTCTTATTCTTTTAGAACCTTACCGTTTCCAAACCAACCTCCTAATCGGATCCTTGGACCTTTGTTGTATGGCATTAAACTTTTATTCCTTATAAGTTAGTTTAATTGTAAAGCTACCGCTATAAGATGTTTTCAAGTACATAATATCCCTCTCCACCTCATTACTTGGCACGAGATGACTAGCTATAACAATAATCACACTCATGGGAAGAAGGTGTGCAAAAGCTTTCCGTTTCCATGTGTTATTTGTTGCCACCATATTTGCCACCATCATATTTCTCTTATTATTTGGGATATCCTATAAAACATGTTGTATCAGTGGTCCGAAGCCATCAAGCCACTACTATTTCCACAACCTGCAGCTCCTACTCTTCTTCCATCAAATTTAAGG
This sequence comes from Populus alba, assembly GCF_005239225.2. NCBI lineage: Eukaryota > Viridiplantae > Streptophyta > Magnoliopsida > Malpighiales > Salicaceae > Populus > Populus alba. The sequence goes on along the minus strand of NC_133296.1, from coordinate 8,111,214 downwards.
CAATGCTTTTAACTTCCATTTAGATTTTAAATACCTCTTTATCTTGTGCATCAGTAATCAAGCAATGATTGTTCTCAAATAACACCTTAAATCCTTTTTTCCAGTAGTTAACCAACTCTCATAAGGTTTTTATTAATTTTAGGAATATATAAGACATTAAAAATTAAATTCAAACATGTATGGCCAATTACCATTGTTCCTTTTCCTTTTACTACAAGATATGCTCCATTTCCAATTTTAACTTTAAAAATGGCAATTTTGTCAAGCTTTTTGAAAAGCTCTTGATCATAAGTCATATGGTTTAAGCTAGCTTTTTGTGGAGCTACTAATAGCAAAGCATGATGCCACAAATAGTTGCTCCTTTTAAGGTTGTTCAACAACAATTTTGACTTCTCCTTACTGCTGTTGAGATTTGCATATCCTTCCCACGTGACCTAATTGACCACACTTATGACATTTTATATCCGACTTCTACCAACACCTTTTACGTGGATGATTGAATTTTTTACAATAAGAACATGATAGAAATGTAGTGTTGTTGTTGTTGTTTTGCTTCTCTTTCTTGTACATCTTATTTTGTGATATAGCTTGAAATTCACCCTCAACAGATCCTTCTTACCTCATAAGTCTTCTTTGTTCCTAAGTCTATAGTGCATTCAATAGTTCTACCAAGGTAATACTTGACATATTTTTTGAGTTTTCTACTGATGATATTGTAACCTCAAACTTTTCAGGAATTGTTACAAGGATTTTTTGAAATATTCTAGAATCAGAGAAATCAGTATCAAGAAGCCTTACTTTGTTAACAATGTCAAAAGGTTTGTTAGAGTAATCCTTAATTGTTTTTTATTCCTTCATTCTTTGTATCTCAAATTCTCTAATCATATTCATAACTTGCATGCCTTTGACTGGTTCATTTCCTTCATACTCCTTCTTCAGGAATTCCTATATTCCATTCGTTGTCTTCAGTGTCATGATTCTGGTGAAAATTGAAGATGAAACAACTGCAAATAAACTAGTTTTTACCTTTGATTTTCTTTGCCTCTTCTCCTAGTGATTTTTTATTTGAGCTATAGTTGGATTGTCGGTCAAAGGAGGAACTTTGTATGTATTTTCAACAACTTCTCATTGATTATTAACATTAAGGTAGGCTTTTATTCAAACAGCCAACACTTGATAATTCATTTCGTCAAACATTAGAGGTGTTATTACATTTGATGAAGCTTCTAAACTCATTTTGCATTGGTTTCTCAAAAACGTATTGCTCGGATACCAATGTATAGGTTTTTGATAGAAATAAAGTGCAAAAGCTGGAAAAACAAACTTAATTTTAAAACTTCTTTTTTGCTTATTTTTATTATTGATCATCAAAGCACTCAGTTATATAAATTATCAAAATAAAAAGAGCACAAAGAATGCAACTAAATCTGTTATTTGCTACATAACAAAAAAAAAAATTGCAGAAGAGTAAGTCAATCTTAACAGACTTTAACAATTTTAATTTAACAAGTGTTTTATTAAACCTTGACATTTAATAAACATTAGTAGCCTGCTCAGCTCTATGTTAGCAGCTCTTGGGGCATCATTCAACAAACTACATCGAATATAGAGTTAATGTAGCAAGAACAAACTTGCAAAATGTAATTCTTCCTATAAGGAACAAATTCTTGGCTTTCCAAGTAGCTAATTTAATGTAGGTTCTCAATAACATAACTAGAAGTCATCTTGTTATCCTCTAGTATAAAACTAGAACTCCTAAATATTTTTCTAAAGTCCGTCGTAGTAGCAAAACACTCGAATGACTAAGAGAATTTGCTAACAAATAAGAAGCATTTTTGGAAAAATACATCTTAGTTTTGCAACTACTTACCTTCAGTCCTGAGGCTTCAAAGAATATTTTTAGGCACTCAAGAACTTTTCTTAACTATTTCTCACTTGCTTCCACAAACAAGAGCATATCTTCTGCAAAGAACAAATGAGAAATAAAAGATCCCTTTCGACTAACCCTAAAAGGTATCCACAAACCTGTCTCCACCTCCAGATGAATGTGTTGGGATAATCTTTCTTGACAAAGCATAAAAATATAAGGGGAGCGAGGATCCCTCTGCTTGATTCTCCTTGTAGGCAAGAATTTATAAGAGGTAATTTCTTTCCAAGGAACACTTAGAGAGATTATTTCAATACATCTCATAATAAGATCAATCATACCTGCGAAATTCCTACAAGTCCCAACATCTCCTTAATAAAGTCTCACCTTAACCTGTCATATGCCTTTTCCAAGTTTATTTTAATTGCCATAAACCCTTTCCTTTCCTTTCAAATTACATATTGAGTGTATAACCTTCTAGGATATAATAATATTATTCACTAATTGTCGTTCCTGTATAAAACTGCACTGACTATTTGTAACCAAAGTAGTCATCACAGCTTTTGAATAAAGGTTTAATCATGATCAACCTCTAAATTTGATGGTGAACTTAATTATAGCCATACAGAGTCTTGCTACAAAGAAATTTTATTGAGTATAGGTCCTTAAGTAAAGGTGGTAATATGATCTTAACCAAATTGATGGAGGCAATATAGTAAGATGTTGAGATGTCTTGAAAGGAAAAAAAGTAGCTTGAGTATTATAAATTGTAAACTTGTGAGAATCTACTAGCTAAATATAGAAATCACCAATTCAAACAGTTAGTCCAAATGTCCCTGTTTAGTATTGCATTACCAAAAATTGAACAAAAATAATTTGCTTAAAATTAATTCTTTTATTTTTGGATCGTTATGATATTAAAAATAATTTTTAAAAAATAAAAATATATATTTTAATGTATTTCTGAGTGAAAAACATTTTGAAAAAACATCTATCATACTCTCAAACATCCCTAAATAAGATTTAATGATACAATATTGATTTCTGATAAAGACATTCTTGTGGTTTCGTTCCTTGGGCAACAAAGGTGTGTGTGTGTATATATATATATATATATATATATACACATTGACATTTAAAGGAGGGGCACTTGTCAGCTTTCTATTGGTTTAATTCTGAAAAATTGATTAAAGGTTCAAAAAATATTAAAAAATTAAAGAATAAAAAATATTTTCCAACTTTGTATTATTTATGGCTAGAAATTGTTTTTCCAATGTTTTTATGATTTGGTTCAAAAGGACAAAAGAAATAATAAAAAATGATCAAAAAAATTAATAGGAACGTGCTTAACACTTAAGAAAGTATACAAGTGTTTAAAGAATGAAATGCGGGGATAAAGAAAAATGTGAGGAATGGGATTCCAAAACCCATCTTGGTAAATAAGTTTTAAGCAAGGAACTTGTCAAACACCTACCCTTTCAACTAAGTCCAACGAAGGAATTTTCAATCATCAGCAAATGATGGTCGATAAGGCCCTTTTTCATTAATATCTTGAGAAGCTAAAAGGACATGGTTGAAACTCGTTTGATAAGATTCTTCTAAGTGTAGGCATTTATTTACTCAAGGCAGTAAGATATATTATTAGTCTCGATTATACGTGTGTTTAGAGAGTTAAACGTTTTATTCTTGTAAAGGACTTACATGAGGAGGTCAATCTTAAGAGTTGGGAGCTCCTACTAAGGTTCCCCCCTCCTCGCGCCCCTCTTATTTATAAAGGATAAGAGAAACAATGGGGAGATAACACAATTTGGCTTGGAAGAAGCATATTTCCTATGTTTGTCTTTGATATTAAGGTATAAGTAGGTAACAAAATGGAAGGGGATTTTTTCTTGGTGGAGGCGTGCATTTTTCTTTCATTTTTTCTTTTAAATAAATGGAACCATAAGTAGGTGTTGATATAAGATTCCTCAACCTTAGACTAAAAAGTATGAGGATAAGTAAAGCAAGAGATCTTAGAATATACCCTTTAATCCCACCTCCAAACTCATATATTTAGGCCTTACTAGGAACACGTTGATCCAAGGAACTTGGCATAGGAAGAGCATCTTTCTAGTAAGGGCTAATCACAATGAAGTAGACAAAGCTCTAAAGTAGAGCCTATTTCTTTTTATAGCTGTATAATAATAAAAGTCATAAGTTATCACATAATCTAATAGAGTCAAGATACTTTTCTATCTAAATGAAAATGGTTCTTAATAAACAAAGTATTGCTAAGGGTTAACTTGTCTTATGATTGAGTTAGAACTTTTTCTCCCTTCTGCTATCTTCTACTCCATTAGAGATAGTTATTTACTCTTTTAACTTAACTTGTTCTTAAGGATGAAAAGGAATGAAGTAGCTGAGTTCTTATACTTTCAAGATTAGATGGGTAAAGTAAAAGCTTAATGCTTGCCTTTCTCAATCTCAATCGTATTAGATCTTTCATTAAGCAGTATCATAAGGACTCAAATAAGCCTGGGCCTAGCTATGATCACTTTACACCAAGCCAAGCTGACTTTCTTATTGGAAATATTATTCCAAATTATTTTCGTACAAACTCAATTTCTTTAGTTGCCCAGGCCTTTTTTATACTACGAAAAAAAAAAAAAAGGCATCTTTACTTCTTAAAGTAAAGACAACCAAGTTCCACCTCTAGATTATGGTCAAGCTACTTTCATAATCACGCAAGCTATTGAATTGTTACTTTTAAACCATGACCACTAAATTAGGTTACTCAAAACCTATCTTTAACCCTATTTACCCATCATCCATATTTATATGCAAGAATTATATTTATCATCTTGTAGTTAAATTATTTTTTTCACTCACTCGCTCTACTTTGAAAAAATATTTTTTATATCCTAGGTCAATATAAATTTTTAAATTTAAAAAATAACCAAATTATTGTTATACAATAAATTTAATAAGGGATAGTCTAGGCTAAAGACAGGAAAAGCATACTTAAGAAAGGACAAAACTTGATAAATGTGTAACAAATTTTGGACTAAATTAAAAAGAAAGATTTGGTTATGAGCTGAACTAATATTACACAACGAAGAAAAAAATTTGAATCAAGTAAAAAAGGAGTATTAGAATACAAAGTAGAAATGGTCTAGGTTTGTCAAAGAGAAAACTAACATGGTACATGGAGGAACGAATAAGAGCAGTTGAAGGTCACATATCCTTAAAATTAGAAAGAATGAAGAAGATGGATGATTACTATATGGTTTTCAAGAGTCTTTCCCTAATAAAGAAGAAAACACGTAACAACAACTCAAAAAAACTCAACAATAACTACACCACAGTTTGATCAAATTTGTAAGAATTTCAAAATATGTTTCTCAGTAGGCTGTAACCTATAGACAAGTAACTAGTAGGCAACATCTCTCTCTCTCTCTTTATCCAAACTCAACAAATCAATAATAATTGCACTATAATTTGATCAAATTTGCAAGAACTTCAAAATCTGTTTACTAGTAGGCAGTAACCTACAGACAAGTATTTGTAACATCTCTCTCTCTCTCTCTCTCTCTCTCTCTCTCTCTCTCCAAACTCAACAAATCAACAATAACTACACTACAGTTTGATCAAATTTTCAAGAACTTCAAAATCTGTTTACCAATAAGCTGTAACTTACAGACAAGTAACTAGTAAGCAAAATCTCTCTCTCTCTCTCTCTCTCTCTCTCTCTCTCTCTCTCTCTCTCTCTCTCTCTCTCGTGCGCGCGCGCGCAATAAGTAACTAATGAAGTTATGATAAATTGTTACTAGGGGTGTTCAAAAAAACCGATAAACCGAGTAAACCGACAAAAAATTAACCGAAAAAACCGAACTGAAAAATAAAACCGATTAAACCGATTAGATTATGTAGAAAAACCCCCGATTCGGTTTGGTTTTTGGATTTGTAGTGTAGAAACCGGGTTAACCGGACCAGACCGGTTCAAAAAAAGGGCCCCTAGGCTAGGCTAGTATAAATAGAAAAAGTTGCACCAGCACATCCCTCTCTTCTCTCCAGTTTACTCTCCCCCACATACTTTCTAAACCCTAGCCGCCACCCATGTTTCACAATCTTCATCTCAGCACAGCCCCCCATCTTCATCTCTCATCTCTCAACCTTTCTCACAGCCCCTCCTTCCCAGCCAACATCTTCATCTCTCATCTCTCTCAACCTTTTAAGTCTTTAAGCACAACCCCCCCTCCTCCCACAAAGTAGATCTAGTGAACGAACCATCCTTATCTCTCATCCCTCCATTTTTTTGTTCTTTTCTTCAAGCATAGTCGACTAAACTCATGGATTAACAACCAAACAACAGCCCCCCTATCTTCAATCTTTATCTCTTAATTTTTTTGTTTCTTTTTACTTTTTTTTTTAATTTCTGTAGATCTATTATGTATTCATTTCCTATATTTATTTACAAGGTTGTTTATTTGTTATAGTATGCTCATGTTGCGATTACTGTAATGGATGTTGTGAGAATTATTTATTTACAATTTCTCTTTGGTTTTATCTATTTTTGGTGAGGTATTCTTTAGTGGCTGGCAATTTATGCACGATGTAATGCTTAACTGGAAGGCAGTTGGGATGGATCCTATACCCAGGTTTGAAAAAAATGTCCATCTACGAGCAAGACTCCCTATTAAGTGCTTCTAATGATATTCTTGAAACCTACAATTGTGTTGCTAATCTGTAATAGTTTTGTGATTCTCAAGTTGGCAAGACATTTTTTCATCATATATGGGCTTCTTCATTACATTAAGTTATGGCAAAAATCTGTGAATTCAAAGCTGTAAAAGCTCAATTTAATGTAAGCTTTAAAAAAATCCAAAAAAAATGGGATTAGGTTTCCTGGTTTTTTGCCAAAAAAACCGGATTTAACCGAACCGGACCGGTTCGGTTTGAACCGGTTTTCGGTCCGGTCCGGTTAATATTTTACAAAATTACTGTAATTCGGTTCGGTTGGTTTTTTGAGTCTAAACCAAACCGAACCGAACCGTGTACACCCCTAATTGTTACCACACTCTTGAATGGAATATATTGAAATTAACTTAAAGTTTGTATTTACAAGGTTTAATTCAAAATTTGAATATATGTATATTGAATAAAAAACGAAGGGCTGATGGAAAGAATTTAATGAAATAGAACTTAAAAACGAGAATAAAAAATCCTAAAAGAAGAAAATTCTTACATTTAAGAAACTCCATAGTGTGCCTAAAACTTTAATGTATATAACCAAACCACAAAGCCATGAGGTGGATTTACCAATAAAATAAAGAGCATCAACACCTTTCTTGCATGGATACTTGATGAATTAGTTCCTTGCAAACATGAGGCAAGCATCGGGAAAGATTACATTAATGTGGCAATGGAGCTTTTGAGCCTAAATGCAATGTTGCATTAATTTGTTATTGGGGATGTTAAAAAGAGTGATAGTTATGTTTGTATCATAGAATGCATTAATTAATTTTATAGGAGTCTGAAAGTAATAATGTGGCAATAGAAAAAGGAAACTTTGCATAAAAATTGTATAACCCAGCAAATGACACATGAATAATTGGCTTATAATTAAAAGCTCCTTACAAATGACAAAACATGCCCTAACCACATGTCAGAACCCTCACAGAATTAAAGTCACATGACATCTATGCATATTCATATGGTTTGGCCATTTTTGTACTATACTCCTTCATTGTCCCAACTTCTGCTACAGGATTTGTAGATCAGCCAACAGGGAAATTAGATCTATAAGGAGGGTGGTGGCTTTTGGAATGTTGGTAGAGACGATTGCAACAAGATAATCAAAAGAGAGATGGGTTACATTTTCTCTCTTAAAAAATGTAGAGGCCAGTATTGTACAATATTTTTCAACGGTGAAAAGCAAATCCAAGCTAGGTTGTTTACGTTTACTTCAGGAATAGCTAGCTTTTCACGTTAAAAGTATATAAAAGATGCTTTTGTCGAACCTCAGATTTTGAGTAAAGTCCACGACCAAAACCATGTTTAGATTTATTAATACCAAACAATTATAAATTTAGGGGCGTTTGAGAAGAAAACGTAGAAGCCACCGTTATCCCATACATCCCTGGATGGTCGAGTATTTTATTTTTCGAGGGGCTGAACCGCCCCTGCTGACGACGTGATATAATAATATCATATCTTATTACAAGGATGGTTGAATGGGAATGCCATGTCATCCAGCAAAGCTTATAAGAATGTGACTCGTGTCGACAACTAACTTTCTTAATAGAAAGAAATGGGAGATCGCATCGGCCGGAAAACCCTAATCTACTTTTTCTAACGAGATCTACCAGGTCTATCCATCTGTTCATGACATGATATTGGTCATTCATGTTTGTTGAATTCTATGACTTTTTTAATACTTACAACTCAATATGTGACAACAACTATCAAGCAGGATTGTGGATTCTTCTAAAAACCTGGAGACCTCAAACTATCTAAGCAACTGTTGCATATAAATCACAAATATAATCACAAAGCCTAAATTTCCTATGATATAAAAGGACTGTAGACACCTCTATTTTTTCTCATATCGTATTAATAGTAAGATTTTAAAAAATTCATTTTGATCCTCGAACTTTTTGTTTGAACAATTGAGTCCAATTACTTATTTTTTTAGGGTGGGGTTGAATTGAAAGACAGAAGACTGATATGAAAAACACGGGCAACATAAGTGGTGACTTTGGAATTCATTCAAAATTTCATTTTCATTCCCGGTCTTTTTTAACTATTAGGTGACCGATCTCTGTAATTTTAAAAACATACATTTTGGTACCAAACTTCTATTTTTTGTTGTTTTTTTTTTTAGGAGAGAGAAAAGGTCATAGAATTCCGGCTTAGAGAAAAAAAGTTGTTGTTGAGGAAGATTTAAGCCACCAAAACAATTTATTTTTATGTCAAAGGGTTTCATATGATGAGGGGGGTTAAGTTTATGTGTTTTTTTAACTTAAAAACACCTATATAAACATATCTAAGCTCATAAATGTTTTTTTTTTTTTTTTTTTAGTTTCAGGTTAATTTAAGGTTTTGGGGTGGTTTTTTACTTTTTTTTTAGGTCATGGATTGATTTAACAATGTTCACAGGGTATTTTCTATGTGTCTTAGGTCACAATGGGTTCAAAATGGGTTTTTGGGTAAAAACAAAACCTTGTTTTTCCATCCACACTAGTGACTGGATTTTGGAATTAACAGACGACGCATCGTCTGTCAAGATAGACGATGCGTTGTTTTTTTTTTTACAAAAAATGAGGTAGACGATGCGTCAGCCACCCTCTTCACTCTAGGGAAAAAAAAAAAAAAAGACCTGCTCATATGGGCCTAAACTTTCAATCCCACGCGCATGGCCTTTCTTTATGAGTCAGGCATTAGGCCTGGCTTACCAGGCCCATAGCGCATGGCCTCATTCTTTTTTATTTTCTATTTCTTTTTTTATTTGTATTATTCAAAATAATTTTTGCATTTGTGTTGATTAATACTCATTCTCTATGATTTTTTGGTTTATTTAGCCTTTTTGAAATAACAATTATTTTTTAATTATATAGTGTGGTTCTACTGTAATTTTTTTTATATTTTATATAGATTAAACTATTTTTAAAAAATAAAATCATTTATTTTTTACAAAATTTTTAATATGTGCAACCTTGCACATAATTGTTTTCTTTTATTTTATTCAATAAATTTTATGTGTATGTCAATTTTATGTTACGAATTGATTTTCATAAATAAATTCATTAAACATAACTATGTAAATGACCTATATTGCAATATTAAATATTTTGGCCAACATTCATTTCTCAATTTTTTTTAGTTTTTGATTTGTTAGTTGGTGTTAATGATTTTTTTTATTTATATAATTGATTATTAATTTATTTGATCAGATACTTCTATAAATTTTTTTATTTATATTTTGAATTTTTTTTAGAAAACAACCTACACACACGATTTTTTAAAAAGAAAAAATTATGATCCACGATAGGACATGAGTCAATCACTATTTTAAAAGATATAAGCTGTAAAGTTTATATTTGTCGTGAAAAGCATGAAAAATCAAAATAGCTTTTAAAAAATGAAGGTATCAAGTGTGCAAATAGAAGCTCACATTAAGCGGTTAATAAACCATGATTTATATGCCAAATAAACTATGGAGGTTACATTTCATGGAAATTTATGTAAATAAACGAAGTTTTTAGCATATGCGATTTAACAGCTAAATTGGAGAAAAGTTTTGCAATTAAACCCCTACGCCCCTACATGTTAAAATTCATTTTCACAAAGCACAGGTAATCTTGGTCAGACTTTAGTCGACCAAATTTATATATAAAAAAAAATAAGTACTAGATAATTTGAGAAATTAAGAAATAATGATTTTGGTCATGGTATTGAACATGCTTGCTACACCTCAATGATAGGTCATGAATCTTACATTTGAGACAACTTCGGACACGCTGAGGATTAGCAAGCATGAACAAAGGGAATTAACTAGTGAAGAAGCATTGGAATTAAAAAAAATATTCCATTAAAATTTACGTTCGCTTTTCTAAATTACAAAAGAATGCATTGAGCACAATTCTAGTCATCTGCCTGAAAATGGGTCCGCTGATTTTAGTATTTCATGCAATGCATTGTAAAACAACAAAGCCAAGAAAACCAGCCAGCCATCTTCTCGGTCCTGATCTCCACCTTCAGTAGAACTGTTGTGGAAGTAGCCACTACACAAAATGGGTGCAAGGAACATAACTAGTCTGTTCTCCAGCAGGATTGATGTTTTGAACTAAGAATTTAGTAAACGAATGTCATTGAATAAATTAAACTGGAAAGGATAAAAAAAAGACCTATCAAGGAAACTGGAAAGAGCCACCGATTTGGTTGGTGCCAGACGGGGGATTGATTGCCACCCAAAGGAGAGAGATGGTGATTGCAATAAGACCTGACCACACAAAAACAATGGTTGGTGTCCTTCCTCTTCTTCCCATCAACCCTTTTGCAAAGGGGTAGAGATGAGCCAAGACCCAGAAACTGAAGAAAACCCCGCCCAGTAATCGACTCCATTGTGGTATAACACTGTAAATTGTTCGGCTAAATCCAACTGCTATTGCAATTAAGTTGACCATCATGATGGTGATAGGAGGTATCATCAGTGATGTCCATTTGACAACGTAGAGATCAGCAAACTCATCATCCACATCATCACCACCTGATTTTGAAGTCAAGGTGAAAGAAATTTCAATCCCTGCAACGACTTTCAACAACCCCTGAAGCACAGCAGCAAGGTGGGCACTAGTTCCTCCAATCAACCAAAACTGCTCATTCCTCCACCACTCCTCTAGCTCAATTCCAGACCACTTGATTTCCAGCACAGCAAGTAAACACAGAGTCAGTGTGATGATTAGGAGATAAGCAAGGAAAGTGACATTAAGGGTCTGAACGATGAACTGGCCAGAGAAGAGGGAAAGTGCAGGGAGGAAGCAGTACACAATCAGGAAGATTGAAGTGAAGGGATAGATGCCAACGTTCAGATATGCTATCCTCTGAAGAAATTTCATTCTAGGGCTGGCTAAGAGGGCATTGTTGCGGGAAAAGAAAATCTCAACAGAACCAGTAGCCCACCTGAGAACTTGATGAAGCCTATCTGTGAGATTAATCGGAGCAGTGCCACGGAAGGCATCACGCTTGGTCACACAATAAACTGATTTCCATCCCCTGTTGTGCATCCTATACCCAGTGACAACATCTTCAGTGACAGATCCATAAATCCAACCAACACGATTTCCCCACTCAGTCTTGTCCTCGTACCAGCAAGATATGACACTGATTGCCTCTGCAACAGTTGATGCATCAAGAAGCTCACGGGGAATAGTGAGAGCACCAGGTGGGCGTCCATTCTTAACAGCTGGGTGATCTGCGAGAGGACGACCTTGATACTCTGCCACTGGGATTGAGTCAATGAGAAACGTTGAGTTGCCAAACTTTTTTGGGAGCAGGGAGAGGTTCATCTCTTCATCATCAGAATCACCCATTCTTAGAGCCCTGTTCTCTTCTGGGGTGTTTGCAATCGAGGAATGCTTCTTGTGCCGGGAAAAGCAGCAGCTGCAGCAACCTGGGTGGTTTTCTTTTGCTCGTGGGGGGTCAAAGCCATAAAGGGCAATCCTTCTAAAGAGGCAGCCAGTTCCAACATAGACTGGACCCATGAGACCATCAAGGGCACGCATGTTCACATCAAAGAAAACAGTGTTGTGATTAGCATATCGATCAGAGGGGTCAATGCCCTCAAACCTCTGAGGAAACTGAACATAACATAGGCGGTCACCTCCTCGATCCATCATGAAACACATGCCTTCCCTCATTGCCTGGGAGTTGTAAATATAGTGATCACAGTCAAGGTTAAGAATGAAAGGGCCATTAGACATAATAGCTGAGGCTCGAACAAGTGCATTCATGGCCCCTGCCTTCTTGTTGTGATCATAGCCTGGACGCTTCTCACGAGAAACATAGACAAGCAACGGGAGACGAATATCAACATCAGTGAAGTCCATTATCTTAGTATCGTCAGCAGTTCCGAGTAGTGGCTCATCACTGGGAGGTTTCAGCATCACCTGCATCAAGTAATAATCAGCCTCATTTGGAATGTTGAATGACACAACAACTTTTTAAACTCTAGCACATATCAAAAGAGATGGAGAAAGTGAATCCACATGGTCAATCCCAACTAGTTTATGTAAAGTTGAATTGAGTTGTTCAGTCAGCAATAACAATAAGAAAATCTAACACAATTTCCAGATCCACCAACACATGGTTTAAAAATCAGTGTAATCATTCACATGGCTTGAACAATGACATGAACAGTTTGTAGCCAAACTAATACCTGTATGATACCAGCATGGTCACCCCTAGAGTGCTCAGGTGCAGAATTCAGCCAAGTCCCTGGCCAATGGGTACCATCTGCCATCCATGTCGCTTTTGCAATCTTTACGCTCTCCACAGGTTCATCGTCCTTATGCTGTTTCTGAAGCTTCATGGCCTTGATTTCCTCCCGAGCATGATAGGCATCAGATCGGCGGCGAATAGAATCAGGCAAGCTATTTATTCGGACCTTGAACTCATCATACTCGCGCTTCACTCTTCTGCGATCCTTGACAAAATCTGGCTTCACTTTGTTCTTGTAAGGATCCCTCTTCAAATTGAAGTAGGATTCTGGATTCCTGGGTTCAACACCATGTTTACGGCAAAAAGGAACCCATACATTAGCAAAACTTGCTGCTTCAGCCATGGCCTCAAATGTTAGAAGTGCACCTCCATCATCAGAAACATAACAAGAAAGCTTTTCAACTGGGTAATCAGCTGCTAGAATTGATAAGATGGTGTTTGCAGTGACAAGAGGCGGTTCTTTTTCTGGATCTGCAGTGGAGACGAAAACATCTATGCCTGGGAGATCAGATTTACCAGTGGGGTTGCTAAGGCTGGGTGTTTCAAATTTATCTTTCAAGACATTAAGATCTGTAGCACGATTGATTGGGCATAGCTTTGGAAGCTGGTCAAGAAGCCAAGAAAAAGCAAACCAGATCTCGCAAACCACTGACATCCCCCACAGCCAAATTGCATCATTGTTAGGGTGTCTGACCCTCCATTCCAAAAACAATGCAAGTATCACAATCCGAATAAGAATGAGAAGCCTATATAAGAAGAGATGCAGCAAGATGCACAAAGCATTAGTCAACATAACTTACAAAGTGTAGAATTAAACAACACTTATCCTAACACCATATGTATAAGCATTAGTGAATAACATGGAAGGAAATGCCAATATAAGAGAAACAGGAAGGCAAAGTTTGCAAGCCAGATAAACAGTTCCAGCTAGCCTGCTCAAAAATTCTTTAGAGAGTTAGCAAAAGACCCAGGGTCTATTCCCATCTCCAAATAGAGGCTCTTAGGAAATGAAAAATAAAAAGGTTTAGATAGAATTGGATGGATCTCTCATGGAACTGAAATGATTTCACAGAATAATGTACACATTTCAAATGAGCAAATCAAATTCCATGGCAACAAGTTTACATGATTTCAAGTAAAAATTGCATTTAGGATTCAAGTTTTAACGTATTGACAATTTTCATGAAATGCACAATAATCATTAATGAAACAACAAAAATAATGGAGATCATTTCAGAATTGATTCTTCAATACAAGGTAACAAATGCAATCAGTTTAGAATTGTTTTGTGACCCTGGAAAATTCACTAGATACATAGAGTTAATTTTCTTCTATAAAATCTTTGGAACAAGGTGTAGCTCAAATTCAATGCTTGATATTTACAATGACAGTTGTGAGCTATTAGCTTGGCAGCCATAAATATCAGATTAGAGGATGCAAGAAACACTTAGGCATGTCCACTAAGAAAGTGTATAAAAAGTACATATATAAATTGTTTGATTTTTTTATTCTCTTGGAGCAATTATTTTATCCCCTAACATGGAAGGGCATTGATGTAGCCTAGGATTTTATCCAACCATCACTGAATGAATAAATGTGTGATATAACAGGCAGTCACGGACCAAATGGCCATCTAAATTTTGCATTTCACTAGGAAGTTCCTGGTAGCAAAGAGACATAGTTGTCATGTTTCTTGTGACTCAGAATCATCAAACCAAATGGCAAAGTGATAGGAAATACAACAAAGAAATAATTGAAAAACATGTTACCATATCAGAGTGTATTTATCTTCCCTTCTACCAAACTAATGCACCAATTGAATGAAATAGGTGAAGACATAGCAATTTAAACATTTGGAAAAGAATGATGGCCAATCGTTATACTATCAATGGTAAGAGAAGAGAACCATGATGGACAAGGAGAATGTACCGATATGGACTGATAACAGCAGCTGGTATCTTTAATTTTCGAGTAAGTGGCCTCCATGGCTTGTTCATCAATTCTTTGGGCTCACCAACTTCTTCATCATTCCCATTGCCAAAACCCCCATCATTTGGCCAGATAGCATTCCCATACCCATAAGTTCCCCTTGTTTCAAAGAGCCACCTATTGTGATCAAAGTCCCCAGTCTGGCTCCTCATCAGCACTGATTTGGTTGACTTCATCAACGACAACCTCCTCTCCATTTTGGACATCGTGCCCGGTGGAGGAAGTGGAAGAGGCCTTCCACTGTCCACAGCCACTTCATCTAATTCGGTGTTCTTATAAGGCTCCTTACAACCGGGGCAAATTCCACCCCCACTTTTCACTGCATCAATATAACAATCCCGACATATTTTGAAATCACATTCACAAGGGAGAATATCAACACCTCGCTCATCACTCATCACCTTTGCATCACACCCTGGAATCGCACAAGAGGATCCCTTAGCACCAGCCATTTGGGGATGGCTAGCTTCAGATTCAATCACCTTGTCCATGAGATGAGCACGAGTCACACTATTAAAACCGCCTGTAAAGAGTGAATTTGACACATATTGCTCTTCAACCTTTTGTGAGATTGATGGATCCATGGGTTGGTTGTCAGGGGTCGGTGGTATGTGCACTGTGTAGTTCATGAAATCACTACTCCCAAGTTCACTATCAAGATCATCCCTTGAGTAGCTGATATAGCGACCAGAAGAAGTTCTCCGGCCAAATGTCACCGAAGGAGGCAGGGGAGGTTTGTGAGATTCCGCAGCATCCGAGCTAGTTGACAGGTTTGATCGAGTAGCCTTGAATGATTTTGAGGCCATATTTTAACACTATAAGAGACTTCTCTTCAGATCCTGCATTTACATTATTGCACGGAAATTTAATTCCCATCAGCATATTTTTCATAATTCCAACCGGATCCTAACATATCACAATCAAAACCAAAATTTCAAAATGTAATTCAGATCCTCTGCTTAGGGGCCAAGAAACTATACATGGCACAACAGATCATGAAAATCTAACACTTATAATTTTCAAGTTATTTTACTCTCTCCACATTTGATCAACAGACTAACAGAAAATAAGGTTCGCGATGCCAAAAAAAAAAAAACTTTCAATTTCAAACGGATTCAAATCAAGTCAAAAGCTCTTCACGTAAAAAGACAGGGTGGTCGGATCACTCGGATCATTACAGAACATCCACAAATATAGATTAAAACCGGTTTGATTGCTAAGAAAATGAAGCATAAAGAGGAGAGAATTAACAGTATAACAGCTTCAAGGCTTAACTAACAAAAACCCTTTTGACTTCTAGTTTACTTATATAATACAAAAGGCAAAACACCTAAGATTAAAAAGAAAAGAAAAGAAACCTCATAATTTCCACAAACATCGTCACAATTTACACACTTTAAGATGAACCCAAAAGCCTAGTAGCAGAAACAACCCAAGATCCAAAATGACATTTGCTTTAAACGTCGAAAAAGAAGACCCAGAAACCCTTTTTCACCGTAAAACATTTTACCTTTCGAGCAACGAATAATCAGGCCATACATCAATCTTAAAACCAAGCAAAACACTGCAGATCATGTAGTAGTTAGAAAGAACTAGTACTAGTCTTAACTAAATAAAGGCTTACCTTCTGTTTGTGTGTGTGTGTATATATATATAATAGATGAACAGATCCCTTTGTCAGATTCGTTGAAAGCTTTGGAAATGCTAAACGGCAGGGAAAAAAGGAGGACAAGAAAATTTGAACAAATCGTTAAAACCAAAAAAGGAATGCTTCAAAGAAAGCCACCACCTTTAACCGTCCACACTCTGAGTATTTCTCACATAGAGAAAGCAAGAAAGGAGAGAGGGTGAAACGGGTGTTGAAAGAAAGAAAGACCGAGTTGTGAAGCACTGATAGGGCATAACTAGGACTAAATATGTCTTTTTTTTCTCTTATGACACAGCTGTGCCTGTGTGGTGTTAGTGGGAGATGGGTTTTTTTTATTATTATTCTTAGCTATGTAATGTAGAAAAAGAGATGAAGAAGGTTCTTGGCAACCCAAGCAGCTTGTAAGGAGGAGAGTAAATGTGGATCGCCGGTCGATGTTAGGTAAGTCCTGAACGGCTCTATATCTTCTTCTTGGTAATTTGGAGATGAGAAGGAACAGGGATGGTATGAACACGATGGGGACACAAAACGAAGGTTTTTCTTTTTTTAATTTAAAGACAAAAGGGAGAGAAAAGGGGGTGGATTAAACAAATGAGAGAGTTTTGAGGGTAATAGATTCGAAGACTTTTTTTTTTTTTTTTTTTTATACTGTGAGGGTATCTTGGAGTACGCTGCTTATGTCTTAATAAAATGGTAAATTACTTATTAGCATTTTATGGTTTTCTTTTTTTTCATGTCAACTAAAAATTAATAAAAAATATATTTAAAAAAAATATTATTATATTTGAAATAATAACAAAGAGGGTGTTTGTTAGTCTTAAAAGTGGTTTTTTAAAAATCATTTTTCAAATTTTATATGTTTGTTTATCATTAAAAAATTAATCAATAAAAAATACTTTTTAATCAAATAAAAATTTAGCTTGATTTCTAGAAAACTATTTTTCTTTTATTTTGGGCAGAAAAAATTTTTAAAGAGTTATGAAAAATTTAAAAATATCATTTTATTTGATAATTATATCAAATTTGGTTCTCAAACTTTTGATTGATATATATTTTGTTTAAATCTTTTTTTAATTTCATCCCTTAAATTTTGATTTTATTTTATTTTTATATTAACTTTGATCCTTATTTTTATGATTGTTATTTGCTTTTCTCTTATCATTTTTTTTAATTGAAATTTTTTATCTATCAAATTTGATCCTCATTCTTTTTATTGTTACTTATTTTATTTGAAATAATTTATGAAATTATAATTATAATTATTTTAATTTCATCATCTTTTAATATTTTTATTTGTTATATTTGATCTCCATTATTTTGATTATTATTTATTTTATTTGAGATAATTTATGAAATTAGATTTTTTTTCAATTTCATTCTCATTCAACTTTTTAATTTGTAAGATTTGTTCCTCATTATTTTAATAAACTTGAAAAATATATAAAATATCAATAAGTTATTTTTCAGCTCATTTTTCATAATATAACCAAACACTGGAAAGTGTGTTCTAACTTATTTTCCATGACACTACCAAACATCGAAAAGTAATTTACATTCTAGGAATTCACTTTTCAAGGGAACTACTTTTCAACAAACAAATAGGGCCTAAAAAGTCATTTCTTTTCAAAACACAATTCTGCATAAACAAAAAGAAACAAATCAAAAGACCCTAGCCCCGTTATTTTCCATCCTTTTCCCTTCTCTCTCTTACATAACCGCCAACCCCCTAGCCAACTGTCCTCACAATGGCATCCACAATTACCCCACAACCAATAAGCTTGGTATACCGAAACCATTTTCAAATTAATGTATTTGAAACCAAAATGAGATCTAAGAAAGCACCCTATATTTTAGTAGCGAAACCTTTGGGTTTATCAATATAGTGACAATCTTTATTGCTAGTTAGTTTATACAAGTGAAAAGCTTGGAAACTTCATAGTCGAAGTTGTGTATCCCAGACTATTAGTTGTTATAGAGTATTTTCTTTGGTGGATTTTTCCCATTAAATTCCTTATAATTACCTAATCTGGCAAAACAAGAACATATAATCCCCTCCAAGGTACCTGGAAAGAGACCATTTCTCAAGAATTTCTCTCCTTTGAAATTGGGTATGTGATTAGTAATTATGTCTTCTTCTAAAAAAACATAGATACAGACGGATGGTCATCATCTATATTAAGCATTACAAAAGATTTGATTTGTTGAACAGGTAATGTAAATTTATACATCTAACAAAATCCATTGAAACCAAGTTGATTGAATTTCAATGATTTTATCCATATCCACCACTGGGTTTTAGGTAGCTCCTTCTACAAAACGTTAAAGTTTCAATAGAAATAAAAGAAAGGGATTAAAACCCATTTGCGTGGATTGAGAGAGTGATACATGTATATACGTATACATCCTCACCAACAATCTCTCTTTTTGAGACCAAGAAATGAGATGTGACTTTACTCTTCTTTTCTTTTTAATTTTGCTTTTCTATTCTTCTCTAGTTTATATTGTAGATGGTTTGAGGTGTAATATGATAATGTGATAGCAATTTCAATGAAAAGAAAAGTTAAGACTTTTGGTGAGATTTATGGTTGACTTCTAGTGAGATGTCTTGTGGGGATTTATTGTGGCTATAGAGGTCGAAGGTTTTGATGGGTAATGGTTGGGTTTATTGTTATGAGAGAGACAACGACTATTATCACAGACTGTTAATTTGGAGCAAATGAGGTTGGTTGACTGTGAATACAAGAGTAATATATATTGGGGTATTATTATTTTTAGGCCTATTTAATTCAAAATCAACAACGCAACATTTATAGTATAATAATTTACAATATTAGAGAAACTCTCTTTATATATATATCTAAAATCTTTGATTTAACTTTGACAATAAATTAAAAAACCATTCAACATTTTCATAAAAAGAAAAATAGTAATAAACGTGTGAAACAAATAGACAACATCTATATTTTTTATATCAATTATCAGTTAAGAAAACTCCAAAATCTCTACTTTCCATTCCAAATCAAACAAAGGTTAAAGTCAAAATCTTAAGGCTTTTTTGCTCAAAATCAATAGCACTCACTTGAAATTCCCTAAAATAATCATGATTAAACCTTCCTATATAAATAGGGTTATCGATTTGAATATAAACCACAAAAATTTCATTACCAATAACGGTTTAAAAGTCCAAACCTTTCACAAATTCAAAAATAAATAACATTAGAAACCTATAAAAGTTAGAACTTATTTTTTTAATTCTAGCTATTTTTTAAAACAAAATTAACATTGGAAACCAACAAATGGAGTAATTGCTAATAAAAAGTTTAAAACTTGAACTTAGTGCACTTAGCTTGTGTGTGATATAAGCATATAGGGTTCCATCTCTAAATGGAATTAGTAGTATTAATAGGAGGAGAAGACAATGAAAAAGGTAATGAAAGAAGAGGTTGAGTTTGTAAGTGGAAATTAATATCAATGTATATACAACCAATTTGGTAGTAGGTTTTGGATGTTAGGATAAAAAAACAGGTGAAGAATGTAAAAATAGTTATTGTTGTTGAGATATAATGGAACCTTAGACAAGGAGATCCTAGGGAGTTGGTGTGTGTTAATGTCTTTAATTGATTTTTCTCATGAATCACTTTTTTTTCATTACGAATCACCTTCACAATTAGAAATGCAACAATATTTGCTAAAAATAGCAAGTGTTGCTCACTTTGAAAAAATAAAAAGCATCTTAGCTAGCAACAATGCTCTGCCAAAAATGTATATCATTTAGTTATTATAACTAAAAATTGATTTTAGCTAGTAATAATATGGATGCTCTAACATAGCTTAGATGATTATTTTAACAAACTAACACCGACTAAAAAGATTTTTTTAAAAAAGTCACTAGTGGTAACTATGACTTTTTTAAAAGTCATAATTGTGAAGTGAGATGTTTTAAATACATAGTTAAAATGAGTTGACACAAATCCCAATAAAAAGAAGAAAGAAAAGAAAAAAAAAGATCTTGAAAACACATCGACGCTCCGATGATAATACCCTCAGTACCAATAGAAAGATCTCAATGAGACAAATCCAACAACACTATATCATTAATGATGACTATAGTGGTACTCAAGCACCGCTACAAAGGGCAACAATTGACTCATTTGCCTTTGGGTGGTGTGTATGGTTCACTCTAGCTACAATTGGTGACATTTCTTGATATTATTAGATTTATCTTGTGTATATCCTTTTTCTATAGTATCAAAAGTGTCCTCATTTAAGGTTTGGTATACCTTTAAGGTCTTATTCATTCATTCTTTTCAACTGTGATTTTTTAAAAAGTCACAGTTCTCACCTGCTATTTTTACCAAACTCTACTATTTTCATTTTTTTTGTGCTATTTTGCCAATTTTTTCTTTAAATGTGCTAATTTAAAACAGAATACATGTGATTTAAGAGTGTATATTCACATCAACTTAGTACAATTAAGATTTGAACACTACCTAGAAAATGAATAAACATTCTTAAGCATAAGTCTAATGCTTTGTGATTAAACAACTAGTGAATGTATCATAACAAAAGAAAAAGATAAAATGAAAAGGAGTTTCATTGTGCCCACACATATCATTCACCATAATAGTACAATTACTATTTTGTCATTCTAAAAAAAGTGATGGCCTTATTGTTGTGGGTAATTTAATCTTTTTGCAAGACCTATTAGTCATTATCAAATTGATAAGGGGTACATGAATCTTTTCCATCTTTTTAAGCATAATGAAATTACTAAAATGCTCTTAAAATATAAAAAAAATCTCAAATTGGAATCTAAGGGTTTTTTTTTGTCTTTTTACTTTTTAAAGCACAATAAAATAATTAAATTAACCTTATAATAATAAAAATTTAGCTTTCAAGGGATTTTTCATCTTTTTTTTATTATTATTATTGTCAAGTTGAATGAGGTCAATTTATTTTTTTAGTAAATCTAAAATATTATTTAAAAGAAAAGCATGTAGGAAGTGTTTGCGGCCTCCTGAAAATGCGTGTAATATCTCCTTATGATTGAAAATTTCTTTCCATCATGTCATTGGAATCGTCATGACATTTTCTTCTTAGTGGGTTGCTGGTGTTAAGATGATGTTTCTTTATTCCCCCACCCTTTTTTTTTCTTCTCCACTCAAAATTCACGCTGGACATTTTAAATTTAGAGTTATTTTCTTATTTATTAAGATTTAAACTTCGGTCTTTATTTTTTTTATTTCTGATTTTTGTTTTCTTTTGTAAAAATTAAATTTATTTTCAACTTTACCTTTCAATCCCAAATTTTGATGTGTTATTTTCAATTTGGTCCTTATTGTTTTGATCATTTTTTTATCCTTTTGTTAAATTAATTTTTCTTTTCAATTTTACCCACCAATAAAAATTTTGCATCCGTCCTCTGATTTATTTTTTATTTCAATTTTGATTCTTATTCTTTCAATTGCTACTACTTGTTTTGGATCCTTTTTGTATAATTTTTTTTTTCAATCTCATTCTTCGACATTAAATTGATTATGAATTGAGTTTCATGGTTTTTTTTTATAAGATGCTTCTAGTCTAATAATCCAGGTTATAGGTTTGAAAATTTAACATAGATTGTCATAATTTATATTTACTTTATTTTCTTTTATGATTTCATCATTCGATATATTTTTTTTTTAAAAATTAACTTTGTAGTTTTATTCATTTTCTTTTTTATCAAGATATCTCAATCTAATAACTTGGGTTGTGATTTTGACGGGTCAACCTGGTTTGACTCAACCTTTACTTTCAAGGTTACAAGTTTATCATGCCAACTCGAGTTGATTCATATCATGTTTTTTTTTTTTTTAATTTTCTCCTTTTGTATTTAATTGGTTAAGAACTGAGTTACGTCATTTTTTTTTTTAATAAAGGGTTTTTTCTCATGTTATCATAACCACAATTTCTTTTTTTACCATCTATGTCTTACATGTTTTTTTTTTTTAGATTGAAAAAATCGAACATGAAGCATAATTATTTAATTATATTTAGTTTTAAACATGAATATGGATAAGATAACTGAGAGGTGAAAATTAGTGAGTATATTTTTCTGTATTTCATTTTTCATAGGAATAACATTTATAAAAATCTTACCACGTCACCATCTAAATCAAAATTCAGCGTGATTAATCGGATGTATATGATTTTAAAAAAATAAATGATTTTTTTTTAATTGAAAGCCATAGAAGAATTAAACGGCGCAAATCTCTCATCTCACGTGAAAAATCTAGATAATGACAAGTCACAAAGGAAAAAAAAAAAAAAAAAAAGCATTCCAAAGTCACACATGCATAGTTGAATGCCCGTATATTTGAGTCCAATTTCCAATCCATTGGTCGCCAATGTTTACCTCGTCTCTTTTTTCATTTATTTATAATCAAAGCATAAGTCATATGTCTTCCTAGCACATGTATTTCATTCAGTGAGCATTTAAAAATTATGGTTGTCGTGTTTTTTAAAAATTTAATTTTTTTATTAAAAATTAAATTTTTTATATATATTAAATTGTTTTGATGTATCGATCTCAAAATTAATTTTTAAAAAATAAAAAAAAAACATTATTTTCATACATTTCAACAGAAAAAATACTTTGAAAAACAATCATAACCACAATCCCAAATAGACTTTAAAAAACTTATATTTATTAAAAAAAAAAACAATAAACTATTTTGATTTTTACTAAAAATAAGAGCAAAAACAATATTATTTATAACATAATGTCCCTTTTGTTTTCAAAGCAAAACTTGATGCGTTTTAAGAGTACAGCAATACAAAAACATATACTAGCATTATTGCAATGTTGTGTTCTATATATATATATATATATATATATATATATATATATATATATATATATATATATATATATTTTATTTACGTGGATGTCCGGGCCAACTTGCGCGCATCACGACTAATCTCACGGCCCACTGAACACCCTGCAAATCCAGTGGGCATGTAAGGCACCGCGGGGGTGACAGGCGTGCACATGGGGACTCGAACTCAGGAGCAGCGAAAGGAGACAGGTTCCTCCCACCGCCAAGTCAAGGCCTTCAGTGCAATGTGTTCTAACTATTATATTGTATTTCGATGTGCTAACATGAGTGAAAAATAACATTTGGCAATTTGCCAAAGAGATTCCTCATTAAAAAATAGTCGGTCCATAATTTTAAAAAAAAATGCTTTATTTGTCTATAAAAGCAAGGGTTTTGTTTTGATTTAAAAGCTATGCTTTATTTTTAAAGTAAAATATATCATAACCAAACACTACATTGTGTTTGTTTTTTATAGCTTTTACATTTATGGTAAAATAAATGTAGTAACAAGCTAAACTATATTTTATACTGCGAGACCCATAAAAAAAATTAAATTTGAAATGCAATTTTTTATAAAACAATTTTTACATGTTTTTTTAACTGAGTTTCACAAAACCTTATTTTTTTTTCTTTTGAAAAGCGCTTTTGAAAAAATTTAAATTTTTTTTATTTATTTCAAATTAATATTTTTTTTTTGTGTTTTCATATCATTTTAATGTGCTGATATAAAAAATAATTTAAAAAAAATAAAAAAATATATTATTTTGATGCATTTCCAAGTAAAAGCACTTTGAAAAGCAACCACAACAACACTTCTACCAAATATTTTATACATGTTTTTTTGTTATACATAAACTTCAACCATAAATTTTACTAAATATGTATCTATATTCAACTAACCACAGCTAATTGCATCTTTTTTAAAACCACAATCACAAAAGTTATTTAAAAAACAAATACACTTTAAGTAGCTTAAACACATTATTTTTTTTTTCACTTATTCATTAAAGAACCTTTCTGATATAATTTTTCATTTTAGCCGATTGACTATGTTATGCTGTGCTATGACTATTGTGTTGTTTGATATTGTTTCATTGATGAAAGCAGCATCTAATAAATTGACTGCTATGCCATGCTTATAAATGTTAATTGTTGATTTTTTAAAAAAATATAAAATGACCAATGAGAACTATAACATAGTAAAACTATTAGCGCCTTTAAAAACAAAAATAATTATTAAAAAAAAAAGATTAATAGAGAAAATCATCATTTTAATTAGAAAACAAAAGGAGGATCTTATAGGAAGCACTTGTGCTTTTGGTCAAAGGTACAATTTGCTTTTAAAATAGTTCTCTTCAAGTATCACATGTTTTAATTATAAATCGAAATAAATGTTAATCAAATATTACTTTTAAATTAAAAGTAGCTATGTTATAAGAACATATTAATACTCGCCAAGTTGTTTAAGTTAAAAAGATCATTTGTTTCCATTCAGCATTTGAGCTTGGAAATTATGTTATTTATATATAAAAAAAAAAGAATGTTCTCATATTTATTTATAATCTGTTTATTTTTTAATTTTAAAAATATTTAAAAAAATAAATTAATTTTTTAGTGTTTTTAAATTATTTTAAAATAAATAATATTTTAATACATTGATATTAAAAATAATTTTTAAAAAATAAAAAATATTTTAAAATAAAAAAAATATTTTAAAAAATAATCAATAAAATAATTATAATTCCGACAGTGAAAACAACCCCTCTGAATAGATATTAGGTGGTGTGGACGAGCAGAAGTAGGCCAGCTCAAAACGAGTACAAATCTGTCCGAAAAAAACTAGTCGGTCAACACAGAGGTAACAACTGGCAGTGGCGTGACATGTCAACACGGATTAAGAAAACAAAAGCTGTGATACAAGAGATTAGAGATATTTCACTGTCAGTGAAATAATATTTTTGACCTTTTGAAAAAGTTGACGAAACTTGCAATTACGGTCAAATTATCTTCGTGATACATTAGGATTGATCGCAGATAAATCAATCTACACACCTTCTATAGCACAGTAGAATGTTTTTTTTTTTTTATATTGGCCTTAAATGATATTATCTGCAGAGTTGAATTACATTGATACCCTTGAAGTAAAAAAAAACCATTAAACTTGCAAAGAAGGGCCTTTTCATCTTCTTCATTTTTATGACGCTGAAGTTATGGAATTG
Source organism: Populus alba (assembly GCF_005239225.2). NCBI lineage: Eukaryota > Viridiplantae > Streptophyta > Magnoliopsida > Malpighiales > Salicaceae > Populus > Populus alba. The sequence goes on along the minus strand of NC_133296.1, from coordinate 8,085,657 downwards.
CCCTTAAAATAATAACAATAAATGCATGGTTCCAAGGGTGTTTTTGTCCTTTTACTAACATTTTTTTTGTCATTCTAAGGTTAGCATTTAGTAATTTTAAAAAGTTAAATATTATTTTTTAAAAAATTATTGCTCACACATCTATGCATGGCAACCCCCACACCACTCGGGCAGTGCTTGTAGTGTTCGGTTACTAAAATTAGCCATCTATGACGGTGTTTGGAGCCATGCATCATTCTCTTTGTATTAGCATTGTTGTAACCCATTTTTAGGTCCCCACAAAAAAATAATAAATACAAAAAAAAAAACAAAACAAAACAAAGAAAGCTCAAAACGGTGCCGTTTTAAACGGCACCATCATTTTTTTCCCCTGGACACGCAGCGAAACAGGGGAAGAAGATTTATTTTTCTTCTTCTGTTCACCGCCACGTTCGCCTTCAATAAGATGCCGCCTCCCTTCAAAAAGACGCCGAAAAGGGACACCCACTTGCCCTGCTTTTCATGTATTAAGGGATAGTGGAGGGGCGGCCAACAATGGCCGCCCCCCCCCCCCCCCCGTTTTTGCCTATAAAAACGGGGGAGGGGGAGTAAAGAGGAGGAGACCAAGAGAGGGGGAAGAGAAGAGAAGAGAAGGGAGAGACAGAGAGAGGAAAGCAGAAGAGAAGAGAGAGAGAGAGCGAAATAGAAGAAGAAGAAGAAGAAGCAGACAAGAGAGTGCGCCTTTGAGCCCTCATCCCCTGGGTAGTGCGTTTTCTAACCCTACCTCCTTTTGAGTGCGCCTTTGAGCCCTCATCCCTTGGGTAGTGCGTTTTCTAACCCTACCTCCTTTTAAGTGCGCATTTGAGCCCTCACCTCCATTTTGAGTGCGCCTTTGAGCCCTCATCCCCTGGGTAGTGCGTTTTCTAACCCTATTTCCTTTTGAGTGCGTCTTTGAGCCCTCACCTCATTTTGAGTGCGCCTTTGAGCCCTCATCCCCTAGGTAGTGCGTTTTCTAACCCTATTTCCTTTTGAGTGCGTCTTTGAGCCCTCACCTCCATTTTAAGTGCGCCTTTGAGCCCTCATCCCCTCGGTAGTGCGTTTTCTAACCCTATCTCCTTTTGAGTGCGCCTTTGAGCCCTCACCTCTATTTTGAGTGCGCCTTTGAGCCCTCATCCCCTGGGTAGTGCGTTTTCTAACCCTACCTCCTTTTGAGTGCGCCTTTGAGCTCTCACCTCCATTTTAAGTGCGCCTTTGAGCCCTCATTCCCTGGGTAGTGTGTTTTCTAACCCTACCTCCTTTTGAGTGCGCCTTTGAGCCCTCACCTCCATTTTGAATGTGCCTTTGAGCCCTCGCCTCCATTTTGAGTGCGCCTTTGAGCCCTCATCCCCTAGGTAGTGCGTTTTCTAACCCTACCTCCTTTTGAGTGTGCCTTTGAGCCCTCACCTCCATTTTGAGTGCGCCTTTGAGCCCTCATCCCCTGGGTAGTGCGTTTTCTAACCCTACCTCCTTTTGAGTGCGCCTTTGAGCTCTCACCTTCATTTTGAGTGCGCCTTTGAGCCATCATCCCCTGGGTAGTGCGTTTTAACCCTACCTCCTTTTGAGTGCGCCTTTGAGCCCTCAACTCCGTTTTGAGTGCGCCTTTGAGCCCTCATCCCTTAGGTTGTGCGTTTTATAACCCTACCTCCTTTTGAGTGCGCCTTTGAGCCCTCACCTCCTTTTGAGTGCGTCTTTGAGCCCTCACCTCCATTTTGAGTGCACCTTTGAGCCCTCATCCCTTGGGTAGTGCGTTTTCTAACCCTACCTCCTTTTGAGTGCGCCTTTGAGCCCTCACCTCCATTTTAAGTGCGCCGTTGAGCCCTCAACTCCTTTTGAGTGCGTCTTTGAGCCCTCTTCCCTTCGGTAGTGCGTTTTCTAACCCTACCTCCATTTTGAGTGCGCCTTTGAGCCCTCATGCCTTGGGTAGTGCGTTTTCTAACCCTACCTCCTTTTGAGTGCGCCTTTGAGCCCTCATCCCTTGGGTAGTGCGTTTTATAACCCTACCTCCTTTTGAGTGCGCCTTTGAGCAAGGAATTCCTTGTCTCTCCCTATTTGTCAAGGAATCCATATTCCGATTTTGCTTGGAGGGTGGACGATCGTCGCGCCGCCGCACACGTGCGACAAGCATGATGCGTGTTCACAATGAAAATATGGTTAAGTTCTGGTGGCTGTTTTTGTTTCCTTTTCCTTTTCCTTTTCCTATCTAGAAAATCAAGATAGCCCTTTAAAAAATTAGATAAAAATCCTTCAATTTTTATTTTTATCAATTTGAGCTCTTACTCTTTTTATTACAATTTGTTTTGCTTTAATGCTTTTGAAGTTTATTTTTTTTTCACTTTTATCCCTAGGCATTTAATTCATTTAGTTTTTAATCTAATTTTGTCCTTTTTATTGCTTTTTTTTTATGTTTTATTCTTTTTTAATTATTTTTATTTTTCAGTTTATCCATAATCATTTTAATTTTTTTATCCATTTTCTGTCTTTATTTTTTTTATCAAATTTTGATTATCGTTTTTTAATTCCTTTTTAATTTAGTCCCTCAACACTTTATTTTATTTATTTATTTATTTATCTGGTTGTGGTCCTTGTTTTTTTAATTGTTATTTTTTTTTAATTTTTTTTATTTTAATTTTATCCCTTAATATTTTATTTTATTTATTTATTTATTTTAATTATTTTTTAAATATTTTTTGAGTTATTCTGGATCATGAATTAGTTAAATTAACTTGGAGTAATTAATGTTTTTTTATTCATTGAATTTGGATTCTTGTTTAGCTGAGCTGCCACGCTTTCATTTAATTTCATGTATTGGGAGGCAACTCCTTACCTGTTCACATTCACATATTCATGATTTCATATAGTAGCTGCTGCTATTCATTATTATCAAACATCAACAAAATTAACAACAAGATGTCTAATCTAACCCATGACTTTTGACACTTTGGTTTTCTTAAAAAAATTAAAAAATAAAACCGCTTTCTTAACTATATTTCACATTTGTTTAATTAAGATTGTGTTAGATATTGAGTTTATATTTTATTTTGAAAATGCTTTTTAATATATATTTGAGTCAAAATAGTTATTAATTTAATGTATTAAAATTAAAATTAAAATTATTTTAGAAACTATCAATTTAATTGTATTTTTACAAAATCTTTGCTAAACACGCTAAGATATCTAACAATAATGCTAGTATATGTTTTTGTATTGCTGTACTCTTAAAACGCATCAAGTTTTGCTTTGAAAACAAAAGGGACATTATGTTATAAATAATATTGTTTTTGCTCTTATTTTTAGTAAAAATCAAAACAGTTTATTGTTTTTTTTTTTTAAATTAGTGTGTATATATATATTTTAAAAAATATAATAACTAATTATCAAATATTATACTCATAACACTCATCTTAACTCACAGTAATGCATAAATGATAGTAACAGTGTTTATATTGGTTGTTTTTTAGAGTATTTTTTATTTAAAAATAAATAAAAATTATATATTTTTTTATCTTTTTAAATTTATTTTTAACAATAATATATAAAACAATCAAAAATATAAAAAAATTTAATTTTAACCATTCTTTTTTTAGACCGTACACCAAGGAAAAGCTGAAGTAGAATATAAACTTCTTAAAAAGCATGTTATTAAAGCATAAGCTAACGTGGCCCTTAATTTTAAATTCCCAAATTACCACTAGGTTGTTGGCGTAATTATAGAAGAGGTATTTCAAATCAAAATGCGGCGGGATGAACGGAATGATTATCGACTGGCTTGTCTGTCTCCCCCTTCTGATGTGACTTTTACTGTCTTTTTATAATTATAGTATAATAAATATGACATGGATATTCGTAGGAATATCTTCTTTTTTCCAACCAAACCTCGTCCCTTACAGAGCGTGGAAAACACGGTCCAATAACAGCAGAGGCATGGCTCTTATTTAAAGAAAGTGAAGGGCACAAACATTCGTTTTCACTCCATGTTCATCATTGCAGGAGTCCACGGGTTTGGTGGTGTTTTGACATTGCAGAAAAGTGCAGGATGAGGAAAGAGAGTGAATGTTGTATAGTAGATTTTATTTCCCTCTTTTTTTTTTTCTTTTTCTTTTTCATTCACAAAGAGTTATGATTTTTAAATCTAAATACAACTTCTCCTTATTACTAGCTTTTATATCCGCGCGATATTGCGGGTCATTTTTTTTTATAAAAAATATTAAAAAAACAAATCTTTAAAAATCTTGAGTTTTTCTACAAAGTTATACTTAAGAATCTTGGGTTTGGCTGCAACGCTTAACCTAAGAGTAATATTTATAATATTAATAATAAAATTAAACTTGCATGACCCAAGTTTAAGTAAGCCTGATTGTAACACCGGATCCAAGAATATCGGATGTGGGTCTGGTTATAAGGTCGTGTCATAAAAGTGTGATAATTAAATAGATTAATTAAAAAAAACAAAGAAAAAAAATCAACAAAAAGAAAAACTAATGAAGAAAAAAAAAGAAATTGAATCAATTCGGTTAACCCTTTAAACCAGGTTATCCCGTAAAACCTGGGATTTGCGTCATGAAAATTTGATAACTAAATAGAAAAAAAAATGACTGGTTTACCTAAAATTAACCGGGTTAACCCATCAAACCAAGTTAACCCGTCAAGCCCAGGATACGTGTCATGAAAGTCTGATAATTAAATAGAAATAAAATTAACTTTAACAAACTAAACTAAATGAAAAAAATAACTCGTCAAATCAGGTTAACCCATCAAACTCGAGATTCATATCATGAAAATATGATAACTAAATTAAAAAAAATTAACATTAACAAACTAAATCAAACAAAAAAAATTCATTAAAAAAATTAAAAAGAAAAAACAAAAGAAAAAAACAGTCATATAATATAATACAATATAATAATAATTATAATGAAAAAACATAGGGAAAGCTAAAGCTAAAGTTAAATTCTCAACCAACTCGATATTAAAAAAATAAATTTAACAAAAATAATTTAAAAAATAAACATGTGGGGGAAACACTGCAACCAAACAAAAATTATGTAAGGGAAACACTATAGTAATCCATAGTGTTTTTTTTTTTTTTTTTAGAAAAGCTACAAAGCTAAGTTCTCAACCAGCTTAATATATATAAAAAAACTTAGATCCGTGTAATGAAAGTATGATAACTAAATTAAAATTTTTTTTCACATTAACAAACTAAATTAAATAAAAAAAATCATTAAAAGAAAAAAAACACAAAGAAAAAAGAAAAAAAAAAGGAAAACAAAAAACGAAAAAAAAAAGTCAAGTGTTTCACTGTGTGCACAGTGATACATTATATGTAAAAAACAGAAGAAAAAAAAGCAAGGAAAAAAAAAAAACAAAGCTGCTGCAGTGGAAAAACTCACGTGTTAAAAAAAAAAAACATGTAAAAAAAAAAAAAAAAGGAAAAACTGCTACAGAAAAAAAAAACCAAAAAACAAATGCGACAAAAGAAAAAATGAAAAAAAAAACTGCAAAAAAAAAAAAAACAGACTATGGATTGCATTGTGCAGTCCACAGTAAAAGGCTTAAAAAGGAAAAGGAAAAATAAGAAAACAAAACAAAGGCATACGCCATGGGTTTTTTTTTTTCTTACATAAAAAATATAAAAAAATGTTAAGATCTAAGAGTGTTATGTCTTTCTGCAAAGATATACTAAAGAGCCTTTGGTCTAGCTGCAACGCTTGACCCTAGAGTAATATTTATAATAATATTAAACTTATATGACTCAAGTTTAAGTGAGTTTGGTTGTAACACCAGACCCAAGAGCCTTGAATGTGGGTCTGGTTGCAAGGTCGTGTCATAAAATTATGATAATTAAAAAGCAAAAAAAAAAAAACAAAGAAAAAAAAACCACATGAAAAAAAAACTAATGAAGAAAAAGAAAAAAAAAATTTGAATTAACTGGGTTAACCTTTCAAATCAGGATAACCCATCAAACCTTAGATTCGCGTCATAAAAGTTTAATAACTAAATAGGAAAAAACAAATTGACGGGTCAACCCATAATTAACTGGGTTAACCTGTCAAGCTTGGAATACGTGTCATGAAAGTCTAATAATTAAATAGAAAGAAATTTAACATTAACAAACTAAACTAAATGAAAAAAATTAATTAAAAAGAAAAAAAGCAAAAAACATATATATATATATATATATATATCTAGTTAACTCGTCAAACCAGGTTAACCCGTTAAACTCGGGATCAATTAACAAACTAAATTAAACAAAAAAAATTAAAAGGAAAAAAAAACTAAGAAAGAAGCCAAAAAAACCCATAAAGGCATAAAAAACCAAAACAAATACAGAAAAAAAAAAACAAAAAATAATATATATTATAATATAATAATATAATTATATTTATAATTATTATATATAATAATAATTATAATAATTATATATAAGTATAATTAAAAGGCGTGGGGAAGCTACAGTGCTTTCCCCACGCCTTTTAGAGTTCTTTAATTATTATTATTATTATTAAAACACATACTTTTTCTTTAAACTTCAATAATTATTAAAAATCTAAAAATATAACTTCACTTGTTAGATTTTATATTTATTTTTTAAATATTATCAATTTAAATTTTATAAATATCAGAACCATTAGAAATTTATAGGTGTTTGGCATTGTGGTGGAAAAGTGTTTTTTAAAAAATTCAATTTTTTTTTGCTTTAAATTAATATGTTTTTGATGTTTTCAAATGATTTTGATGTGCTAATTTCAAAAATAATTTTTAAAAAATAAAAAAAAAATATTATTGGCATGCTTTTATGAGTGAAAAGCACTTTGAAAAGCAACAGCAACCACACTCCCAAACATGCAGGACCTGTTGGATTAGTCAAGACATATATAAACTAACTCGATACTATATTAATTAAAAAAAATAATTATATATATTAAAAAGGAATGTGTGGGAAAATATAAGAGGACACCGACACTCCAACACCTCCATTCTCAAATCCCATTCACAAAATCAACCGCAGATCCCCCGCTCCTTGTATTATAATTTTTATGCCATAAAACAGAGTGAATTCAGCCCATCACGATCTCCCCGCCATCAATATATATATATATATATATATATATATATATATATATATATATATATATATATTAGAATTGGCTAAAAGAATCTTCAGAAATATAACAAGCAAAATCTTTGCTCAAACCCGCGACATTTTTCCATTTATAAATCCAATTTTCTCTTCTTCTTCCTCACGTATCCACCACTCTTCTCCATTTTAGATAAAAAAACACAGTCAACCTATCCTCCTTGAAATCGCAGCAAAAAGCTGACATCTCCTCCTCCAAACTCACATGACATCTTCTCCTCATCTCCAAGCCTCTAGCGAGTGTTTTTTTATAAAAACATTGTCATCCCAAACTCTTACTTGAGCTTCCACAGTATTACCATCACTTAGCTGTCAACAAATCAAGATAAATACCCTATCTTACTATTAATTTTATGGATTTCATTGTTAATTTATGATTATTTTATTTTATTTAGTTTTGATTTGATTATTATTTGTGTTGAGTTTAATATATTAAGAACTGTTTGAATTGAGATAAACTAGGTATGATTGCATGCAATTGATAGTGTAAATAACATCAATTAGTGTTTACATTGAATTTTAAGATTACTTATCATAATTGAAGCTTTTTATTTGAATTGTGATAGATTAGATATGAACAATCAGGATTTAAATTGAATTTTAAGATTAATTTTTATAATTAAAAAATTATTTTGAATTGAGATAGTTTAAGCATGACATTTGATGCAATTGATGTTATAAATAATATCAAGTAGGTCAAAATTAGATCAATTAGAGCTTGCGTTTAATTTTATAATTAATTGCTATAGTTGTGGATTTTGTTTAATATGAGATAAACTAGATATTAATTGATGCAATTATATATGATTTCATGCAACATCAATCAAGTAGAAATTAGATTGTTTAGACTTTGCATTGAATTTTAGGTTTAATTGATATAATTGAGGATTTGGTTTGAATTGAGATAAATTAGGCATGTATTAATGCAATTAGATATGATTTTATGCAATTAAGCATGTAAACATTAATTATATAGAAATCAAACAATTAGGTTTTGGAATGAATTTCTTTTATTAATTACCAGAGTTAGAGATGTTATTTGAATTGAGATAAATTAGATATTAATTGATGCAATGTTTTTTTTTTAGGAATTTGTCTTTGAGTTTTTTTTTTTTTACAAAATATTTTATAACATGTTTATATTATGCCATTGTGATGCCATTTGTCTTCCTCATAGAAACAATAATATCACTTACAATATAGAGATAATATGTTGTTGAATGCTACTTTAGACATGTCACTAATGAATGTTAAACAAACTATATACTAAGAACTTAAGTGAAATTATAATAATATTAAAATAGATATTATTTTGATCTTTTATTTTAGAAAATATCAATATTTTCTATTATTGAATTCATATGATGTCAGTTTTGAGATTATGATTCAATCATTAATCCAAATAAATTGAAAATAATGGAGTTGTATATAAAATAATAAAATAAAATATAAGGCATGAAAAAAATTGTTATAAATATGAAGTGAATAGTAAAAAAATTGCTATAAAATAATAAATTAAAGAATTAAATGAATAAATAAATAAAAGCTGTAAGGCCTGAAAAACCTTGCTCTCTTTTTCAACTAGTTTCTCCTCTCTCAACATTCATGAGCTCACATAATAAAAACAAAATTTAAAATTGAAATGTAAATATATAAAACAAGGATAAATATGTAAAAATTGTAAAATGGTGGGGACCATGTTGTAATTCAGCGCACCTGAATTTTGCTTGTAGCTGAACAATAGAATGAGAGGGCAGCTGTGATAGTTCAATATTAGTCATAAGTTTTGTTTATAATTTGTAATTGTAAGGTAACTGTAATATAATTTGTTATGAGAGAGAAGCTAGTCTTGTGTTATGAAGGATGGGTCACAAATAACTCCATGGAGTTGGCCTGAAGGAGAAGAGCTGCGACCTGGCAATGTGCTCCTGTTCAAGATTACAGGAAACTCTTTGCCGAGAGTCTCGCTCCGGTTAACCGGCGCTAATCCAAAAAGAGTTTACAATCACAAGGGCACTCACCGATTTAACAGCCATATGTTTGCACCGGAGATAAAAACAGAACATGTCTTCAAACTTCAAGCAAAGATTCTAATCATTTTCAAACAATTTCTACAAGTGTAACACTAAAACGCAAGTTGTAATGATAGACAACAGTTTTAGAAACTTGAGGACAGAACAATCTTAAACAACAGCAGAATTGCTTGATGACACAAGAATGGTGATGAACCTCTGTTGCATTTTTATCAGACAAAGCAATAATGATGCTTTTTTTTTAAAATATATATATATATACAAGAATGGTTTGCCAAGAACTTCACTGAAACAGGAGCACAAGTCATATAAGCATATAAAGAAACAAGTTACTAAAATAAATAATTGCTATCAGAAAAAGAAAGCAAGAATAGCATAAATCCTGTAACAATTATTATTGAAAGCATGCCTGCCATAATAATCAGCAATCCACGTTACAACTTCCTACAACCTCGTACCGACGCTTGAAACTTCTGAAGAGAAAAAGTAATGCTATTTATCCATATTGTACTAACCAGACCATCCATTGCTAAAATCTTGTGTAACAGGAAAGATGCTCCATGGAATTGTTCAAACATCATGGATGCAACAAGGAGCTTTTGCAATGCATCAAACCATAAGAACTGGCACTCACTGATCATATCAAGCTTTTGCAGGTCGTGGAATTAGTCGAGGTGATCATATATTATTAGGTATGAGCGCAAGCTGGCCTAGACACCATCATTAATAATAATAAAAAGAAAAAAAGAAAAAAGAAGAGACAAGCACATGCTTACTATTCTTGCAAGATTTACTCATTAACATGCCGATTCTAGCATTCCTCCCCATCCAAACACAGGATAACTCTACAATACCTTGGCATCATTCCTTTTTGTCAAAGCCCAAAAGTTTCTTCAACAAATCCAAATGAAAGCCTTAACATCAAAGAGAATGATAAGAGTTTATGATCTGGACGGACAGGAAAGAAAAGAAAAGAAAGAAAGAAATAACCATGACCCCTAAAAGAACAAAACAACAATATTAACCTTCCACAACACAGAACCTTTCATCCAAAAAGGCTGGATCAAGCTACGTAGCGATCCTTTTGACCAACGATCCAGCTGATTTCTCCTATAAACTAAAGAATCGAAACTAAAGACGAGTTGGATTGGACTTCATAAGTCCACCCCCCATCAACTTAAATGCCCAAATTGACGTGTTTCAACTGAAGCAGCAGGTAAAAGTATCTCCATATCACAGCTACTACAATAAATTCTCTAGTACCATACCAGATTACCTTACCTGAACTTAAAGCTTACAAAACATGAAGAGAATAATAACAGGGAGCATACCTTTCTGTGATCAAGTATTCCTTCAAAAGGCAGCTCCAGTTCATCACTAGCTATAACTGGTAACAAAGGACAAAATCAATATTTAATGAGACAACAGAAAAGCTGGATCGATAAAGAAAGCCGAAGCCAAGGATCCAATGTACTTACTCCCGCATGCCAACTCGAGCTCCTGCTTTCCCTCCCTCTCCAGCTGTCCCCTCCCCTACCATCAGCACCTCTTGCTTCTGCTACAAGTTTGGCACGTATCTTCCCACCCTGGACAAACAATGCAATATACTATGGTACTACACCTTAAAATATACAGACAGAGCACAAAATAGGAAAAAGCAACAGTGTAGTCACAAGGATAGCACATGAAAGATGACAATCAAATTTTAATTTAGTAAAAATAGAGCATCACAGTGGAAACAAAGGATAACATGACCAGAATCAGTAAGCATCACAGTGGAAACAAAGGATAACATGACCAGAATCAGTACACGATGCATCATATTCTCAAGCAAGCTGGCAAACCCCACTTCGAAAAACTCATTAATTTCCAATGTAGAGAATCAAAGATCAACAATAATCGTATCTAGAGCACTGTACTCTGTTTCCAGACTTTTGTTTGAAATTCATCAATGTTATATTCCCAGCAGGAACTGCTTAAAATATATATTTAAAGAAAAACTGATGTAAAGAAGAGAAAGATGGATTGAAAACATTCCACAAACAGACTTCCCGAAACCACGACGAGATCTCACATAATAATATAAGTAAAATGGTACATTAAAAAACTCAAAAGAGAGAGTGGATCTAGGAAAGTTTTCAGTTGAATGATCTTCATTTGTACGAGGAAAATCTCAAGTTCTATAATATTATCTACAAGGGGAAATCCAGGACTATTACTTGTCTATATATAAGCTCTAGTTACTGTTTAATCCACCTACTTTAAATTGGACTCCAAAATAGGAAAACATAAATTTGAGTGCTTTAGAAATGGAAGCACAAAAAATATAAAATCCTTTATCAATAGCCAACAGCAAAAAAATGAACCACGCTAAAAATCCTGGACACCAGCTACTCAATTTTTCTACTGAAAAATTAGAGAAAAACACTGATCAAGCAGGTAGTAGATTCAATGATCATAGACATTTCATTAATTTGGATTAAAAAAAAACCTTTAGGCCCTCATCGGATCTTGACCACCGTTAAAATTTAACTAGTTTAAGCAAAATCTTACGGCATTTCTTTTGAGCCTCCCACGGAAGAAAAACAAGGTGGTCCTCTTCGATTCACTTTCTGATGTGCTTTTGGCATCACACAAACTCACATTGGGTACGCAAGCAAGAATTAGGTCTTTCTCTAGAAAAACTTGTCCTGGTTTGTGACTCTGACAATTGCTGAAGTTCCCGTTGCTACGTCAAAAACAGTATACCGGTATATAATTCAACTAATTAAATTTTAAATTTAATTTTTAAAAATTATTAATAAGTTTTATAAATCTCAAAACTATTAAAGATTTATATAATTACTAACTTTAAAATTTATAAAATTAATTAAGGTATATGTAAACTAGCTCAAACACCCATATTAATAAAATATAAAAATAAATTATCAGCCATGTCTTGTATTGATAATGGGAAAAAACACAACGAATAACACACCAAAGTTTCATTATCAATGAGAGCATAGTCTAATTAAACCTGCATATCATATATTAAGTAAACACAATACAACATAACTAACTAAGATAAAATGTATTAATTATTACAAAAAGTGAGATGCCTGAACTTTAATTTTAATTGAAATTACTTAAAATATATTAATTAAAAAATATTGTGATATTTTTTAATAGTATAACATTTAATTTTCACTTAGTTTTCGACTTATATTATAACATATTTTTTTAGTTTTTTTCATGCTGCCCTTCATAAAATTTTAAGTACATGCTTATTTTATTATTGTTTAATTAAATAAAATATTGAAAAAATAACAAAGTTACAAAAATCAAATGAGTTTATAGTACAAAATCAAATATCTTATTTTATATTTATCTTTCAATTTTTCGGTTTTTTTTTTTATTTAGTGTCAATAACTTTTTTTTTTTTGCATTTATTGACACATAATTTTCAATTTATTAAATTAAATATATTAATTAATTTTTTTGATTTGTAATAAAGATTTTTTCTTTGCATTAAAAACACCTGCATATTTATTTTTTGGTGTTAAAATACTTTTAATCCTACTCATGACAAATCACGGGTTAACTTACTAGATTTTAAAATCATTTATTAAAAACTTACATGCAATTAGAAAAAAAATATTACTAATGCTTATATATATTTTTTTTAAGTTTTAAAAAATTTGATTTGGTATTCAGAGGTTGTAACTTAATTATAAGTATTAAATGATATGGCAACATATAAATGCGAATTCATTAATGGATATGTTATATAATTATCTTCAAAAACAACTAAAAAGGATTAGGGCTCACGGTACACACATACTTATTACATCCTGGATTGGAATATCGTGACGGTGATTTTAGCCTCTTTTTTTTTCTTAATCATTGGCGTGGTTCCTGGGAATAAAATATGTTTTGAAAAGTTATTGTTATATAAACTGGAACAATTTAGTTTTTTTTTTTATATATTTTTAAATTATATAAAAATGATTAAATCATTCTTAAAAGCAAAATTTATTTAACTAGGATGTAGAGTTATTTTTATTAATTTTTACTTTTTAAAGCATAATAAAATGATTAAATTACTCCTTTAAAATTTTAAATTTTCTTTAACTAGTATCCATATGCTTTTTCATGTTTTCATCTTGATTTTTTATTATAATTAAATTGATTGAGGGATAATTCAGTATTTTAATAAATATAAAATATTATTAAAAAAACAAAATTGATTGGCATATACAATGCACATACTAACATATGGGATGTATTTGCACTATTTTGATGATACGTGATGAGGCGTTTAATGATTAAATAGTGGCTTCCAGGAATAAATTTGAATCAACTTAGTGGCTCCTTTATCCCTAAGCAACGTGTATGACTTAGTGACCTTTGATTTGACACTTACAAATTTTTTTTTCTTTTTCTTTTTAGATTTTTGTGCTTAACTCTTCAAATTTTTTAAGTAGCTCTTCAATTTGTTTTTTTCTATAGATTTAGTCATTGTTTTTTTTTATTACTATTTTATTTGAAATAATTTTTAAAATTAGATTTATTTTTAAAATTTCATCCTCCTCTAATTTTTTTCATTTGTCAGATTTAGTCCCTATTTTTTTTATTGTTATTTGTTTTATTTGATATGATTTTAAAAACTAAATATTTTTTATGATTTCACCCTCCAATTTTCTTTTTTTTATCAAATTAAATTTTTATTTTTTTTATTACTATTTTTTTATTTAGCAAAAAAAATAAAATAAATTGATTATTTTTTTTTCTATGTCATCCTTCACCATTAAATTGGTTAGGAATTGAGTTTCTTGGTTGAGTTGAGTCTAAAATTTCATGGGTTATGAGTTTGTAAGATTAATTTAAGTTTAAAAGATTTGTTCAATTTACTAAAGTTTTTTTTTTTTAAATTCATATTTTTCAGTTTTATCCTTTAGTATTTATTTAATTAGAGATTGTGTGTGTAAAATATTTTTCACTAATTTTGAAAAATTATGGGGTTATCTTAGGTTATTTTATTTGTTATTCTTGGTTATGAATAGTTTTTTTTTTTAATTTGTTTTTATATTAAATTATAAGCACAAGATTTCATTTTATAATATTTTATTTTGTTTACTTTTTGGATTGTTGCTTTGATGGCACTTGCCTGTATCTTTGAGTGTCAACGCACAATATTTTGCAATAATATCAAAACCATCTTGAATAGCTTTTTTTAGTGGTTAAATTTTTTTCTCTCTCGGGTATGATATTAACATTTATTTTTTTATAATTAGTTATTTTTATTTTTCGTTAATATTTTTTTAATTATATTATTAAATTAATATATCTGGTTGAATCCATTCAAAATATTGACTGAGATCTCATATTTTTCTTTTTTAAAAAAAAAAAAACAATGGTGTCTCTTAAACGGACAAATTTAAGATCGCCCCGGCCATCTAGTAATTTCACCACACGTGATAAAATTCATATTTCAAACTTTTTTTTTTTATGTATGTAATAGAAATAATTACAAAACAAAACCCCAAACTTTGATGCATTTCACAACCTGGTCCCAACGCATGAAATTTTCATAAGACACCACATAGACCTGTCACGTTAAACGTTAATAAACAGCTGGAAGCCCGCGAGGCAAAATTCTCTTCTTCTGTTGGTCTGTTCTCGCGTAAAACCACTTCATAAGTACTTTTAATTTTAAATTGCTTTTTAAAATATATTTTTAAAAATTATTTTTAACATTAATATATAAAAATAATCTACAATACTAAAAATATAATAATTTAAAATAAAAAATAATTTTTTTTAAAATTTATTCAAAAACATCCAAGACGGACATAACCTAGCATACCTGGCCAAGTATATAATAAACATAGATTGTCGATGAGGAAGGCATGGCGCACGGTTCTTCTATATATCGTTTTGAGCTCAGCTGTGTGCATTCAACAGTTCCATCCATTAAGAAAATGACGATATTATAAAAGGTAGCAAAATTATAGCAATGGTATATATAACAAGTGTGCAAAATAAAAACTATATCACTTGTAGTAAACTCCCCATAGCAGATTATAGCAAAATCCATGCATAAACTACTTGCAGAAGACAGAAAAATACACATAAACAATGAAAGTACTGTGCAAAGGGAGGCCACAACCCACCTTTTATGAATGCAATAACCATTCAAATTCAAATTCAAATTCAATTGTGTTCCAGCACCTAAATGGCCTCGTATCAAAAGCCCTACCTCCTAAAATATGGAATCATCTGTATACAGAACGTAGCTCAGAAGGATATGAGGTCATCCTTGGAGAATGGCTGCTTCTTTGGGTCTTGCGCACCTTCGGATGCACTCCCTCCCTTCTTACCAAATATCATTTCATCAAGATCATCCATCATATCATCACTGCTCCCTCCGTGGGTTCCACCTTGTGGACCTGCAGGTTTCCTGATCAAGGCATCTTCTTTGGCATGAATGGGTGAATCAGGCTCAACAGCAACAGGAATCAAAGCAGGTTCGGGTACAGCAGGAACCACTGGTGGGGTCTTCAACTCTTCATACTTTGAGAGAACTTTCTGGATTTCGTCATTCACATTCAAACCTTCAAAAAGAAGAGCCTCGTTGTCTCCTGCTGTCTCGATGATTCTTTGAACAGTCAGTTGTGACTGATGACACTGCTGGATTAGTGTAGTTGCCAAACCATCCTGCCAATTGAAACAAAGAATTCCATTCGGTGATCTCAAAAACGAACCAAATGACCAGATATTGTGAAAGACATATCCTATGTTCTTTTATTTTATCTAATAGCAATCCCATCAATGATGGGAAGAATTGGCATATTTCCCACTTCAAATCACTACAAATCATCTTGACCTAATCGTTCTAAGATATTATAGCTACGCATATCTAAAGAAATCACACCCAATGGCAGATCCTCACAGAGATTAGAGAGGGCAACAGCCTCCCCTAGGATGTTTACATTTTTTTTAACATCTATAAACATTGAAAATGAACCTCCTATGAAAATTGAAAATGTAAACTGTTTCTTTGAAATGCATTTTAATTCTCCAATTCTCTAGAAAACTAGAAAACATCAAAATATTTGTTGTCCATATTCTCCACTATAAAAATTACGGGCCTTGTTTGGTTCATCTAGTGTTTTATGGCTATTACTTTTATTATTTTCAATTTACGCCAACCAAGACCCTTATTTTCTATTTTATAAAATTTGTATTCAATAGATATGTTTTCTTAAATCTTAACTTTCCATGGTGAAATCTTTTTAGAATAAATATGAAAACTATAGATATAAAAAGAAAAAAAAAATCTTAAAGTAAGCTTTTCAAATTCAAATCAGTCCCGAAACTCAAATTTTATTTGTAGTGGATCCTTGGTTTCAAATTTTCATGTTCTTTTCAAAACCAAATGTCTCTCTCCCTCATACATAATTATCATTTTCAAGGAAAAGAAAAACACATGGTTAAAAAGAGTCAAAATATTTTTCCTCTTTCACACATTTTTCAAGTAATATTTGTACAAGGTGCTCAATGTTCTAGATCATTAATATTAAACTAAAATATATTGAAATTTAAACTATTAATTTTATTTGAGTTTTGACCAAATTAAATTCATTGCTCCGAAATTGACATGAAAAGATTTGAGTGCTGATACAGCCTCTATATTTAGCCATATTCTTGCACCTCCTAGAATCTTGTTCAAAATCCACCACTAATCAAGCCATTATTTGTACTTGTAAGACACCTTATCTTAATTGCTGAGGATGAGTTTTGTTTTTTTAACATCATTTACATAAGCAGTAGTACAGCATGATTCCCCAAAATTCAAACAAACTAAAATTTGAATCGATTTCATGCCTTCATGTTCTTGGAAAGAAAAAGAAGCAGTAGTAACTTGCAAAAGTCTATTTCCACTCGTTTACCTAGAATGATTAATTGGACATAGTAAACAGTCATAATATGACTGCACTGGAAACAATCATTTTCACAGTTGACCCTGGACAAAGACATCAACATCTACAGTCAAAAGACCCAAAACTAATCACTTTTATGCATGATCTTTAAAAATAATAATCATCAGATAATCAGAACTCACATATGCATGTTGCCATCCCTCCCACCAACTCCTAAGAATCCCTAAACGTATACCAATTCAGTGGCACTGATTTAATGCAAATGAAAAATGTTTACAATTAGAACTTCAAATATATGCACATACCTTTTTCTAATGATATACATGATGTATCTTGAATCATGTATGTATAATTTGATAGTTGCATGGTATTGTATGATGGAGTTGACACATAGGGTTATATTGAAGCTTTGGTATGAGAAAAGTATAGTAGTATTCTTTTAAGCAGGTTGACTGTTCTTGAAATAGTTTAGGAATGCTCGGTTTTAAGGTGAAATTCTGCCGAATTTTTTTTTTTTCTCATCCATTTTCTGGACACGTGGGAAGCCACCAAACACTCTTTGATCAATGATTTGTGGGCAGTTTAACAAGGTTCTGGAAACAATTAAACTTGTTGGCATGCTCATAAATTTGAGTCATGATTGAAGCAAAATCACTATTTACAAAGTCAGAATTTGGAATGGTTAAAATCACTGATAGAATTGCAATGTTAACAGGTTTACATTCTATCAGTTTTTAGTGTCTTATAAATGAATATTGGAAGTATTCATTCTAATTGCGACACTTGGACTTCTTTTAGTGGACTTGAGTCATCAGGGATGGCATTTATATAGATAAGAGTGTGCGCACTTCTGTGAGGGTTCCCACCCCCCCACCTGAAAAAGGGCCACCTTATAAAGAATGTTCTCCATTGTCAATACAAAATCTAGAAATTAGAAATGCTTTGTTTTTTCTTTGACTAGCATGTCATATTTGGACGTGAAAATCTTGTTATTCATTCTCCTTAAAAAAAATCCCTCGAAAACAGCCTTAGTTTTTCACAATTCAACAGGTCCAATATGGTTAAACAGGTCAGTTTGATATCTTTGGCATGTTAGTTAGTTTGCCAAAGTCAAGTGAAAGTAAATGAACAAAGAAGTCATACACATAAACAACAGGAAAAGTTCAGGCATCTCATATTTGAAGTAGGATTATTGAGCCAAATTTTTTTATCTAATCAAAATCAATACATCCACATCAAATTAATTGAAGATCGAGAACTTGTAAGATTAGAAGTACCTGTAATGCATCTTGTTGAGGTGAAGAGGACAATACTGTTGTGAGAAGCTCTATGCTGTTTCTTGCCACATCAAATGCTTCCTTTGTCTGTTCAGCTGTAAAGCTTTGCAGAGGAATATCATGCTGAATCTGATGTGTAAGACTAGCATCCACTTCTGGAGCCGACACAGAACGAGGTGGGGTGAAGATAGGCACTAAACTCTCATTGTCACGACCAGGGAATCGGATACCCCTTGATTTTAAACTCTTCAGAAAAATATGAAAAGGTCAAGAAACAATAATGGTTTGAGAAATCATAAATCTGCACTAGTCAAATTATTGCATGGATATATCTTCTATACAACACTGCACAATAAAGAACTTGCATATTTTTCTTACAAGACAATTTATTTTCACAGATATTCAAAGCAAACAAATGCTTTCTCAAATTTAAATATGGAAAACACGAGCAAGCATAGCCTAGCAGTTGCATACCCCATAGTTTCCTTCAGCAAAGCAAGTTAAGAGTCCTAATAACTCCAGTTTATTTGGTTATTATGTAATGGAGGAGGGCTACCCATTGTGTAGCTCAAGGCCCAGCGGGTCTCCTGATGAACCCAAAAAAGTACATAAATATGGAACACTTCATTTAACTTCTATAGTGTATTTTTGCATATTTACCCACCCAACTTGATCAAAGTGATTTTGATAGTATGACTCCCTTTCAATCAAGATTGTATAGGCTAAGAATCACATTTCATCAAGCAGAGAAGACTTTAGGCTTTACACTATAAGAAGGCTGAAAACCAAATACAAACCAAAATCCAATTTGATCCAGTAATAGGAGCTAATAGGAGAGAGAGAGAAAAGGATCGCATAGCTGAACTTGAGACAGATATTTGCATTAAACTCAGGATAATATTCCCTTGCTAACAAGCCACAAGTTAATTGAAATTAGGATGTTCCTTTTCTCAACCCAGTTTCTTAAGGCAAACATTCAAAAAGTGAGATCACTAAGAAACAAAAATAAGGAATACCTTGTATGTTTCTTCATAAACAGGTAAATAACGCAGCTCACTAGTTGACTCTCCCCATGCTTCAATGAGCGTCAAAGCTTTATTCCTATTATTGACAGTAGTCTGAGGATCATCAATCAACTTCACAATTTCATCAAGAACCCTCTCAGCTGCCACCTCTGAGAAAGCTTTCTCACAATTCTTAGCACATGTTTCAAGCAACATTAAAGCTAAATACTGTACCCTAGCATTTTTTATCATGATCCTCTTCTTTATTCCACGAATCAATTCAACACTACTAACTTTTTCATGATTGATCATATCACAAATATCAAGATTCATGGCCCAATCAGGCTCATCAAGTGTCTCAGCTGTGGCATCCTCGACAAGTTTATCTTCTTGGTTAGGACCTTGTAATAGCTCCTTCACCTTGAAGCTCATTGAGCTCATGCCCGCACTCATCTTTCGACCCACCTCGGCACCTCCAATCTTGAGGCGTTCACCAAAAGCACTGACCTTCTCCATCAAATTGTCACTCATCTTTGCAGCCTTTTTGAAACCCTACCACCAAATCTTCAAATTTTTGTTGTCCTGAAAAGTCAATGACCAACATAAATCAGAACAAAATCATGCTATGTCTCATAGCTGAGAGCAAAAGGGAAAAGAAAAGAGAGTTTTTCACATTCTGAAGTGACAGGAGACAGAAAAAGATTCAAAATTGAACTTCCTTTTTTAGACCTAAATTTTTCCCTTAAAAAAGCATAATCTAATTAGAGAATATTAGAACAAAAAATTGAGCAAAGTCAACTCAACTATCTTTCATAGTTGATCAAAATTCAGAGTTTCTCGTTCTTCTGAAACCACAAAAAAATAGTAGACTCGAAAATCCTAAGAACCCTCAAAATTCTGCTACTTAAATTGATGAGCTGAGCATATTACAAAACCTAAAATTCAAAACTCATAACTAGAATTCTACAAACCCAAAATTCCTTAATCTCCGAAAGCCAACCTATTGATCCAAAACCCAAAAACCCCGATATAAAAAAAAAAAAGAAAAAAAAAGTCACAAGAAAACCACTGAATGCTGTTTTCTGGGTCAATCTTAGTCTGTGTGTGTGTGTCAATCTTAGCATATTACAAAAACTAAAATTCAAAACTCATAACTAGAATTCTAAAAACCCAAAATTCCTTAAATCTCCGAAAGCCGACCTATTGATCCAAAACCCAAAAACCCCGATATAAAAAAGAAAAAGAAAAAAAAAGTCACAAGAAAACCACTGAATGCTGTTTTCTGGGTCAATCTTAGTCTGTGTGTGCATGTGTGTGTGTTAAAACCCAAAAAACACTCACAAATCACAAAACTCTTTTGTCCTTTAAAATAAAAAAAAACCTTCTCTTCTTAGACATGATCAGATCAAATTAATGACAAAAATCTGATAAAAAAAACCCACTTTATCGTTCACTTTTAAGAAAAATAAGAAGATAAATTACCTTAGCAGTTTGTTGTTGTTGTTGTTGAGTCTGAGTCAGTAAAGACTTGACGATGATGATTTTTCCTGGGAGCTGTTCCAGTTTCTTATATAGTAATGTTTCAGTTATTTTATTTTTCGTTTGTACTTCTCACTTTCACGAATAAATTATAAATTAGTCCCTTTATATTTTCGTGAAACTGCCTTAAAAGGTCATTTTAGTTTAAAAAATCGATTAATTATTAATCTGTATTAAAAATAATTATTTTTATTTCAGTTCGGTTTTTATTTCATAAAAAATAATCAAATAAAATAAAATAAAAAAAAATCAAACTTAAACTGTTCTCTTATCATCCCTTTCATATCCTTTTTCAGTCAACTTATTTATTTATTTATTAAATATAGAGAAGGTAAGAAAATAAATAAATATTATCTTTCATTGTTTTGGAATTAGATTTTCCTTTTTTTTTTCTTTTGTTTTATATGAGAATTTATATGCCGTAGACGTCCATGTTATTTTTTATAGAACTTTATTGACTTCATTAAACATCCCTTTATTAAATAGGTTGCTTTCTTGCTTGCTTGCTTGTCACACGGGTTTTTGAATTGTCTCCTTCCATAATTCAAACTTAGGGAAGCAGCGTCGTCGTTTCGAGTTTAGACTTTTTTTTTTCTTGCCCCTTCTTTTGGTTTATATGAGAATTTATATGTTGTAGCCGTTTACATTATTTTTCATGGAACTTCGCCAGCCAAGTTCATCCTTTTTTTCAAAATCAATAAAGCTCAAGCCTGTCACAATTAGAGCCCAACACTGATAATGAGGCCCACGAGACTTCCTAAACATATAAAAAGATATATTTTTCTTTTTTTATATTCTTCTTCTTCTAGTTTGAGATATACTTTTCTTGTTTTTTTTTTTTTTTTTTTTTTGTACTAGGGAGTGCGCGCACATTTCTAATGTATCAAAAAATTTAATATAAAAACTCATGATATTAAAATATACATATACACTGAAGTCTCTTTTTTCTTCTCTATTAACTTCTTTCTATTTTATTGATATTATATATATGGTATGAGAACCTTTATTTAATAGAAATCATAACTTTCATAGATAATTTCTCTTGCACTTTTAATAATCAAGAAAACAATGAATTTCCCCCCCTTTTAACTAAGCCAATTTACTACAACATCATTCTCATTCCAAAATACTTATCATTATATCTTTCTAAAACTAATCAATGGAAACTAGTTGTTCTAGAAGGTGCAATTCAAGCCATTTTTTATTAGATAATGCTTATGTGTCTTTATTGATGGATTAAAGCCATGTTGGTAAACCTCCTTACAATAAAGAATGTATTCATTGTTATACCAAACTCAAATTATATACATTGTATTCAATACGAACAACTAATAATAAGCACTTTAATGTATTTTTTTTATTGATATATAATCTCATGTGATTGATTATCAAACCTCTTGCTCTATTTGAACAACCCTAGAATTAGCTTTAGCCTTTTTATTGATAACTTGAGTTATATGTCTCTTCACTCAAGCCGTTTTGACTTATGACAAGTATTTAAAGAATCAATTTCGACTTATCTGCATCGTGGAAAAGCATATAATGATGAATTGATATTAGTTGGTAAGCCACTCAATCTCACAAACTTTAACTTGAATATATATTCAAAGATCTATTATTAGAGTTCAAGGACTTAATAACCATTTTAATAGCTATATCCAAACATATTACCTTCTTGAAATTGCATAGCTTACTCATAAGCTATAAATTTTTACGCAAGAATGACTTTTGTAAGCTCTCTATTATATCCACATTTGTTTATGATGTAATTATCTCTTCGATTAAAATTATTAGAGAGTCCATTTTTGCTGACAATGGTAACAACTTTAGCTTTAGTTTTTTATCTAGTCATCTTTTAAATAGAGGATGTGGTAGAAATTAGCAAGATCACCAAATTAGAAGAAATTTTAGCCAAAGAAATGAATTAGAATAGAATCAACTATGGTAGGACACCAAAATCTAATGCCAAATATGTGATTACTATAATCATAATGCCTTATTATGTTCCTTTTACTTTTTAGGTTATGGTTCTTTTCCCAAAGAAAATTATTCAGCCCCTTTAATTGTAGACATTATTGGACTCACTCGTATGAAGCTTTACATTAGCTTTGAACAACTTAAAGTTGGTGATAATAATAATTAAAAAACTTAATATCTTGCACTTAGGCTATACTTTAATTCATACACCTTAACATTCCATAAAATTATATTCCATTTTACATGTTCTTGACATAATTAATCATAACCTTTTGTACGATAATTTTCTTTAGATAATGATGTTTTATTTAAATTTCATGGTCATTTCTATCTTGTCAAGGATTGAGTTTCCATAATCATTTTCCTATCTAGCACAAAATGATATATACCAACTGTATTACTATTATAACTTAAACTTTGACTTTTTAAAAGAAAAAAATTATATAAAAAATAAAAAATACCAAAAATCTAAAAAATATATTTTTGATGTGATTACCAATTTCTAGTCAATTCATAATTTTTGGACCTTTTTCACTTATTGTTTTTATAATGATAATTTTTTCAAAAAAAAAGAAGAAAAAGAAAAAAAAATCAAACAAATAAAAAAGAAAATTTTTAGTGATTAAAATTTAATTAAAAAACAGTAAGGTCTAATTTAGAAAAAAAAAGTTTTGAATTTTATAGTGTTGTTTTTAAAAAAGAGAGATTTTTTTTTTTTTAAAAAAATAGAAACTAGAAAGTGGAGTTTGTGGAGAAATCAAGAAAATAGTAGATGGATGTGGACAATTTTAAAAATTTATTATGAAAGGAATATTTTGAGTGGTATAAATAAATGATTATACATATATAAAAGAGAGAGAAATTAGAGAGAGCATTAGCCACGGAAAAGGTTCCACATAGAAAACATCCTTTTCTATTATTTCACACACACACCAACATTACATACACAATAAAACACTTTCTTTAAAAAAAAAAAGAGAGAAGACAAAAACCTGTGACCTCTCTAAAAAAAACAAAAAAACACCAAAATAATAACCCTCATTCAATCTCACTAAAAGACCAGCCACTATCTTGCCACTACTATTAACAACATTGTCACTAGCCACTATCCTCTCTAACAAGATGATGTTGGCAGCAACTGCACAAGGTGAAGAAAGAGAGAATTAGTCTAAGATATAAAGTGAAGAAGGGGTGAATGACAAAAGAATAAATGCTAGCCACCACTACACTGATTATTCATGTTGCCACCATCAACGCCCTTTGCTCCATCAGCTTCTGTCTAAGAACACTAAACCAGTCGATGCCCTAATCTTTCATATTAACACTGATTTTTAATCTGTTTTTTATTTATTTTATTTGATTGATCAATTTTGTATTGAAGTTGTCTTGTTTTTATTAATTGAATTTAAATTTTATATGGAATTAAATTTTTTTGCAGATGTGATTTAGCTTTGTTTGAGATTGCAGTTAGCTAATATTTTTTTATATATTTTAAAATTATTTTAATATATTAATATTAAAATAAATTTTTTAAAAATAAAAAAAATATTATTTATATATATATTTCTGAATTGTTTTTTTTATGAAAAACAATATTACAAACCTTTCCAAAAGTGCTGTAACAGTTATTATCAATGAAAAATGGACACCAAAACTTTCAACAAATTTAAGATGAAAATTACAAATCTACTGATGGAATACATTTCTTTGAGGCAAGACAAGGTTCTCATTATGGAATATGGATACAGCATATAAAAGAGACGAAAGACTACTCCATGCATGGAGTGGCGAGGCCAGAATTTTTTAAAATGAGGGGTAAATTATTAACAAATATTTGATATTATATATTATATAGATATGTGTTATATAAAACAATTAATTTGATATATATATATATATATATATATATATATATATACACACACCAACTCAAGTCAAGAAAAATTAATTTAAAAATTTTTAAAATAAAAAAACTTATATTATAATTATTCTTTTCGAGATTTTATATTTTAAAACTGTTTTATAATAATTTTATTTTTAATCTCATTAAAAATATATTTCTTAATATATACAAACAAACTTTTATTTATCTATTTCTAAATCTTTCAAAGATTACGAAAGTTCTTGGCAATAATTCTATGCCGACATATGGTACATAACATCTAAAATCATAGCTTACAAGGATTGTTACAAATTAATGTTCTTCTTGCTGACTTGTTATTTTGTACAAGTGGATTAAACATAAATATTAAATATATTTTTTTTTAATTTATCTATTATGTTTCTAACTTTTTTGATCTGTCATGTACTTCACTTTTAATCACTAATAAATTCATCACCATTATTTTTTATATGAAATTCATAGCAAAATACTTATTAATTCATTAAAACTCATTTTAATTCATATCCTATATTATTATATATATATATATATAAATTGAACACCTATAAACTGTAATATTTTCAATAACTAATTAATATAGAAAAAAGAAGCTAACAATTAGTAACTAATAAAGAAAATTAATTATGTAAAGCTATTATATTAATATTTTAATATAAAAATATTTTGAAAAAAAAAAAAAAAACAATAAGGGGGCAATTGCCCCCTCTTGCACCCATGTGGCTCCGCCACTGGAGTCAAGAGCGTGTTCTACCTGGCTTAACCTAAATTGCGGAGGTAGGGGAAGAGCGCTTCTCAATTGATTTTTTTTAAAAAAACTATACAGGTGATTATTTCTTGCTATTCTATTCATTTTTTGTTTCTTTGTAGGCTACAGTTTTGATACAACAACAGCTACAGCAGCAGCAGCAGCAGCAACAATCTAGGGTTTGCATTGCAGGTAGAGGAATTGCACTGATGGATTTGAGCTGGCTTAGTGCCATATTAGTTGGGGCAGGCTGCCTTGCTTTAGGTTATTGCATCGGGACACGCCGCCCTTTTTGCTTCTTTTTAAGATTAACACGAAAAGTGGTTAGAGACACGAATACTAATCCTAGTAGTCATCATGGAAACAAGAACAATAACTCCAAAGAACCATTTGAGACTGATAAGCTCGCTGATATTCTTGATGATTTCAAGATGGTAACGCTTATTCTATCCATCTGAAAGATGTATTTTCCTTTTATTATTCTTTATTTGCTTTTATCTTTTAACCTTTTCTTTTTTAATGTAGGTTTTGGTTGTTAGAAACGATCTTAAGATGGGAAAAGGGAAAATTGCAGCTCAATGCAGGTTGCCTTTCGTTAATCATCAAGACCCTTCTCTTTGTGTTAGCTATTAGTGGAACAAGGGAGCTGTATCTTGCATTATCTTTACTGAATTGTTATCTCCTTTCTTTTTATTTTTCTAAATTCAGATAGATTTTGACTAAAGAGACTCAAAGATGGCATTCTAATTTGCTAGAGTAAACTAGTTTTATCTGAGATTTGCACACCTGATTGAATTATTTTCTGGGTTTAGAGACTGTTTTCTTCTTTGTGTAATAGACAAACAGTTTTTGAGATAGAAACAAACAGACCCTTGTAAGATAGCTGACCATTCTTTCTTTTGCGGACCCAAAGTTTGACATCATTTGTATAACAATTCATTAGTAGAAACTTCATTAATTGCAGGTTTGACAATGGAGAGATTATGTGGTTATTAAGAAATACTTTAATGGCTGATTTTCTAGCTTTTTGACCATGTGCATTTTTCTGAGACCAACTACCAAATACCTTCTGTAAACATATATCAAGGGAAAAACCGGAGTTCTTCCTGGTTCTGTAGTACAAGTATGCTTTAAAATGTTATTAAATTGTTTTATGATACTGGCTTGTCATCATATGAAGAACTACATTGAGACATTTAGCAAGTGAGTTTAGAAACCGAATTTTTTTCTCAAGTAAACATGACCTTAGCAAGTGAGTTTGGATATTTTAAGGACTATTTAGTTGCTCAAAAGTTTGGGTTACAGATCTGCTGCACTGGGTATAATGTGGTTCATGGCCTTGTTGCATCCCTGCTCTTATCAGCTTAATTGAATGTTACCATGAATGTCGCACTGCTACATGGCTTATAGGTCCAGTTGACAAGTTATTGATTTAGTGGCTTATATTTAGATCTGTATTTCAGTCTCATTGATTTTTTGAAGCAGTTGGAACCCAGGGACTGGAGGGGCTACTTTTAGCAATTGCTTTAGCACAATTGTTATTGGATTAAAATACAGTTTTAGATACCATATCCACTCATTTCACCTTTCCCTGTTTCTTTTGTTTGCCGAGGCAGAGTATCATTTGTTATTTTAATTACTGTTCTCATCTGTAGTAAATAGTTGCTTACTTAACACTTAAAAGAGTCAGTTTTTTTTCCATATTTCTTTGAACATGCAGTCCACCCGTTTAATGATAGATTAACACGATCCTCATTCACTTATCTTGCATGTTATATTTTCTAATATTGAACACTTTTCTAGTATATTTGATTGATTTTTGTGATTGGTTTTAGTCATGCAACTTTGGGTCTGTATAAAAAGCTTCTTCATCGAGCACCCAAAGCTTTAAACAGGTGCTGCACTTACTATTCTGAATGATTTGGCCTTATAGTTATGCTTTTCCTCCACACTTTTCTTTCGTCCTTTCTTTCTCTTTCATGTTTCTTCTTCCTCTTCCAGTTTCAAGGATTTTGCAAATATGCAGGTGGGAGATGTGTGCTCAGCCAAAGGTGGTCGTGAAAATTGAAAGTGAGGAGGGCATGCTTATTTTGCAAGTCAGTATGTCACAAATATTTTTTTCACCTCAGTTAATATCATCAAATTGATAATATGAGATTGTATTCTTTTATGTTTTTTCAAGGAAAAATAGACTATATCATCTAAATTGCTAGTCTATAAATGCATAGCAAATGAATTCCATGTGTCAAATTTTATATGTTCACAGCTACTAAAATTTTGCAGCCTGGTGGGATATTTGTTGACCCTTGAAATTGCCATCTCTCTTGATGACAAGTTTAGTTCCTCAGCGAATTTTTAACCTGTTCCCTCCCAGGTTATAGCCCAATTCACTATACCTACATGTGTTTTTACCTGTGCCACTATGCAGCATGGTAGTATATTTGTTGACCTATTCATCAAATTAAACTGAATATCAGTTGCCGTTGATGTGTGCATCAGATGAGAACCCTAAAAAAGAAAGCAGGCATCAAAATCAACTCTTAACAAAAGGCTAGAAAGTTTTCCTAGTACCTCTTGAGATTCTTAGGTATGTATCTCAGTTGAACATCTGAGCCCATCTTTGAAGTCAATTTCTCCTTTTCAAGATTTTTCTCAACCATTGCATTTGTGTTCACTGTTAGGTTAGTTAGATTGGTAAAAGGATCAACCAACTTATAATGCCTATTTTTATTTTTTAAGCTTCATTGGCTAAGGCATCTTTTCATTCCAAGTCTGATGTTTCAACTTTGCCCTTTTATTTTACTGTTATTAGCGCACTTCCCATTTGTTCTTATTATGTTTACCGTAATTTTTTCATTTATCTGATCTGGTTCACTCTAAAGGAATTCATTTTCAACTTTGACAGGACAGGGCAAATTCACTTAACTTACCAACCCATATTACGATTGATGCAGGAAGAACACAGATTGCTCCAAGTGGGTTGCAAAGCTGATTTGTTTTATTTAGATTGACATGATGTTGGTATATGATTGCTAATAAAATTTCATTTTCTTGGGGAGTATTATTTTTGCTGAACTTACTAGGGGGTTTTTGTTTTTTCTTTTCTTTAATTTTAGGCAGAATGGTTTATTCATGAGTTTGGTAGAATCCAACAACAGGCTGTAGAAAAATACATTTAAGCTGTAGTTAGTGGAACATGGAGGGTGGAGGCAGAAGAGTAGTTTGGCTCTTCAAAAAGGAGAAAGCAAGGAACTGCTGGAATTTGTTTGAAGTACAAAGCCATATGAGATGTGGTTTTTTCCTTACAAATTTCCAAGAAAGTAATTGTTGATGTTGATGGATTAGGAAAACTTGGAAGTATCTTGAAACTCAAACAGGCAGCCCTATTTTTGACTGCATAGGTGATCGTAGCATCATTGACCCATTGAACATATTAGCAGTTGCAGTTCTCCAATCATGTAATTGTTATTTTTCTCAAATGAATATGAGATTTTGATAGTATGGATGTTTTTCTATATTCTAATGGTGCAATAACAAGCATGAATAAGACTAGCATGTTTCCTTGAAAACCATATAAAACCCAATCTTTCTCCCATTTCGATTTTTTGGTTTTGGATGTTACTCCAAATGCTTGATTTGCTTCTTTGAAACTCTTTGTACCAGAATGTCTGTTCTAACAAGCTTGCTATCCAATTTACCTTAGATTGCATCATTTGGTCACCAACAGAACTTGGACTGAAATTATTTTTTTCTGTTGTTTCAGATTCAAGAACAGTGATGGCTATTCTGGGTAAGAGTTTCCATTCCAGTATGCGTGTGCCATATCAACTGTATGATCTGTCTGTTTCTGATCTATTTGTATTTGTTTATTAAATTCACTTTACTTGAGATCAAAAGATGGCCTACTAAATCGTGAAAGTAGATATAAGACTATACTAACTACATAAACTAGCTTTCAGAAAATATGGGAATACACGCATAAAGTAGTAAATATACTTTTACCACATTAGCAATGGAAAATGTAACTTATTTACTTGTCAACAACTTATTTACTCGAACTTCACTGTTAACCTTCGAAGTTCAAAGTTCAATATATAATTAACTTCAGATATTGATGGTGCTTCCAAATCTTATTTTCTAGAATATGTTAAGTGGCATCCTTATGGGACTGAAAAACTAACAAGAGAAATGATTTGGTGGAGTCTGAGTGTTGATAACCATGCTTCCTTTCTCTAGACCTCCATTCCTTTCCCCCCCTTGTAAATTCTATAATTAGTTGTGCTTTGTACTGTTGTTTAAGAATAGGAGTATGAGAAGCAGTGAACATCTGAGATTTATTTACTAATTCAATTGTTGGTTTGAGTTTGTCGGTAGGCATTGTCTTTTTTATTCTCGTTTGGTCCTTGGGATTGTTAAATTGGATTAGGAATCACTTCTCCAATATTCTTACCAAATGAAATATTGATTTAAACGTGGTTTTAGTTTGGTTAAGATACCAAGGTGGCTGGCTGATTAAGCTCATAAAATCACGATATTATCATTTCAAAATGTGGGTTTAACATCCATGATTTCTATTCAGCCCTTGATACCACCAGAAACTTCAAAATGGAAGTGTCATTCAGATAATGCAATGTAGTTTTGCTTACTAGTAGACGGCCACTATTTTTTTTTTAACCCCAGCATCACTAAGAGACTGTAAATGAATTTTTTTTTTTTTTGACTGAAGTCATGTTAACTTGTAGCCATGGAAGAAAAAAAACCAAAAACACAAGTCAGAAAAATCTTTGCTCTGTTGGTGCACCAACTTTTTTCTTTACATTGAACCAAAAACAGCACAAAGTCAGTCTATTCTCAACACTAATATGTGCAGGACCTGTTGGAGTGGTTGATGATGTCACAGGTGGACTGAAGCTTTTGTAGTAGCTTCTCCAGCTTTTGTTTCTTCAATATATGAAGCAAATTAATGGCTATTGCTTTTAACATTATGGTGGTGAAAACAGTGTAATTGCCTCGCTCATGGTGGTAATTGTACTGCAAGTGATTTGCGGAGATGGGGTAACAATGATTTCCCTTTGATGAACAAACACCAGGGATTCATTTCTTAGAAGGCAGGATTTGGCATCTCTGTTCTTATCCAAATGACTGCCGCTTTCGTTTTTCAAACTTTTATTCATGTTCTTTGCTTTCTTGCCTCGTTTGACTCCAAATGTTAGTTTGGTTATTAAGAAGACAATTGGTTGACAAGAATGAGACGACTTGATGTGAAGAGCGAAACCGTGGAAAACTTTAAATATTAAGGCAGAAATTATAACGCTCCTCTCTTTTCTTCTCTGAAAATAAATAAATTGAAAAGGCATTGGATGCGTTGATTCTTAGATATACTGATAATGTCTTTACTGTGCTAATATTTGGAATTCAAGTGGACGTGTTTGTTCTTTTTTATTTATCCTAAACTACTTTATTGTATTTGTTTTTTTTTTATTTAATTTCTAATAGATTGTTTTCACTTATTTATTAAATAAATAACTGTGAATAGTTATTATCTTAAAATGCTTGAATAATTTTATATAAAGTTTACATTATTTTGTTTGATTTCTTTGACAAAATCATGAACATAAATTTGAATTATCTTTCAATGTTTAATAGGTAACAGATAACATAAGAACACTTTTATGATTATTATATATATATATATATATATATATATTTGGGATTGTGGTAACGGTGATGATTTAAAATATTTTTTGTTTAGAAATGTATTAAAATAATTTTTTTTTTTAAAAAAATTATTTTTGATATTAGTATATTAAAATGATCTGAAAATATAAAAAAAATTATAAATTTTTAAGAATGAAGATTGTGTTTTCATACACATTCTAAGTTGATTTAGACAAGTACTTTCACTAAAAACTAAACTAAAAACTTTCTTATCATTCGTGTTTTATATTACAATGGAGGTTGGTTGTATAATAAAATGATCAAATATTACATGCTACGGGTTATTTTGGTGGTGAAACCTATATGATTAATTATTCAATATCACATACTAATATTTAAATTTTAATATTATAAAATTACAAAGTATTTTTCCCACACAATTATATCATTATAATAATATTTATGAATTCTTTTGTCTAAAATAGTCCTTTATTCAAATAAATCTACTTTTATTTACGGTTGGAAAATGTAATCTTACTAATATCCAAAAAAAAGAGTAAATTACCTTTGAATACCTGACACATGCTATGATGAAAATGAAAGTCTAGCCCAATCTAAAGATTAAAAAAAGAGGCTAATTATAACAACAAATAACCTTCCAAGTTGCAAAATAATCGTTTTCATTTATTGAACATTCAAACGGATTTGCTGGGCTTCTACCTTGTTGGTGTAATCTATCATTGAATAAACAAAATTCTTATCAAGCACTAAAATAAAATTTGAATGTTAAGCACTTGTAACAGTAGTTTGGGTAATAAGAAAGGCAAATTTAATAATGGTGAGGGCTTCAAAAGAATCCCATATTTAAAGTTTGGGCTATGAGAAAAGAAGGATATATATTAGGTTATGGGTTGAAGTAGTTCAAAAAAGTTATGAAATCGAGATCAGAAGAAAGAAAAACATACTTAAAAGTAGAGAGTAATAGAGTGAATAATTAATAGATGATTATCTATAACATTCTTTATATAGACCAAGGTAGAAGAATATCAATAAAACTCAATAAAAATTAATAACAACAGTTGCTATATAATTGAATTAAGTTTTCAGATTTTCAAAACCTGTTTTTCAGTAGGCTTATAATTTCATAGGCGATAACTAATAGGCATATAATTTTTAGGCAATAATTTGTAGGCTGATTTTGCAGACGATAATAAACAGTCTTGTAATAGTAAGCTTGTGGTCATTGTAAACTAGCAGACTTGCAATTTTCATTACCAAAAAAAACCTAAAAAATACTAAAAAAAATATATGAGTTCATGTTTTTATGTTAAGGGATTCCCGTGCATGTTTGAAATCAATTGAAAAATCATCTAGTAAATGCAAGTTCCATGATCCTGAGTTAAGTTATTTTTTTCATTCAAAACATTCAGGTTATTTGATTACTTTGCAAGTTTTTAATTTGCTTTTTGCATATAAAAAGATCATTAAATTTTAAATTCACATTTGAATATGAAATAACACTTCTAAAAACTCATTTGGAATTAAACAATGATGTTTTGATACGTTATAAAGAAAAAAAAAACTTTGAACAATATAAAATATAAAAAATTCCTTATAATTTTACGACTTTTACGATCTATTTTTACGATCCGATTTTATTTTGTATTTTCTGTGCTGTGTCAAAAATGTGTTTTTGACAACCTTGAGTTAAGGGAATGATATTAATGTTTTTGACTTTACTAACAGAACATAAAAAGATATTTTAATACTTAGTTAACCGTGTTGACAATAACTAAGAAGATGACTTCAAATTACTTAGTGAGTTATGTACACAACAATTGTAATAGAAAATAAGATATACTCATTTCTATTAACGACGACTAAGGAAAACTAATACGAATCTTAGTTTGGATAATTCGACAATGAATTATTTGATATATATATATATATATATATATATATATATATTTGATATGGTGGTGAAAATTTAGAATCACTACAAATATTATATTGATTATGTTAGTTTGGAAAATACATTTATGAAATAATAAATTAATATCTAATTTTACTTTTAAATGTTATAATTTTTACAAGTCCATCTCATTTAGTGAAACCGTTTTTACATTAAGGAAAAACATTTTCCTGAAAATCAAGTCAAATTTTTCTTTGACTGAAATTGACCGGAAAATATTTTTCGTTGATCAACTTTTCTAATGACAAACAAACACAAGAAAGTTTGGAAAATGGTTTCCCGGAAACTACTTTCTGGGAAACAAACATGGCCTAATTATTAGATTATATTTTGTTAGGTATATAGTTTATGTAATTTCAGTATTATGTTGTAATAATTTCCTTCTATGATATTTTAATTATGCAACCTTACTTAATTAATATTTGTAAATTAAACTTTTTTGTGTGAAATTCCTCTATGCATCCATCATGTCGATCATATAGTATAATATTGAAATAAAAACAAATATCAATATAATTGACTAGGAATGAACTATGAGAAATTCTAATGGATTAATAAATGAATTGATGGTATGCTTGAGGCATCTTTGTGGAGATTATAGGAATGTGTCTTATGCATGATGTGGGAGGACAAATTTTTGGATAGGTCCCTGTATAAGAGAGACTAATAAGATTTTCTCAAACCCAATAAATCTTTTAAATAATCTTTTAGATTATTGTGAAATATGAAATGGATTTTGTTATTAGAAAGAATATATAATAAGTGAAGACTTGGTAATATTGTGAATGCAAATCAAATATTGAAATGTGTTGAAATATCTGTATCGAAACAATACAAATGTTAATTAATCTTCTCTCAAATATAGAATGGTGTAAAAAGCATGAAAAATGTTTTAATAGAAACATGACAATAAATAATTGATGATAAGAAGAATATAAGGATATATAATTTATTAATCAAGATAGAGAGTTCAATGGCATACAACATATAAATTTATGTTGAAGTAAATGTGATGGTAAAAAAAAAGAGATTTGAATTTGTAAGTGTTTGTGTGTGTATAAATTTAACTCATTTTCATTAATGTTTTGAAAAATATTGGTGAGATTTTGTATAAAAATATGGGGTGTTACAATAAGAAGAAAAAAGATAGAGAGGATAATAACGACAAAAATAAAGAAGCTATTGTTTAGGAAAAGAGTTAGCAAAGAGACAAAAAATAAAAAGCAGCCAAGCTCCAAGCTCTTTACAAATAGTAAATATGTTGAAATAAAGCTTTAACAACCCTTAGTTCAATAACTAGTCAACTTATCCACAGTCCACTTTAGATTAGATCAAAAGTTAATTTTTTAACATAGAAAAACATTATGCAAGTGTAGTTAACATGTTCTTTAGTATCAAGAAAAAAATTTAATTGTTAATTGAAAAGTCAATGCATTCTTTTAATAAGATAATTTGAGAACCATATGTCTTAATAAATACTAAAAAAAATTGTTGATGCTATCTAAAAACTAAATCGAGAAGTAAAGAGATACATATGGATTAAGATATTTGATTTTACATGGAGAGCAATTCAATTTTGTTATACATTATATGTGAATAATTTTTTTATAAGAAAAATAATAATTTTAATTCCATTCAAACAAAATAATTTTCTAGTAAAATTCCTTTCTTTTCTTATTAATCTAGTTTTTTATATAAAAAAATATATTTTTTAGTGTTATATTTTTATTTTATAAAACTGAAAGATATATATATATATATATATATATATATATATAATATGAACAATTTGAAATAAAGATAAAAAAGTTTCTCTTGAATTAAAAAACTTTTATGTTATTATTAATGTGCTTCCTTTTTTTGACATTTATTTTTACTATAAAATTCATTTTTTATGCAACAACTTATCAAAATCATATAAAAAAGTTTTAATAAAAAATTATTATAATTCAATAATGTTTCTCTGAAGGTATATAAAAAATTATAAGAATTATATATTTCTCCCGTGTTGTCAGGAAAACTTTTTTATTTTTTATTTAATTATAAAATAATTCAAATAAGCATTTAAAAAAAAACACCGAATACAATTTTAAAACAAAAATTAAAAAAAAATCATTAAAGGTTGTCCTAAAAGAGCACTTACTAATATTATAAAAAATACTATAATTTTATTTGATATTGTAAAAAAATTTATTTTAATAAATTTTAAATAAGATTGAAGATAATATTTTTAAAAATAACCATAAAAGTTTTTATATAAATAGATTAAACACTTGGGTGTTAGTGAGCTATTGGTTTAAACCCATTAAAAAAAAGGCCATGCACGTGTAGGCCTACAAGGCTAGCCCATGTGCATGCAATTTTTTTTTTTCTTAAAAAGGGTGGAAGCTATGTCTTAATTTTTTTTTTAAAAAAATTAAACAAGACATAGGTTTTGTTAGTTTTCTTGTATTTTTAGTACTTCAATGTTCTTTTATAGATTCATAATTCTTTACTATGTAATGCTCTCCATTTATGTTTATCTTATTAAAATCAACATTTGCTAAGGTTTCTTTGACATTTCACCCATAAAAAGTTAGATTCATACAACATCACATGCATAGATTCTCGAACCATTTTAAATGCATAAATTTTAAAAGACCAAAGCTAACAAAACTTCTACCATCCATGGTCACTCTTGTTTATTCAAATCGCAAATCCTTTTTCATTTTGAATTCTATTGCAAATGTTTTTAGAACCTTGAAGAGTCCTATCCTTGTGGGTAAGAATATTATCCTTATGAATCTTGAACAATCAACAACTACAAATGCATAATTCTTACCATAGAGGCTAGTTACCCTCATTACACAAAACAGGTCCAAGTGAAGCAATTGGAGTGCTTGAGGTATCAATATAACAATTTTGGGTTTGAACAAACTCTTCACCTACTCTCCCAATTAGCATGCATCACATATGATTTTTATTTTCTTTTATTTATTTAATATGGTGTTGATTTCCAAGATTTCCATGAAAGAATACAATTGAGATTCTAATTTTTACAGTCAAGCACAAACAGAAAATCAACATAAGAAAAAGGGTCTTGGGCCTTTGAGATAGAGGTCTTGTGCGGACAAAATTTCATCTCAAGAGCCCATAAATCCTTTAGATGGACTTGGGCAAGGGTGAGGAAGCCCCATTCTAGATCACCAAGATGCAACCATCGACGTGTAATTTTAGACAAAGACATCAATGGTAGTGTTTGGCTGTGTTTTTCAACTTGTGTTTCATTAAATTAAAATTTTTTTTTTTAAATTGAGTGTTTGTATTTTTTGGATCATTTTAATATGCTGATATCAAAAATAATTTTTTAAAAATAAAAAAATATCATTGACATGTATTTCGACATGAAAAGCTATTTAAAAAGCAACCGCTACCATACTGCCACACATGATCTAAAACGGGTAAGAACGAAGAGACAAAATCCAATGAACCAGGCCAGCAAACACGACAACAGACGTGGCAACAAGTTGATGGAAAGCTGTGTCAGTTTTGAGGCGAATGGAGGCAGAAGAAACCTGACAACATTTTCTTATTTTGGTGGTTGTCCCTCCCAGATATTCATGCATGAGAAGGAGATGAACAATTTTGATTAATCTTTTAATTACCTGAAGGAGAGAATTGCATTCTCTTTGATGGATTTCTTTCTCCGATCACAAGATTGTAACTTGTTCTTTCCACAAATTTTCCGAATTTAAATCCTCGCTTTGTGTCATCACTTCCCTCAATATTCACACCTGATCATCAATCATACAAGGAAAAGAAACTCAGGCTTTTCTCAAGAAAGAAAAGGGATTATAGCATTTAATATAATGAAACTTCAATTTTGCATTTTTAACTATTGCCTTTTCTCTCTCAATTTTGCTATTGGTTAATAAATCACAAGCAATTAACTATCAATTTTGCAATGAAAAGACTTAATCAAGGAGAAAATTATTTGATAACCAAAATGAAAGAAAAAAAACACTAAATGATTTGTGAGTGTTCATAGTAAAATACTTTGTTTTTTTCCAAAAAATTAAGGTCAAAACAGTGCTTCCTTTCGCTTATTAACCATTAGAAAAACCTTTGGAAGAAGAACATGCTTTTCGTCCAGTACATGTCATTGTTGAGAAGAGCAACTTTAACAACTTTCTTTAGAAATCACTATTTTCAATTGCGACTTTGTAAAAATCGTTATTCTCAACCACACAATTATGTTATTTTATCCAAAAATAAAATTCTAATTATATTATTTTACTGCTTTTTTTTAAAAAGTGCGAACTTTAAAAAAAAAATTATTCAGGGCGCTGTCCTTGATAATTGATAAGCTGTGTCGACTGCAGCGTCTGACCCTTTCCCCAATAATAGCTGGGCAGCGCGGGCCCATTTTTGTCGTCTTCATCAACTATTTATAAAACGTGCGTTTATTAGTGGAGGAGAAATAACGAGTCACATTATCCGATGAACAAACAGGTGCTAGAAGGGTTCATATGGGTCCACGTGGATTGTGGATAAGATAGGGTTGTACACAGTACAAAAATCTATGACCTACATCTTCAAACTCTTAATTTATATATTACAAAAAAACATAGCCCAATATGGCATCTAGTTATGTCTAGATTTAGAGCATGTTTGGCAGTGTGATAACAATTATTTTTTAAATAGCTTTTCGTGCTGAAATATATGTAAATGATATTTTTTTATTTTTTAAAAATTATTTTTAACATCAACACATCAAAACGATCCAAAAAATACAAACCGTATTCAATTTTAATAAAAAAAAAAAAATTTCAAAATTTAATGAAACACAATTACAAACACAATACATTGCTATCTTAATGACACTAAATCAGCTCCATCTGGTTTCATTCACGTGAATCCTTCTTTTGCATTATTGAACCCGTAGATCGTAATAAAATACACACACACATGTTGAACATGTTTGGTTTAACGACAAGTTATTGGTAGGTCACTATGTTTGGTGATTTTTTTTTCAAAAATAAATTAATAAAAAAATGTTTTTTATTAGATGAACTTTTTTTCTCTCTCTAAAATTTGAAAAAATAAATCCATTTTACATGTTAGTTGTTAACATTACTGTTTATGTTTGTTTATTGTTACTCTAAAATATTTAGAAGTTTAGTATTTAGAATTTTTATATATTAAAAAAAATGTTCCGTTTTTTATTCTTTCAATAATAATTCCCACCCATATTTTTACTTTTTTTTTTTTTATTGTTTGAAAGACTTATATAATAACTAATTAATTATTATATTATATTTCATTTCTATTATGAATTTTATTTATATATGGGGAATATGGGATTGAACAAGAAGCTTTAATGCAAATAAATCATTTCATTAAAATATTACTTGTCCCTTATCATTTTGAATTTGTTGAAATGTTCAAGAAAAATATACCTCTAGAATCACCGAAGCGAACCTAAGTGTGTTTGTGTGGCGAACACATATATTTATAGCAGAATTGTAATAAATAGATTTTTTAAATAATTACAAATAGTTTTTATTCTTTAATTGATTGAACAAATTGATCATCCATATATAACATGAATAATAATCTTTGTTTATCTAAAAATATCAATCATACTTTTAATTAACTTTGAGACATGTTATTCAATCAAATCATTTCAAATAAACATCCTCTAGCTATCCTGCACAAGACGCTCAGGTTTGCATAACCTCTAATGTTTAAACCACAATTAATTTATAAGCTTTATAGTTATTTTCCAGCTCTTTAATTCTTTTTATTAAATATTTATTTCATTTTCAATAGAAATCATAAATTTTTAGAGAAGTAACGAACTGATAACCCTAAACTCTCAATTCTTTAATATTAGTAATAATCCCTTATAAGAACCTTGGAAATAACATATGGACCCTCCTAGTTTGGGGATCATTTGCTAAATTTACTTAACACTTGTTCAAGGAATGGTAATGGCGAGGGATAGAAATTCATATAAAAATCACTGTGGTGATTTGCAAGAGCAGAAAAGTTAAGGGGTTTTTTCTAGAAATCTCTCGTGAACAGATTGAGAGTGGTGGGGTTTTCGGGGTCTATTAATTCACTTGCCTGCCTTTTGGATAAGAGTTGCTAAATGGAAGCCACCAAAAGACGAAGCACGTTTCCTGCATGGTGTTAAAGAACCACACACAAATATATATATATATATATATATATATATATATATATATATATATATATATATTTGGCATTCTGAGCGAATTTTAGTTTTTCTTTTGTGGTGCATCTTCGCCGTCTTTTCACTGTAATTCAGGAGCGACACTATTTCTGTCATCGTTTGTATTCTTTCTTTGCTGCATTACTTACAAAGCTGACAGAAGTATTTAATACACCGAATGATCATATTAGATTTACAAAAAAATATTTCGAATATTCAGGGATATTCCAGTCTATAAAATCCCAAATAATAGATAGAGCTAGATGAGGTTCGTAACTTTCTTGGGACTGTGGGCCAAAGTTTGTGTCTTGTATAATTAGCTAATCTTCTGGTAATCAAATTGATTTTTTCTAGTAAAAATAACCCGATGATTTTTTCTGGTGATTAATGTCCGATCCCGATGAAAGGTCTCATTCAAGAAAGCTACCTCAAGAACCCGCTCATCATTGTTTTCCCATTAAATCCTTTCTGATAACATAAATTGTGCCTCTGCTACTGCTTTTGGTAATACTTGCGCTGTAAACAAAGTCTCGTTTCAATGTTTGAAAGCCTTGTTGTGTTGCTTTTCTTTAACTATATTTACCAGTCTGTTTGTCCCTTCAGAGCCAAGTCTGCATGCACCATAATTATAATGGCATTGTGATAAACCTGGTGCTTTAACTGCATAAACTTATTTGGAAAATATTGTTATGATTGAATCTTCCAAATCAACAAATCTCCTTATGAAGTCTTCACCCATAACAGTTTTTGGAAGCTAATCAACCCACACACCTTGGATCCTGTCCAAAGCAACGATGATAGGGATTCGAGATAAGAGGGAAAACAAGCGTAAAAAGCAAAACCAGTAATCAACTCATCTGTGAAATAATTCCATTGGGGTAGAAGCTATAAGGAAAATACCATGACTCCAGCTCATCAATTATCTCATTCTATGTTTAGCACCTCTGTTTTATTATGTTTTCTAAATAGCTGCAACCGTATATATTCCTTTACTAGCTTTCCTTACACAGTTACATGTTCTGTAATATATATAGGCAATACTGTGCAATGAATATCAATTAAGTTATTCACCAAATCATTCGTGAAATCTTTTTATAGTATTAGAGTGAGTTACATTGTTAACTCTCTCTGATTGATGCAACCGTTTCAGATGATGATTTGACATTATATGTGCTTAATGGACTTGGCTTTGAGTTTAGAGATATGGTGGCACCCATACACACAAGAGAAACTGCCTTATCCTTTGTAGAATTACATGACCTATTGATTGGTCATGAACAATATCTCAAATGCATGGATGCCCACTCTTCTTCAACACTGGTTGTCACTATAAACACCTCTCAACGGAGGTCTTCTAATCCGCGTTTCAGAAACAATAAGAATCGTTTCAAACAGAATTTCTCCAACACTGCTTCTCCCAAACGACCCTTTGTTGTGTGCCAAATATGTGACCGTCCTGGTCATACTGCCAAGAATTGTATCAAACTGCAGTCTTCACCCACTGCCAATTATACTACTTCTTCGGCTCCATCAAAAGAAAAATGGCTTCTTGACTCCGCTGCCTCTCACAATATCATGTCTGACTTGGCTAATCTCTCCATTCACTCTGAGTATGATGGCTAGGATGAGGTGGTTCTTGGTGATGGTACAGGTTTGCACATTGTTAATATTGGTTCTACCACTGTCTCTTCTCCTTCTCGCCCTTTTAACTTAAAAGAAATCCTGCATGTGCCCCTCATTCATAAGAACTTGATCTCTGTTCACAAGTTTACTCTCGATAACAATGTTGTTGTTGAATTTCACCCATTCTTTTACCTTGTGAAGGATTCGAAAACGGGGGCAGTACTCATGCATGGTAGGTGTGAAGATGGAGTTTATCCAGTGGAACTATGTTCTCCCTCATTGCAAGCTCATGTTATCACTTTGGATGGAACTCGTACTTCTTTTGATTGTTGGCATCATAGGTTGGGACATCCCAGTTCACAAACTTTATCCTCTCTTATTAGTAGTTATCACTTACCTGTGTCCCCCTCTAAGTCTTCATTATCGTGTGTTTCGTGTCGGTGCAATAAATCCTACAAACTATCTTTTAGTGTTACTTCCCTTACAAGTTATAATCCTCTCGAATATTTGTATGCTGATGTTTGGGGACCATCACCGGTTCCTTCTGTTGATGGCTACCGCTATTATGTACTCTTTGTCGATCATTTTACCAAGTATTGTTGGTTTATCCTATGTATAACAAGTTGAATGTGTCTTCTATATTTGTTCCAATTTACCACTATGGTTGAAAATCAGCTTTCTAGAAAAATTAAAAATTTTTATTCTGACAATGGTGGTGAATTTATCAAACTTAGACCTATCCTTACTGCTCGTGGTATTAACCATTTTACTACTGCTCCATATACTCCCCAACAAAATGGCACCGTTGAACACCATCATCTATATATTGTCGACACTGGTATGGCTCTCTTAATCATGCTTCGGCTCCTTCCACTTACTGGACTTATGCCTTGGCCATAAAATTCTATCTTATTAATCGTCTTCCCATTATCTTATACTCACGTCAAAGTCCTTTTAAAGTGTTATTTGGTCGGGTTCCTGACTACCAAAAGTTGTGCACTTTTGGTTGTCAATGTTATCCATGGCTTGTTCCATATCGTGCAAATAAATTTCAATCTAAATCCCAACCTTGTGTTTTTCTCAAGTACTCCCTCACCCAACATGCATTTCAATGTCTGAATCTTCACACCGGTAAGATTTATTTATCTCGCCATGTCACCTTTGATGAAAGCATTTTTCCCTTGAAACTAGCACCACCTTCGACCGATCCTCCTTCTGCCATATAGTGTTAATCATCTTCCTCTCCTTCTCCTGTTCCTCCAGTCTGCATGGTTCCATTAGAGACTCTTATCACCATACCTCTCGTGTATGATGGTGCAGCAACCGTGCCTCCTTCTCCTACACCAGGTATGTCCTCATCTTCTCCTCTTAATAATTCATCCTCCTCTGTCTCTCCTTTTCTAGCTACCCCTGCACTGCCTGGCCGAACACATCCCATGGTCACTTGAGCTTAAAATAATATCTTCTGTCCTAAGCAACTCTCAGTCACCACCAAGCATCCTTTTGACCCGCCATTGGATCCCACCTGCGTCTCTTAGGCTCTCAAAGATCCCAGGTGGTGTAAGGCCATGGTAGCAGAATTCACTGTTTTAGTCTCTCATAGCACTTGGCGTCTGGTCCCTCACCCTTCTGCTACCAATTTAATTGGCTGTAAATGGGTGTTTAGGATTAAACATCATCCAGATGGTACTGTGGATCGCTTCAAGGCACGTCTTATAGTTAAGGGATTTAATTAAAGGCCGGGTGTCGACTATACTAAGACCTTTAGCCTAGTCATAAAACCAACCATTATTCATCTCATTCTCTCTATTGCACTGTCACATAATTGGTCTTTCAAGCAGCTGGATGTTAACAATGCGTTTCTTCACGTTCAGTTAAATGAGCAGGTGTTTATGCATGAACTTGCTGGCTTCATTGATCAGTCTCATTGTCATCA
Organism: Populus alba; assembly: GCF_005239225.2. Taxonomy (NCBI): domain Eukaryota; kingdom Viridiplantae; phylum Streptophyta; class Magnoliopsida; order Malpighiales; family Salicaceae; genus Populus; species Populus alba. Next base: position 8,042,695 of record NC_133296.1, on the reverse strand, counting down.
TGTTTATTCTCTTCAGAAGTCCATTTATGGCCTCAAGAAGGCGCCTAGATCCTGGTATACTGCCTTACGTTCTAGCCTCCTTGCCCTGGGATTCTTTAATTCACAATCAGACAACTCCTTGTTTATTTTTGCTCAAGATGGTATTTTGCTCTATGTACCGGTCTACGTTGATGATTTAATTCTCACCAGCAATAACAACTCCTTTCTGTAGCATGTTGTTAACTCCTTAGATGCAACTTTGTCTTTAAAAGAGCTTAGTGACTTGCACTATTTTCTTGGGGTAGAGGTCATTCCAGTTCAGCAAGGTTTGTTTCTGTCACAGAATCAGTATATTCATGATCTTCTTTCTAGGTTAAACATGACTGGTGCAAAGACAGTTCACACCCCTATGTCTGTGTCTACTAAACTCCTGTTTAATGATGGTTCAGCTGGTTGTGATGCCACTGAATACAGACGTACCATTGGTTCTCTCCAATATCTTTCCCTTACTCGTCCTGACCTGGGCTTTGCAGTCAATCGCCTTGCTCAATTCATGCAAAAAACCATCAGTAACGCACTAGCAACATGTTAAACGTCTCTTGCGCTATGTCAAACAAACAATTCACTTTGGTCTCTTGTTACGCTACCAGTCCAATCCTATGCTTCGGGGGTTCTCTGATGCTGACTGGGGTGGTGATCTTGATGATCACAAGTCCACCACAACATACATCATTTTCCTAGGTGTTAATCCTATCAGCTAGCCCATCAGAAAACATAAGGCTGTGGCTCGTTCCTCTACAGAAGTTGAGTATAGGGCACTTACCACTGCTGCTTCTGATATTGCATGGATAAAATCTCTTCTTGATGAACTTGGGCTCACGTTACTTGCACCTCTTCTCCTACTCTGTGATAATGTTGGTACTACTCAACTTAGCCTTAATCCTGTTCTTCATTCATGAATGAAGCATATCGCTATTGCCCTTCACTTTGTCCACGACTTTGTTCATCGGGGCCAATTGCGTGTTGCTCATGTTCACACGGACGACCAGCTTGCAGATTTACTAACCAAGCCTCTCGCCAGGTCTCATTTCACTCTATTACATGACAAAATCCACGTTGCTGATGGAACGTCTATTTTGAGGGGTCGTATAAGGAAAATACCATTACTTCAGCTTATCAGGGATCTACACCATGACTTCAGCTCATCAATGATCTCATTCTATGTTTAACACCTCTGTTTTATTATGTTTTCTAAATAGCTGCATCCGTGTATATTCCTTTACTAGCATTCCTTACATAGTTACATGTTCTGTAATATATATAGGCAATAGTGTGCAATAAATATCAATTAAGTTATTCACCAAATCATTCGTGAAATCCTTTTAGAAGCAAGCTCTTTACAAAACACTTATGATGCAGTTAGGCTAACGAGTTCTGAGTACTTAGGTGTGGGTTATTATGGAAAGAGATTAGAATAGACTCCTTATATATGTAAATACCTTATATAGGATAATTATCATGTGTAGTATACCTCACTCTAGTATTGTACACAACCCTAGAGATATAAATACAAAGGATGGCTGCAGCTATTACCATCCATTGTAATTCACATACATATCTTTCACTAAACTTAACTTGGTATTAGAGCAAGCAAAGAAAATAAAATCGCAGCTCTTATTCTGCTGGTCCAGTTCTCTTCTCTGTCAATGACGAACAACTCTGTTGCTGCACCGATCACTCACCCTTCTTCTTCTCTTGTGCCACCATCGATGACAGCTGCTACATCTGGTGCTCCTCTTGCTGCTGCTGAAATCAAATTGCCTCAGACTCCTGCTATCATCCCTCTCCCCAACACTCAGCAGGTAATATCTTTAAAGCTCTCCAACACCAATTTTCTGTATTGGAGGATGCAGATGAAGCCTTTTCTCTTGGGCCAAGGCGTTTTTTCCTTTGTGGATGGTTCATTCCCATGTCCTCCCTCTCATGTGATTTCTGTTGACACCTCCTTACCTGCTGTTAATGCCTCCTATCTGTCATGGAAGCAACAAGACCACCTACTCATGAGTGCTCTTTTATCCTCCCTCTCTATGGAAGTTCTGCACCTAGTGGTTGATTGTAACACCTCCCACGAAATCTGGACAACGCTGGAAACAGCCCTTGCTTCTCCTTCAAACTCACGAATTATGCAGCTCCATGGTTCATTCCAAGAGCTCCGACAGAATGATGAATCGGTTAGCACCTATCTGCAAAAGGCTAAATCATTGTTTGATCAACTTGCTGCAGCTGGTAGACCGATATCTATGGAAGACTTTAATCTGTATGTCTTTCGGGGATTACGCAGTGAGTTTAAGGACCTTGTAACCAGCTTATCTACTAAAGCTGAGCCTATCTCGTACACTGACCTCCACAGCCACCTCCTCACGCATGAATTTATCAACAAAATCAATATTCATCCAGTTGTAACAGCTCCTCTGTTACCCACTCCATCCCAGCAGCCATCTGTGTTTTTTGGGCAGCGGCAGTCAGGTTCTAATACTGGCAGAAGAGGCCGTTTTCGCGGGGGATGGCGACCAAACAACCGTAGTAGTTATCGTGGAAATCATGGTTATGGTTCAGCTCAGAATTTCAGTCCTACAAATTCTCCTTCAGGTTCACATTTTGGACAGCAGGGAAATCGGGTCTCCTATGGCTCAAGTCAGTACTTTGGGCAGCAAAGCAACCGGTTTGGGGGTTCTCACCGCACCATCAAATGTCAGCTATGCTATGATTATGGGCATACTGCTCAGCAGTGTTCTCAATTATCTACTCATCATGTACAAGCTAATGCTAATTTAGCATTTAATACTGTCCCCACTACTTCTCCTGTTACTTGGTTTCCTGATACAGGTGCGAATCATCATGTGACGCCGGACCTTGTGAGTATGACAAGTTCAGAACCTTACCTTGGTAATGATCACTTGCATGTTGGCGATGGTAAGGGTCTTGTTATCTCTAATATTGCTCACTCTCACATTCAGTCACCCAAACGCACATTTACATTATCCAACATTTTACATGTTCCTACCATTAAAAAACCTTTACTATCTGTTCAGAAGTTTTGTCTTGAGAATAACGTGTTTTTTGAATTTCATTCATTTGTATTTTATGTTAAGGATCTCATGACAAAGGAAGTTCTTCTTTCCGGTCGGAGTAGAGATGGTCTATATGTTCTGTCCGAGTCCTTTGCCACATCATTACCTGTAGCCCTCCTATCCACCCGAATCTCTACTTCAGCTGATGTCTGGCATCGTCGTCTTGGACATCCTAGTCCATGTATTTTGCAATTTTTAGTGTCCAATAAAAAGGTGTCCTGTACGTCAAAAAATTTTGATTTTAATTGTTCAGCATGTCCTCTTGGTAAGTCGTCTCGTTTGCCTTTAAAAACTACAGGTCATCAAACTCAAGCTCCACTTGACTTGATTTTTAGTGATGTTTGGGGACCTTCCCCTATGTTATCATCTGATGGATTTCGTTATTTTGTTATTTTTGTGGATGCCCATACAAGGTTTATTTGGTTTTATCCCTTGGCTGCAAAATCTGATGTTTTTACTGTCTTTCATCAATTTCAAGCACAAGTTGAACGTCAGTTTTCCTTAAAAATTAAATCTGTTCAAACAGATTGGGGTGGCGAATATCGAAAACTCAATACCTATTTTAAAACAATTGGTATTCATCATCGTATTATCTGCCCCATACTCATGAACAAAATGGCATGGTCGAACGTCGTCATAAACATATTGTTGAAACTGGACTTACTCTCCTAGGTCAATGTAAAGCTCCCTTAAAATACTGGAGTTCTGCTTTTGAAAGTTCTGTTTATTTGATTAATCGCATGCCAACTCCAGTTCTTAATCATAAAACTCCTTTTGAATGTCTTTTAAAATCAACTCCTGACTATGGATTTCTTCGCACTTTCGGGTGTCTTTGCTTTCCGCTACTTCGTCCATATAATGCTCATAAGTTAGATTTCCGCTCTTCTCCTTGTGTATTTCTAGGTTATAGCAACTCTCATTTAGGTTATCGATGTCTTGATTTGTCGTCACATCGTCTTTACATTGCGCGTCATGTTCAATTTCATGAAACTGTTTTTCCCTTTGACAAATCTGAACAGCATATTGCCTCACCTATACAACCCCCTGCTGTCACTTTCCAGCCCCTCACATCTGTTTCTGCACCATATTTAGCCAAATCCAGTGCTCCAACAAAGCCCCCTGCACCTACATCACCCTCTCCCGCCCCCTTATTTTTGCCTGCATATCACGGTCATATTCATTCCACAGGTACAGGTCCGGACTTGTCAATCTCACATGTGTCTCCTATGGCCCCGGTCTCTCCTGATATGGCACTCTCCTCTGCTGGGTCTCCTACTTCGGGTGCAGTATGTGTGTCCTATATGCTATCTGATTTGCCAAACTCCCCTGTTCCATCCCCTGCTGGCTCTCCCTCTCGGTTTGCTTCGCCTGCTCAGCCTAGTCCTCTGTTGCACCGTTCCACACCAGGTTCCTCCACTCTTTCCCCCCCTGGACTTGATTTATGTGTTGATTTGTCTCATTTCTCTCTTCAGCAAGACCACGACAGTGTGTCTTCCACTCAACCACAGGTTGCACGCACTCACTCCATGGTGCTTCGCCCACGTTCTTCCAAAACTGCAAACTTAAGTGTCTTATCTGCCTCCCGGTCTACATCCTTACCTCAGCAGGAACCGATTTCATTTAAGGCTGCTGACAAATACTTGATTTGGCATAAAGCCATGCAAGAAGAACTTCAGGCCCTTCACAGTAATGACACCTGGTCATTAGTTCCTTTTGCTCCATCTATGAATGTGGTCGGCAGTCGGTGGGTATATAAGATTAAGAGGCGCGCTGATGGTTGTGTGGATCGATATAAAGCACGACTGGTTGCACGAGGTTTCACTCAGCAAGAGGGGGTTGATTACTATGAAACATTTAGTCCGGTGATCAAGCCAACAACGATTCGTCTAGTACTTACTATTGCTGTCACCTGTGGTTGGCAGATTCATCAATTGGATGTCCATAATGCCTTTTTGAATGGCATTCTTCAGGAGGAGGTGTACATGGCACAACCACCTGGTTTTGTTGACTCTACATTCCCCACGCATGTGTGTCGTCTACATAAATCTTTGTATGGTTTGAAACAAGCACCTCGGGCATGGTACAACCGGTTAAGTGAGTTTTCTGATCTCCATTGGTTTTTCAGGCATCGAAGGTTGATACTTCTCTCTTTATTCTCTCCTTCAGCGGTGCTATCTTTTATTTACTTGTGTATGTTGATGATATTTTGTTGACTGGGAGTAACCCGACTTTGCTTCAACGCTTAATTGTTTTGCTGAGTTCAGAGTTTTAAACTTCGAGATTTAGGCTCTATTCATTTCTTCTTGGGCATTGAAGTTAAATCCACTTCTATGGGTTTGTTACTCATCCAACACAAGTATACTCTTGATATTATCCAACGAGCAGGTATGACTTCTTGTAAACCAGTTGCTACTCCTCTGTCTACCTCCTCAAAATTGAGCATCACATCTGGTACTCCTTACTCTGATCCGACACGATATAGACAAATTGTTGGGGCTCTCCAGTATCTTACTTTTTACCAGACCTGATATTTGTTATGCAGTCAACAAGGTATGTCAGTTTATGCATGCCCCTACTGAGGATCATTGGTCGGGCCGTTAAAACGTATACTACGTTATCTTCAGGATACAGCTTCTTATGGTCTACACATTACTCGGGATTCCTCATTGTCTCTTCATGGTTTCACTGATGCTGATTGGGCTGGCAGTATTGATGATCGGAAATCAACAGGTGGTTATCTTGTATATCTTGGTGCTACTCCTATTTCATGGAAATCAGGGAAGCAATGCACTGTAGCTCGATCTTCTACAGAGGCAGAATACAAGGCCTTAGCTGATGGTACTGCTGAAATCTTATGGATTCGCTCTTTATTATCAGAACTTCATTTTCCATCGTCCTCCATGACTACGTTGTGGTGTGATAATTTAGGAGCCACCTTCCTATCTCTCAATCCAGTTTTTCATGCTCGCACTAAACATGTTGAAGTTGACTATCACTTTGTTCGCGATCGCGTTGCTAAGCAAGAAATTCAGGTACGCTTTATCTCTTCAAAGGACCAACTAGCTGATGTTCTTACCAAGCCGCTTCCCCCAGTCTCGTTTGCTCTTTTTCGATCCAAGCTTCGAGTGGAATCTCCACCTTCAGCTTGACGGGGTGTATTATGGAAAGAGATTAGAATAGACTCCTTATATATGTAAATACCTTATATAGGATAATTATCATGTGTAGTATACCTCACTCTAGTATTGTACACAACCCAAGAGATATAAATACAAAGGATGGCTGCAGCTATTACCATCCATTGTAATTCACATACATATCTTTCACTAAACTTAACTTGGGTTTACAACAATTAGATAAGAATCTATCCCAGATAGATTATATGATTGGTCTAGTAAATATATTTATGGATTGATGAGACAAATCTAGATTTAAAAAAAGTTCTAATCATACCAAATAAGGATAACAGTTTCAAAGGATCATAACTTTTTATTCAGCTATTGAATTATACTCAAATTTTCATAGGAGTTTTCAGATATTATTTTCCCATAATAATGACTGTATTGGTAACTTCAATCGCTAAAAAAAATGTTACAACATGACGAAGTAGATGTTTAACTTATTTGATGATTGTTAGTATCTTGCATGATAATGGAACGAGCAGTGCACACATAATTGCTCCATTCCATGATGAAGGGCTTTAATGTAATTACACTAAAAAGTTTTTCCTTCACTTGCTCGAGCTTAACGTCTCACTTTCAAGTTTTGCCACATTTTTTTTTAGGTTACAGGATCCTTAAGAAATGAATGGATATGAAATATTTAATATTTAATGTCAACAATATATTTCAAAAAAAAAGAAAGAAATTGGCCGTTTAGCTAGATGATCTCTATATAAAGTCACATGAGCAGCACCAGAATACCACAAAACACTTGCATTGCTCTAAACAACGTCTCTCTCGCCTCAGATCTCTAGAATGTCGAGCGTTAACTTGGTAGTGATGGTGGTTGGGCTGCTGGTTTTGGCTCAGCAGTCCTTCCAAATGAGTTTGAGAAACCCTGTTGCTGAGACAAACAACTGCAAAATTGATTTCACTCGTTTAGGGCTTGTCTTAACTTCTGATACCAACGAACAGGCCCTCCAAGACTCTGGTCTCTTCACACCTGATGCTGAAACGCCTTATGTTGACATTGCGGGGAGAAGGTTCCACATTGGGACACTTAATGCTCGTTATATTGTATATGTTAAGATCGGGGGAAATTCTGTAAGATTCCTCGTTTCTTTGTAATCTTTGTTTCTTCATTGCACTATTTGAATATTCAATATATTTACACTACTGTTGCCGTCCATTGCTAACTGCAACCAAACTTAGGTAAATGCTGCCATTGCTGTGCAAATCCTCTTGAATAGATTCCGTATTCATGGAATTATTCATTTGGGAGTGCTGGAGCCTTGATATATAAAAAGTCTAGTGCAGGTGATGTTTCCGTGCCGCTTGCTATTGCTTTCACAGGAGCTTGGAATTGGAAGGTAATTGTATGTTGTATGTTAATTACAAGAGACACACATCTTAGACGTAACCAGCTTTAATTTTTACAATGGCGCAGAAATTCGGGTCAGAGGAAGGGAAGCTGATCTTTGGCGAGTTTAATTATCCAGAGAACGGAGAGAACTTGTTGGCTAGCGTAGACTATGATACAATAAAATTGTTCTCTAAAGGACAATCACCGCAGGATGTTTTCTGGCTTCCCAGCACCACATCCTGGTACAGTGTTGCCACTAAAGTGCTTCAGGTTTGTCACTCTAATTTTGATTCTTTTCTTTATCAACAGTCACACACGCACACACTGTATTGCATACGCTTGGATAATTTCTGTGATTTGCAGGATTTGGAGTTGAGCCAATGCTACGATGGAGTTTGCCTACCTTCCAAGCCTAAGATTGTGTTTGGAACTAAGGGCTCCAGTTCTGATTCTTACATTAAAAATAAAGCATATGGAGATTTCCTTCACAAAGCTTTTAACGTCTCAACTGCCGATCAAGAAAGCGCTGCTGTAGCTTGGGTTAGTAAGAAGGAATAACTTCGTTGAACTCTGAAAAGTTTTCTCTAGTTCATGTGTTCGGCTAACTGGTTTGGTCATTTGATTTGCAGACATCTTTATCAAATGAAAAGCCTTTCATCGTGATCCGAGGTGCTTCAAATGTAGCAGGTGCAGCAAGTCCAGGATCGCAAGCTAGCTACTTGGCCTCCTACAATGCTTTCCTTGCCGCAGCCAAGTTCATTGAGTCAATTCCTACGCCACGTCTGGCTTGTGAGTGATGGGATTTTGTATCTGATTCTGAGACGTCGTTTGAGTGCTATGAAAGATATCGATTGCACTCAAATGAACTGAGCTGTACTGTTTGGTCTTCTAAACTAAATAAACTCGAATAAAAATGCTATGAACGTATTCAGCTGTTCCTAGTTTTAATTCCCGTATTGGATGATGGATCAACTTAGAATTTTGTTGATGAGACATGAAATGGTGATAACGATCAAATTTGACTTAATACTCTCTAATCATTGACTAAAACTTTAGGTATTACATGGTAAAAATCTCTATAGATATAATGTTTCACCATGTTCTTTTTAATATTACTTAATATCGATATTGCTCCCATGTTGTCGCGAGGCACTTTGATGGTCGGAAAGAGGGGCTCGAGTTTCTTACAGCTCCAAAAATCCAATTTTAAATTTATTTTTTCATGCAAATATTTTAAAAAATTATAAAAACCTTAATAAACTTACTTTTAACATCAAAACACTCTTTAATCACTCTAAAAACTTAAAATCCAACCACATAAAAACAACTTTGTTAGTCTCGATCTACTTTCTCAATTTATTTAAAGAAACAAAACCATCTTTAATTCCACTATATTTGCTAATTTAAGTATTAAAGAATATGTTATACAACCAAAGAACTTAATTTATAAGATTTATCATAATGTCATCACCATTTTCTTGCTCAAATTCTGACACATTTGATAGTCCGAAAGGTGGGCTTGTGTTTCTTACAACTCCAAAAATGCAATTTTAAACTTATTTTTTCATGCAAATATTCTAAAAACATCATAAAAACCTTAATAAACTTATTTTTAATATCAAAACACTCTCTAATCACTCTAAAAACTTAAGATCCAACCAAATAAAAAATAACTTTATTAGTCTCGATCTACTTTTTCACTATGTTTAAGGAAAAAAGACCATGTTCAATTCCACTATATTTGCTGATTTAAGTATTAAAGAATATGTTATACAACCAAAGAACTTAATTTATAAGATTTTTCACAATGTCATCACCACTTGTAAGAACAATTGATCCATATCAAATGATCGTTTGTATGTTTTATCAATACAAGCAAGTATTGTCTCTAGCCAATCCATCTCTTGTGGCTCTGTTAACCCGTGGCTTTCAATTAGGCAGTGCCTTGTTACCATCTTGCTTGCTCATTGTCAAGGCACCTTTGCTAGTCAAGATTCAACTTTGAGATTTCTCCCGTGAACAAATTATTAAGAGTGGTGGGGGTTTTTTGGGGTGCATTCACTTGTCTGCCTTTTAGATAAGAGTTGCTAAATGGAAGCCATCAAAAGATGAAGCGCATTTCCTGCATGGTGTTTATATATGTCGTATCCTTTCGAGAGCTCGACATCGAGGCGACCTTTCCTGGTAGCAGGGATTGATGTTGGGGTCTTTTTTGTGTGAAAAAGGGAGTTGCCACCTAGTATTATGATCACTAGGAAACCTAACTGGTCTTTTAGAGATTTTAAGGCAAGGGATTGGTTGTGTAAAGGGAAGGTTTTAGCACCCCTAGTACGCCCTACCTAAGATAAGCTGCTTGGTGTTTGGTTTGCCTTATAATTGCTATGGTGTTGATGTTCTCTAATCCCATCAGTTTCCTAGGATAAGTCTGCTCTGACGAACGAACTTTGGTTCAAAGTCTAAGGGAAAGAACCCTTGGCCAATACGGATCATACCTTTAGATATGTTTGTGGAATGCCAAAGAGAAACGGTGCAGATCTCTTGAAGTCTATGTTTACTTTGAAATAAATTCAGAATTTATAAATTTAGAGATAGCAAAGATAGAAATCTAAGGAGATTCAATGTACTTAAAAGCTCATTTTTCCCTCAGTATTTCAAGTGTTCACGACTCGTAAATCACAAGGAAAAGAAAAAAACTAAGTTAGAAATTTAAGGAAATTCAAAGTGCTTTAAAAGCCCATTTTTGCCTTTGCTTTTCTGCAGATGCTGCTGGTTCGAATGTAGAAAATGAGGTGCAAACAGGGGTGAAAACCTTTGCTTTTCTACCTTTGAAAACTAACGAAAGCCTTCCTTTTTTTTGCCGTTAAGAGTTTCTAGAAAAGTTGTAGGTTTGGTGAACTCTTTTTGATAATGCAGGATAGACTGGAGATTATTTTCCCTCTCGTTCTCTTTGTTTTCTTTCTATGCTAGCTCTCCCTCTTCTTTTTTCTTTTTTTCCTTTGTATTTAAACTCTCCCCGTATTCCTCTCTTTTCTGTTTTTTCTTCCGCCCTCCTCCTCCTCCTTTTTTTTTCCTACTTTCTCTTCACAACTTGTATATATAGTCAAGCCAAACTTGGAGGTTCCTCTCATGCCTCCTCATCCCAGCCGTGTGTATTAGGGATGAAATCCCAGCCCTTCGATGGTGTGAGGCTCCCTTTGCATCCTCTTCCCCTAGCTGGCACAGAAGGTACAAAGCCGTTCCCTCTTATAGCTTCCATCCTAGCATGAAAAGGGGGCCTGTTTTGTGTAGTACAAGGATGGGAGAAATGCCAAAAACAAAAAATGGCAAGGAACAACTGTAGCGGAGGGAAAAAGGTTGCAGATGGGGTACAATACCATGCTTATTAATTCAAAATGGGGGAATTAATGCAATAAAGGAAAAGACGGTGTCCTTTGTTGTTAAAAAATAAGAAGAAACGTGACCTGTCATTTGCAGGTCCCTTCCTTGTTTTTTCTATTTCTTCAAAACCCAGCCAAGTTTCTTCCAATTTGTATCGGTAACTACCTCCTTATTTCAGTCTTTTTTTCCAATTCAGTCCTGCAAATTTGGCGGCGCAAAATCCTTCCTACGACAGAAAAGTTTTGTGGCAAACTTTTTGCGGCATAGTTTTCACTTCCTTATTAGATATTCAAACATGAATATCTTGAGCTTTTAATATCAAAATTAAGCGATTTAAAAGCCCAAATTCATCTACACATGTAGGACTACAACTTTCATGAAGGATTCGAGGTGAGATAAATTGTTTTACAGAACAGAATTGAGTCGCAATCTGGTTGGTAAAAATAATCTCCTAATCTGATTAAAAAAAACTGATAAATGCCACACATCTCAATATGACTGAGAGTATAGCCTAAGAATAAAGACCAGCAAAATCATGATGGAAGCAAAGCCTTTAGTGTGAAATTAGGGTTAGAATCTTGCTTGCGGTAGAGTTCTCTACTTCCGTTTTGAGATATTCAAACAAGGATATCTTGAGCTTCTGATATCAAAATCAGGTGGTTCAAAAATTAAAATTCATCTACGCGTATAGGACTACAACTTTCGTGAAGGATTAAGAATGAGAAAAATTCATTTTGAAGTATAGAAGTTGGCTGCAACCTGGTTGGTCAAAAATGATTTCCTGATCTAAATTAGGAAAGTGATGATGCTAAGCATCCTACATTGACTGAGAGTCTGCCATAAAAATAGCAAGCCCTAGGACCCAAAAAAAGTGTAGGTCAATTTTTCAACATGTCATTAGTGACAAAATATAGCCGGGATGGTCGGATATTGTATGGAACCAGATCATAATCAAAGCCTAAGTTGGAACAAAAAATTACGACAACGGCAGAGCTAGTTTTTTTTTTTTAGTGCAGCTTCTGACGGATTTATCCAACCTTAGAGACCAGATAGCAAAGGAACAAATTTAGCATTTTAAAGGCTCCTAATTAGCCTAAGAATCCTGACAATTTTGGCAGTAAAGGGGAAGGATAAAGAGAGTAGATGTCAGTTAGAACACGGTTCGAAAAACATTTCCTTCTCCTTTGTTTTTGTCAATCTCCCAGCAACCTTAAACTAAAATCCTGCCTTCAATTTAAAGGGGATATACACCATCTCCATTATCACATATTGCTCAAAAAATGAGTAACAACAGATGCCCCCTCTTTACGAAACTTGCGAAGCTAAGACTTGAGTAGCAAGTTTTGTAAAGATAAAAATGATTATTAAACCTTCAAAACTTGATGCCTTCTTAATGATGGTCTCATTATTAGGTGATCTACTTGTTTTAGCACACTCCATATTTTTCTATAGATGGTCGCAATATCGGGTGACCTACCCGTTTTAAGATTCGAAAAAAAAAAACTCCACTTTTTTTTTTCTAAAAAATGGTCTCAATGTCGGGTGACTTGCCCGTTTTAAGACTGCCATGCTTTTTCTAAAAAATAGTCTCAATGTCGGGTGACCTACTTGTTTTAATATTTTTAGAAAAACTCCACGTTTTTTTCTTAAAAAAATGGTCTCAATGTTAGGTGACTTGCCCGTTTTAAGATTTTTTAAGAAAAACTCCATGTTTTTTTCTAACAAAGGGTTCAATGTCGGGTGACTTGCCCATTTTAAGATTTTTTAGAAAAACTCCATGCTTTTTCTAAAAAGTGGTCTCAATGTTGGGTGACCTGCCTGTTTTAATATTTTTTAGAAAAAAATCATGCTTTTCTAAAAAATAGTCTCAATGTCGGGTGACCTGCCCGTTTTTAAATTTCAAAAGAAATCATTTTACCTCAAGGAACGAAGCAGTACTGGTTTACAATTCTTTTCCACAGTTCCGTTGACTTGGGATTTTGTATCTTAGCGGTTCCCAAAAACTAGAAACTATTTTGGCTTTCGCCAACACCTTTCCTGTCAGGTTAATGTTATGACATATATAGGATGCATGCTTTTGTTACCTATTTTAGAAACATAGGTCCCCCTTTCTATTGTAGCCTTTTTTGAGCTCCTGTTTCTGTTTATTTGCTCGACCTGTCCTCTTGAACCAGAACATGCTCCGTGTGCTGTATTTCTTGTCCTTTTCATTCTTGGTGAAGAAATCTCCAATTCTTTACGGGGCCCTTTCTTGCTCAATTGAATGTTGCCTTTTATTATACTTTTACCAATGTTTTTAATTGCCTTTTCCATTTTTAAGAAATTATTTTAAAAGGAAAACTCAAAAGATCTGGTTTTGGTCACAAAAACTGAAACTTTCAATGCAATCATCATATATTTTTTATTTTTTTGCCCATAGTGTGGTGTGCAATATAGGTCAGGTTTAGCTTTTGGTTTGGTTCTCTTCAAGTTGGGCATTGGTTGAGTCGTCTTAAGCATATTATAATTCCTTAGTCATGCGTTAAATCAGTTCCTTTAAGTAAAAGGTTTCAAATGTTATGAGATCACGCGCTTCATGAGGAAAAAGTTCTCTACAGAAAGAATACATGGACAGACTTTATTGAGAAAACATGGAATACATCAAGAATAATATTTCTTTATAGCGTCATAATTCACATGTCTAACTAAATCTTCTCCATCCATTCTAGACAACAACAGAGCTCCTCTCGAGAAAGCTTTCTTTACCACATAAGGGCCATCATAGTTAGGCGCCCATTTACTTTGAACTTCTCTTGGTAAATGCAATATCTTCTTCAGTACAAGGTCTCCTTCCTGGAATCCTCGAGGTCGAACCTTCTTGTCATAAGATTTAGCCATCCTTCTTTGGTAGAGTTGATGATGACAGATTACAGCTATCCTCTTCTCACTTATCAGATTCAATTGTTCATATCTAACTTTTGCTTGTTTTGCCTCTTCTAGCTCAGAGTCCATCAGTACTCTTAATGATGGGATCTCCACTTTTAAAGGCAACACTACCTCCATTCCATATACTAAAGTGTATGGGGTAGCTCTTGTTGAAGTTTGAACTGCGGTGCGGTATACATGAAGGGCAAATGGCAGCATCTGGTGCCAATCCTTGTAGGTGACGACCATCTTCTGAATAATCTTCTTGACATTTTTGTTAGCAGCTTCTACTGCACCATTCATCTTTGGCCTATATGGCAAGGAATTGGAATGCTTGATTTTCCATTTAGCACAGAGTTCTACTATCATCTTTCCATTAAAGTTATGGGCATTATCAGTTATAATCTTTTCTGGCGGGCCATATCAACAAATCAAATCTCTTTCAATAAATTTCTTCACCACTTTTTGCGTCACATAAGCAAATGAACCGGCTTCTACCCATTTTGTAAAGTAGTCGATAGCCACAAGAATAAACCCATGACCATTGCTAGCTTTTGGGTTGACAGGCCCAATCACATCAATTCCCCACATTGCGAAAAGCCATGGGGACGTTAGGTTAAACAAAGGAGCCGAAGCGGCATTGATTTTGTCACCGTACACCTGACACTTATGGCACTTTCAGACATAGTCGATGCAATCCTTCTCTAATGTCATCCAAAAGTAACCGACCCTTTGTATTTTCCTAGCCATAATGTGTCTACTAGCATGGGTTAAGCAAATCCCTTCATGGACTTCCTGTAATGCATTTTTAGCCTCGACTTCATCCAAACATCTCAATAAAGTCCCGTCAGATGACTTTTTGTACAAAATCTCCCCATCAAGATAAAAGTCCATTGCCAACCTCCTCAAGGTCTTCTTATCAATTTTGGATGCCCCCATGGGATATGCCTAGTTTTGGACAAAATTCTTTATATCATAGTATCAAGGGTTTCCATCTATTTCTCCTTCGATTGAGTAACAATGAGTTGGGTTATTTCTAATATCAATGTGCACTGGTTCTACCTTGTGCCCAAAGTCTATTCTAGTCATAGAAGCTAATGTGGCTAAAGCATCAACAAACTGGTTTCCTTCCTTTCCTAGGTGAGTGAACTCTATTTCCTCAAATTCTCCAGCTAGTTTAGCTAGGTATTCTTGATAAGGTCTCAACTTCTCTTCCTTGGTTTGCCATTCTCCTTTCACTTGGCAAATAATCAGCATTGAGTCTCCATACACATTCATCTTTCTGATATTTAGTTCCAATGCAGCTTCTAACCCGAGAATGCAAGCCTCATACTCAGCCGTGTAGTTAATACATCCAAACTGTAACTTAATAGAAACCATATATTGTTTCTTATCAGGAGAGATTATCACCGCACCTGCCCCGTTACCACATACATTTACAACACTGTCAAAGTACATAGTCCACCAGTCTAATTTCTCTTTCTCAACTAAAAGCACATCTTCAACAGGAAAGTCAAAGTTCAATGGCTCATAATCTTCCATAGCATTGTTAGCTAGGTGATCAGCAATGGCACTCCCTTTCACAGCTTTCCTTGTCATATATACTATGTCATATTCGGCCAACAGAACTTGCCATCTTGCAATTCGACTCGACAAATAAGGCTTTTCACAGATGTACCGCAATGGGTCTAATTTTGAAATTAACCACGTGGTATGATACAACATATACGGACATAACCTCTTTGTAGCCCATATGAATGCGCAACGTAGTTTCTCAATAACGGTATACCTAGCCTCGTATTTTGTGAACTTTTTGCTTAGGTAATAAATGACCCTTTCCTTCCTTCTGGTCTCGTTATGTTGGCCAAGGACACACCTCATTGATGTTTCAGTTATTGTTAAGTACAATATCAACGACCTTTCTGGTATAGGAGGAACAAACAGGGGTGGATTGAGTAGGTACTGCTTGATTTTCTTGAAAGCTTCTTCGCACTCTTCATTCCAAATTCCAGGATTCTTTTTCCTTAACAAACAAAAGATTGGATCGCAAGTCGTGGTTAACTGGGATATAAACTGGGCAATGTAATTCAACCTTCCTAAGAAACCTCTTACATCCTTCTCAGTCTTGGGAGCTGGCATAGATCGAATAGTCCTTACTTTGTCAGGATCCATTTCTATCCCTTTCTATCACAAATCCTAACAACTTCCCAGATTTTACACCGAATGAACACTTTGCAGGGTTAAGCCTCAACCTATATTTTATTAGTCTTTCAAATAATTTCTTCAATATTTGGACATGATTCTCTCCTTAGATTTAGCAATCATATCATCCACATATACCTTAATCTCCTTATGCATCATATCATGAAATAGAGTCACCATGGCTCTTTGGTAGGTGGCCCCGACATTCTTTAACCCAAATGGCATGACCTTGTAACAAAAGGTTCCCTATGGTGTTACAAATGTTGTCTTCTCCTTATCTTTTTGCGCTATTTTATCTGATTATAGCATGAAAATCCATCCATAAAGGAATATGTGGAGCTACGTGCTGCATTGTCAACTAGCATATCTATGTGTGGTAATGGAAAATTGTCTTTAGGTCTAGCCCGGTTTAAGTCTCTAAAGTCCACACAAACTCTGATCTTACCTTCCTTCTTAGGCACTACCACTATGTTGGACACCCATTGTGGGTATTTGACTACCTCTAGAAATCCAACATTCCACTGTTTTTTAATTTCTACCTTCACTTTGATTAAAATCTCTGGATGAGTTCTCCTCAACTTTTGCTTAAATGGCTTGCATCCTTCTACTAATGGTACCCTATGTACTATGATATTAGTATCCAAACCAGGCATATCCTCGTAAGACTAGGCAAAGACATCTACATAATCTCGGAGTAATACAATCAACTCTTCCTTTTCTTTAGGAGTGATCATAGTCCCTATCTTCAGCTCTATTTTAATTTCCTCAGTGCCCACATCTATGGTTTCCAATTCCTCTTTAGCGGGTTTCCAAGCTTGCTCATGCTGCTCTATTAGTTTTGTGAATTCCTTCAAGTTATTTTTATCCCATTCTTCCTCTTTTACTGCTACTATATATTCTTTAAAGTTTAGCCATTCATTCTCAATGTAAAGTGTATGTGTTGTTGTGGAAGATCCGCTTTCAGGAAACCTAAAAGCGAAAAGTGATGTAAATGCACAATAAAACATAAAGATAAATTTTGAAAATGCACAATCTCATTAAAAGGGAAAGGTTGGCTAAAAAACAAGGATAAAAATCCAATTGACATCTTGAGCCTCGATTGTCAATCAAAACAGAAAAGAAAAACAAGTAACAATAGACAATATCTTAGTCAAACAAACATTATTGATTACATTTTGAACACCAACGAAGCTTCCTGGGTCTCTCAATTCTGGAACTTCTCTCTCTTGGCTAGCTTTCGCATGAAGGTCCTGCAGCTACTTCTTCTAGTGTGTAGATGGTTAACTGCGACATCTCTTCATCTCTTCTTCCAACTTCAGTCTCTTCCACCATGCCCTTGACTTCATCTTCCTCTAGGGTGATTATGTTCATAGAGAGTGTTGTAACCCATTTTTGGGTCCCCATAAAAATAAAATAAATAGCCAAAAGAGTGTAGAAAAAATAACAGGAGGCAGAAGCGCTCAGGAAACAGTCAGAAAATTGGTCAAGGAATTTAAAAAAATACAAGGATTGAATTTTTGACAGTATATTTTTGAAGGATGAAAGCCCTATTGAGAAGGAAAATTTGAATTTTGAGGAGAAGAGCCCAAATTTGGATGTTTATGGACTTAATTGGATTTTTATGGACTTAATTGGATTTTTATTTGAATTTATAGAAGATTTGATTGCAAGAAAAATTGATTTTTAAGTCAATTTGGGCTTTAATTTGAAGAAATTTAAGTTCTGGGGCCAAAATATATTTTTTAGGAATTTATTGGGTCAAATCAGGGGCTTAATTGCATAAATACTGAAGTTTAATGGCCAATTAGGGACTTAATTGTGAAAATCCGAAACCAGGGACCAATTTGGAGAAGGCGCAAAGATAGAGGGGGCTGTTTGGAATTGATTCAGGGGCTTAATTGAAGAAATTGGAAGTTTATTGATCAATTAGGGGTTTAATTGCATAAATCAGAGTCCAAGGATCAAAGTGGAAAACGCGGCCAACTATGGGGACGGACCGAAAATTGGCAGGGACGAAATTGAGTTAAACAAAGATGATTAAGGACTGATTCAAAAAATGTTCTGGCGCCTTTTCTTTTAAAATGAAACGGCGCGTTTTATCCAAAACGACGCCGTTTCATGCATAGTAATTAAAAAAAAAAAAAAAGAGACCGAACGGTGCCGTTTTGAACGGCACTGTTCACTTTCTTCTTCCCCCGAACATTACAGCGGGGAAGAAGGAAAAGTTTGTTTTTCTTTATGTTTTGCAGGTCCCTCTTGCCACCAACCGACCGAGGCCCCACGCCGGTGGCCCACCGACAGAAGACGCTGGCCGACCACCCGCCGCGCTGCCGAAGCCGAGGGAGGCCCGCCTGGATAGCCGCTCCCCGACAGCCGCTCCTCGACCCGCTCCTTGGCTCCACGGTGAAGCCACGCCTGTTAGTTCTATAAATAGAGAACCGAAGGAACCCGAGAGGAGGGACAAAAAAAAAAAACAGAGAGGAACCCGAAGAGAACAAGAAAAAAACGAAGAGAGAGAGAAGGAGAGAGAAACCACAGAACTTAAGAAACAGCCACCGAAAACCCAAAACTGAGAAGCTTGGGAAAATTTGAAGCCGATAGGAATCTCAGGAAACCGAAGCAGAAGCAACAAACCGGGTGAACGACGACGAACCGTGGGAAAAAGCTGTAGCGCCGCCTGACTCGCCGTCCGTAAGCCACGACGCTGCCACCGCCTCCACCGCAGTACCGCCAGCAAGCCACCGTCTCCACCGCACCAGGTACGCTTCCTTTCCCCCCCTGCATTTTTTTTTAAACCTGCATCAGTTTTGCCTCCTGCATGCAGAATCATGCTGCATGCAGGAGGCGGGGGGAAAATAATCCCCCCCCCCCCGTTTTGTTTTTTTTTAGTTCTCTGGGCCAGATGGTGTCTGGCCCAGAACTATGTGGGACGGGCCAGAGGGACCTGGCCCGATCCGGCGGTCTGGGCCGTGTCCGGCCCAGACCGAGGTTATTTAGTTTTTGGGCCGAGATCGGCCCAGTACCGTTGGGCCGAGATCGGCCCAGTACCTGTTGGGCCAAGTTCGGCCCAACGCCTTTTAGGTTTGGGTCCGGCCCAGTTTAGTTGGGTCGGCCCAGCCCACTTAATATATATTTATATATTTATTATATTATTATATTTTTATTATTATATTATATTATGCATGTATATATATAAAAAAAAATCCGAAAAGTTTTTTTTTTTAAAATATATTGTTGTTTCCTTTTCATATATATATTTTTTATATACATTGGTTTGTATTTTTATATTGTGGAGACACAAACTCAGTGTTTAAAATACCCGGTTTTTGTCAAAACATCCAGAGTTTCAAAGATAAAAATGTTCGTTTGCTTTCAAAAAATTCTAAAAAATATCCTTAAGAATATTGTGGATTTTCCTGCACATTTTTTTTTATGATTTTTATATTGGTTTGTATTTTTTTATACCGTGGAGATACAAATTCAGTTTTTTTAAATACCCGTTTTCGTCGAAAAAAATATATTTACAAAAAAAAAATGTTTTCTTGCGTGTTGCATACGGCCAATACTCTAACATGTTTTGATTTCTTTTTTTTTTTTCAAAAAAAAAAATATTTTGGAAGCTTCGAAAGTGTGTTTTCGCATAGATTTCTTAAACACAAATTATTTTCTTGCATTTTTGGATTTTACAACATGTTTGTAAAACTCCAAAGGGTATTGGCCAATATTCCAAAAAAACTATAAAAATATTTTTTGGGGGAAGAAAATTTATTTATTATTCACCGCTAATGTTTGGATAAAGAAATCCTTAAAAGGATGAATATCCAAAATATTATTGGGAGTAATAAATCCGTACACATTCTTGAAAGAAGCCTTGATTATAATCGAGGACATTTCAAAATTTTAATTTTTTTTCCCACGATTTATGGGTCGCAAACTCTTGAAATACTAAAAGGAAAAAATGAGCTTTCAAAGCACATGGAATCCCCTTAGATTTCTATCCAAAATCAATTGACGAACCTAGAAAATACCAACACCATAGCAATTACAAAGCAAACCAAACACCAAGCAGCTTACCTTAGGTAGGGCGTACTAGGGGTGCTAATACCTTCCCTTTACGCAACCAGTCCCTTGCCTTAGAATCTCTAAAAGACCAGTTAGGGTTCCTAGTGGCCAAAATACTAGGTGGCGACTCCAAAGAACCAAATCAGCAAAACAGAACAAAACGAAAGTCGCCAGTCGAATGTCGCAAAACAAAAACCGGATTTTTTGGGGGTGCGACAGGATGGCGACTCCACTGGGGACCCTTGGACTAAGCTTGATTTGTTTGTTTGTTTATGTTATGTGTTATTGGTTTTTGTTTTTTTTTTTTATTTTTGATGATGCTTTGTTTAAAAGTTTTAGCATATATCTTTACATTCTATCATACATGGCATAGTCATGCATCACTTTATTATTGTTATTATGTTTTGGAGTACACACACATGTAACTTTAAGTTTAAGTGGGGGACTAGCAGCTTGCCTTATGACTTGAGTCAAGGTTTAAGTTTGTGTAAACCCCAACTCTTTGCTGAGTGTTTAGACTGATTGTGATTGGTACACGTACCATCCCACTATCTGCTAGACCTCCATATCGCCTTTACGAAGGTTGATCACTGGAACAGCAAGAGACCCTCTTTTAGAGACCCAATAGTAAACCTACCCTATGTCTCACATTGAGGAACTAGAACCTATCCTTAGGGTGTATGTTCCAATATATCTTTTGCATCAAAACAAGTCTAAACCCCAATGCATTTTGAATTGCAGGACTTGTGAACGAAATGGCCATCATCACTAAATCTTCCATCTTAGAATATGGAAAAAATTCTGAACTGTCACAATTGACTGAAGGAGACTGCCTTAGAAGCGATGCTAAGAAGATGTCACCAATCAAGAACCTGAATTGCATATTGAATGAGGGGAACAAGTTAACGACTCATTTTCAGAATGTGGATAAAGATGCATTTTTTAGGAAATACGGACGTTTGATGGAAATTGCAAAGGTAGAAGTTTTAAGCCCAGCTGTGCGAGCTTTAGTTCATTTTTGGGATCCAGACTACCGATGTTTTTCCTTTGGAAGTATAGACTTGTGCCCCACGGTTGAGGAATATGGATTGTTGACCGAGTTTCCCAACGACCTGTATCGAATTTATTCTCCTTTAAGATCCGACAAGATCATCCCTGAACTGTCAAAGCTGCTCAGAATCTCCAACTTGGAAAAGTTTCTGGAAAAGAATGGTACCGGTTTGAAATGGAGGATGCTAGAATTGGAAAAGAAGTCAGGAGTAGAAAAAGAGAGATTGATTGCCCTAGGTATATTTGGCCTTGTGTTGTTCCCAAGTCAGATTGGATTAGTGAGTTTGGAGGCCGCTGCTGCTTACGTGGAGTATGAGAATACACGAATCAATCCAGTGGCTGCTATTTTAGCCGAAACAATTTTGACACTTAACCATTGTAGGAGGGCCGGAAAAGGAGCAATGAGATGCTGCACGCAACTGTTGTATATTTGGATGGTTAGCCATATCGAGACAAAGAAACCTGTCTTCAACAATTTTTGGTGGTTCACCCAAAAACCCCTCAAGTTAGTAGAAGAAGAAGAATGGGGAGATCTAGACAACCAGGGTTGGGTTGATAAATTAGAAGGTTTACCTAATAGCGAGTTTAAGTGGAGGGCCCCATGGGTAACGACAGTAAAGGTCCTAATGAGTTGTGGACAAAGGCGTTGGGTACCATTGGTGGGGATTACGGGTTATGTGAGTTATGCTCCTGCCTTAGTGGTAAGACAACTTGGGGGCATGCAGTTCGTTCCCAGGACTATGGGAATCGCTCAATTCTCTGGTTTGCTTAAAGATCCCATGGCAGCAAAGGTTGTGGAGATCATCAAACAAGATTGGAAGCATCTAGTGTTGGTGGAGATAGAAGGTCTGAGAGATCCAAGTGTGAGCGAAGGATATGTAAAATGGAGAGACTCAGCTGCTTCAGCCATGCCTTGCTTAGAAGCTAAATCTCCTCAAGCTATAGCGAAGCCTATTAAGAAACAAAGGGTGAACATTGAAGATGATTCAGCTGCTTCAGCCATGCCTTGTGAAGAAGTCAAATCTTCTCCAACTGTAGAGGAGCCTATCAAGAGAAAGAGGGTTAGTAATGAAGAAGACTTGAGAAGGCAAGTGGAGAAACTACGAATAGAATTGAGCAAGAGCAGAAAAGACAAAGCAGTGTTGGAAGAAATGATGCTAGAACAGGATAAAATGAGAACATTTCTAGATGAGCAAATACAGTCTAGAGATGCGAAAATAACAAAATTGGAGTTAAAATTGGTTGAGGAGAAGATTGCTAAGGAAGGAAGTGAGAAGGAGCTTAAAGGGTTGAGTTTGGATTGGATGCAAAGTTACTCTGAACTTGAAGCAATGGAGATGGACTTTAGCGATTGCCAAGAAAGTGCAGAATATTACCAAGAAAAATTTGCGCAAATGCAATTCGAGCTGATGGATAGGATTAGGAAGTATGAGGATTTGAATAAGAAATATATGGAGTTGGAAAGCGAAAAGGGAGGATTCGAGGATGTTAAAGCAGAGTTAGCAGTCAAGAAGAATGAGATAAAAGTCATGAGGATAAAGCTTGACAAAGAACGGGAAAAGTCGAAGTATTTAGACGAGAAGCTAGTAGCAATGGAGAAGCACAAAGATCAAATCGACGCCAACAACACTGCTTTGAACAGAACCAACATGTTGCTCATAGAAAAATTGACCAAAATAGATGAGCAAATGGACGAAGCTGCTGCACATGCTCGAATTGTTAGAATCAATTCGCGGAATGTGGGGGGAGACATCATTCGCTATCGCCGAAGCCTAGCTGAAACTGATGCCTTTCTAGGGAAGATTGAGAACCGCGGCTTTGCTTTCTTACCATTAGCTAAGGAGTTTAGGGAGGAAATGGATTAGCATGTTGTATTTCTTTTATTTCTAAATGTATTTTTATCCAAGCGTTAATGAAAAGGGCGTTGAACCATCTTCTTATGCAAAAATCTGTCTCTTGGTGAACATGATTCAAGCAAACGACTCGAAAGGCAGAACTCCTATCAAAGCAATGTGACAAGAGAATGCTTATAATGTGATGGCTGTTATTCGTTCACAATAAATACATTTTTATTGGCTGCATCCATACCCAATAAAACATGCATTTTTCAATCATGCATCCATCACAATCATACATTTTTCTCATACATCTATGCATGCATCTGCAGATTAAGAAACATAGGTCCCCCTCCTAGAATCCACAACACTCGACAAAGAGCAAGAATGGAAAACGAAGGAAGGGCACAACCAGAAGCTCAGTACCAAAGAGAACTTGAAGGAGTTCGGAATGATGTGGCACACTTAACCAGTATGTTAGAGCAAATATTAAGAGCCAGAGATGGAGAGGGAACATCCACTCAACCTAATGAAGCGCCAGCAGCAGCTCAAATTCCTGTCGCACCTATAAACATAGGGGCAAATACACCAACTAAGCAGAGTCCTGCTCGGCCCATCCAAATCCCTATTACACTGGATTTAACAAACGAAGATCCACATGACTTTAAATTCTCTAATCATGAAGGAGATGATAAGTGGACTGCCCTAGAAGAGAGGCTAAGGGCAATTGAAGGAAATGATTTGTTTGACCCAATTAGGGCCGCTGAAGTATGTTTAGTACCTAATATTGTCATTCCAAAGAAGTTCAGAGTGCCGGAGTTTGTTAAGTATACTGGGATGGAATGCCCGAAGACCCATCTCCGCTCCTACTATAACAAGATGGCAGAGGTTATCCACGACGATAAAATGTTAATTTACTTCTTCCAGGATAGCCTGACCGGATCGGCCCTCAGTTGGTATATGAGGTTAGACAATATTAGGATCAGGAAGTGGACGGACTTGGCAGACGCTTTCTTAAAGCAATACAAGTTTAATCTAGAGATTGCTCCTGATAGGACTAGCCTGATTAGCATGGAGAAAGGAACTCAAGAGTCCGTAAGGGCTTATGCTCAAAGGTGGCGTGACCAAGCTATCAATGTGCAACCTCCGCTGATAGAGACAGAAATGGTGACTTTGTTTGCCAATACTTTCAGGGCTCCATACTATGAACACCTTATGGGTAGTTCAGCACAACATTTCTATGATGTTGTGCGGATCGCCGAGAGGATTGAACAAGGGATCCGAAGTGGGAGAATTGCAGAACCTCTAGAGAAGAGAGGTTTCATTGGAAAGAAGAAAGAAATTGAGGTGAACAACCTAGAAAGGAGAAGCAAAAACTATCAAATACCTACCCCCCGAGTCACTAATATTAACTTTTCCAAACCCCCCACTCCAAACCAGCCCAATCAAATGAAATTCCCAGCAAATAACCACAACAATTATCAAAGAAAGGATAAGCAACCATCAGAAGAACAACTACCTCCTTTACCAATAACCTTAAAAGAATTGTATGCCAAGCTGTTAAGTATTGGGCAGATAGCTCCCCTACCCATACCACCTATGCAACCACCTTTCCCTGCCTGGTACAACCCTGAGGTGACTTGTGAATACCATGCTGGTCACGCGGGCCATAGCATTGAGGCTTGCTTTGCTTTTAAAAGAAAGGTGTTACAACTGATCAAAGTGGGATGGGTCACTTTTGAGGATTCACCTAATCAGAATTCAAACCCTTTACCTAAACATGTTGACGGTAGGGGAGGAGTGAATACCATGGAGATTGGTAGCAAAAAGAGGGTGTTGAAAGTGACCATGGCCAAGCTTTACTTGATGTTGGTGCAGTCTGGACATTTGGAAGAAACGACTGAGTACTGCACAAGGGAAAGTAACTTTTGCCCTTTCCATAAAAAGGAAGGGCATCACATTGATGAATGCATTGAATTTCATCAAAAAGTTGCAAGAATGCTAACTCTAGGAGAGTTGAGGATTGAGGATGTAAGTGACAATGAAGAGGTAGAGATGATAGAGAAATGTAGAATTCAATCAACAACTAATGGTCGCTCAAAACTGGTATTAACTAGGCCCTCATATGCAAGCAAAGTAAACTATGGAGTGATGCCTGAAGATTATGGTTATACTTCGAATATCGAAACTCCTTTGCCGCTGTTCCGAACTGAGATAAGTGGGCTAACTCGGAGTGGTCGTTGTTTCACACCTGAAGAACTAGAAAGACAAAGAAAGGTTAAAGGCAAGGAGGTGTTGGACCTTGATAAAGAGTTTGAGGTGAATAAACCTGTGACTGAGGAAGAAACAAATGAGTTCTTGAAACTGATGAAGCATAGTGAGTACAGTATAGTGGACCAGTTGAAGAAGACCCCTGCTAAGATCTCCATCATGTCATTAATACTCAGCTCCGAGCCACATCGAATGCTTTGCAAAAAGTATTGAATGAGGCCTATGTGCCCCAAGATATTGAGCAAAAGACTATGGAACATCTAGTAGGAGGATTCATGCTGCCAATTACTTGTATTTCACGGAAGATGAACTTGACGCTGAAGGAACTGGACATAACAAACCCTTGTATGTCACGGTCCGATGCAAAGATTGTCTCGTCGGCAAGGTTCTCATTGATAACGGCTCGGCCCTGAATGTGTTACCAAGGCATATGCTGGATGAAATGCCGATAGATCCCTCACATATGCAACCCAGTGTGATAACGGCGAGAGCGTATGATGGCTCATCAAGGCCGTTGTAGGGTCAATTGAGGTCGAACTAGCTGTGGGTCCACAAGTCTTTCTAGTAACCCTTCAAGTGATGGATATCCACCCTTCCTATAGCATGCTGTTAGGAAGGCCATGGATACATTCTGCGGGAGCTGTCACCTCTTCGCTACATCAATGTTTAAAGTACATTGCCAACGGGTGTCCTGGTTACTGTTAAGGCTGAGGAGACTATATCGATGGTAAGAAATGTGGCGGTTCCATTCATTGAAGCAGAAGATTGTAACGGACGGAAACCTTCATGCATTTAAGGTTGTGAATACCGAGTGGGTGCCCGAGAACACTGTGTGAGAAAGCCAGAAATCTCGGAAGCCACTAAAATGGCCGCTAAAAGCTTTTTGAAAAACAAGATTCCTTTCCCATACGATATGGAGCAAGGAAGGCCTGAATGGATGGGTATAATCAAATTGAAAGCTGCAGAACAGAGGTTTGGGCTTGGATATAAGCCCAAGAAAGAAGGATTACAAACGAGCTGCTGGTGCAAGAAGGGAGAAAGAGAATGGCTAGGATTGAAGGAAGGAAGCCTGAAGAAGAAAACTTAGCCATCCCTCCAATCAGGATTTCATTTCCAAAGGCCGCCTATGTGATACAACCTGCTGGGGGACATGAAGACCTCTTTCAGAAGTTTTCTTCAATGAACATAAACACCTGGAGGAAAATCAAGTCAAAGACATTGCTGAGAAATTTGAATCTGAAAGGAGGATTGAAGAGCTGCCACAATTAACCATCCACACTTTGGAAGAAGTCACCGTCAAGACTTTTGTTCGGAAAGCTAGCCGAAGGGGAGAAGTTCCAGAATTGGGAGACCCAAGAAGCTCCATTGGTTTTTAAAATGTAATCAACAATGATTGTTGGATTATATTTTTATTTTATGTTGTTTGCCTTTTTTCATTGACAATCGAGGCTCAAGATGTCAATTGGATTTTATTTTGTTGTGAGCTAATCTTTTGTTTTTAATGAGATCATGCATTTTCAAAATTCATCTTGATGTCTTACTATGCATTTACACATCACTTTCCGCTTTCAGGAACCCTGAAAGTGGATCCTCCACAACAACACCTGCACTTTACATTGAGAATGAATGGCCAAAATTTAAAGAATACATAGTGGCTGTAGAAGATGAGGAATGGGAGGAGGAAAACATATGGGAATTCAAAAAATTAATAGAACAACACGAACAGGCTTGGAGGCCCGCTAAAGAGGAACTTGAAACCATAAATGTAGGCAATGAAGAAATCAAGCGAGAGCTGAAGATAGGGACTTTGATCACCCCTGAAGCAAAGGAAGAGTTGATTGCACTGCTCAAAGATTATGTGGATGTCTTTGCCTGGTCCTACGAGGATATGCCTGGTTTGGATACGGACATTGTAGTACATAGAATACCACTGATGGAAGGATGCAAGCCGATTAAGCAGAAATTAAGGAGAACTCATCCGGAGGTCTTAATCAAGGTAAAGGCGGAAATTGAAAAACAATGGGACGCTGGTTTTTTGGAAGTAGTGAAGTATCCGCAATGGGTGTCAAACATAGTGGTGGTACCCAAAAAGGAAGGTAAAATCAGGGTTTGCGTGGACTTTAGGGATTTAAACCGGGCTAGCCCTAAAGATAATTTCCCTTTACCACACATAGATATGTTAGTTGATAATGCAGCACGCAGCTCCACATATTCCTTCATGGATGGGTTTTCAGGCTACAATCAGATAAGAATGGCGCCAGAGGATAGGGAGAAGACAACCTTTGTAACACCATGGGGAACCTTTTGCTACAAAGTCATGCCATTTGGTTTAAAGAATGCTGGGGCCACTTACCAAAGGGCTATGGTGACTTTGTTTCACGACATGATGCACAAAGAGATTGAAGTATACGTGGATGACATGGTTGCTAAATCTAAAGAGGGAGAGAATCATGTCCAAATATTGAAGAAATTATTTGAAAGATTAAGGAAATATAAGTTGAGGCTTAACCCAGCAAAGTGTTCATTCGGGGTGAAATCCGGTAAGCTGTTGGGGTTTGTGGTGAGTGACAAAGGGATAGAAGTGGATCCTGAAAAAGTAAAAGCTATTCAATCTATGCCACCCCCCAAGACTGAGAAGGAGGTGAGAGGTTTCTTAGGAAGGTTGAATTACATCGCTCGGTTTATATCCCATTTAACCGCGACTTGTGACCCGATCTTTCGTTTGTTGAGGAAGAAGAACCCTGGAATATGGAATGAAGAGTGTGATAAAGCTTTTGATAAAATCAAGCAATACTTGCTAAATCCACCTCTGCTTGTTCCTCCTGTCCCAGAAAGGCCATTGATTTTATACCTAACAGTAACCGAAACGGCAATGGGATGTGTGCTTGGGCAACATGATGAAACCGGAAGGAAGGAAAGGGCCATTTATTACCTAAGCAAGAAGTTCACGGAATATGAGTCTAGGTATACTGTGATTGAGAAGCTGTGTTGCGCACTAGCATGGGCTACAAAGAGATTACGTCAGTATATGCTGTATCACACTACATGGTTAATTTCCAAGTTAGACCCATTAAGGTACATTTGTGAAAAGCCTTATCTATCGAGCCGAATTGCAAGATGGCAAGTTCTTTTGGCTGAGTATGACATAGTATATATGACAAGGAAAGCCGTGAAAGGGAGTGTTATTGCCGATCACCTGGCTGACCATGCTATGGAAGATTATGAGCCGTTAAACTTTGACTTTCCCGATGAAGATGTGTTTGCAATCGAGGAAGAGAAATCAGATTGGTGGGTTATGTACTTTGATGGTGCTGTAAATGTATGTGGTAACGGAGCGGGGGCAGTGATAATCTCTCCTGATAAGAAGCAGTATCCGGTTTCAGTTAAGCTGCAGTTCGGGTGCACCAACAACACGGCTGAGTATGAAGCTTGCATTCTTGGTTTAGAGGTTGCATTAGAGATGAACATAAGAAAGATAGATGTGTATGGAGATTCAATGCTGATCATTTGCCAAGTAAAAGGAGAATGGCAAACCAAAGAAGAGAAGTTAAGGCCTTACCAAGAATACCTGTCTCAGCTAGCTAAAGAATTTGAGGAAATAGAGTTCACCCATCTGGGAAGGGAAGGGAACCAGTTTGCAGATGCTTTGGCCACACTAGCATCTATGGCCAAGATAGACTTTGGGCACAAGGTACAACCAGTACACATCAATATCAGAAATAACCCCGCTCATTGCTGCTCAATCAAAAGAGAAGTGGATGGAAACCCGTGGTACTATGATATCAAGAATTTCATCCAAAACCAGGCATATCCCATGGGGGCATCCAAAATCGACAAGAAGACCTTGAGAAGGTTGGCAATGTATTTTTATCTTGATGGGGAGATTTTGTATAAGAAATCATCTGACGGGACTTTGTTGAGATGTTTGGATGAATTTGAGGCAAAAAGTACGGTACGGGAAATCCATGAAGGGATTTGCTCAACTCATGCTAGTGGACATGTGATGGCCAGGAAGATACAAAGAGCCGGGTACTTCTGGATGACATTAGAGAAGGATTGTATCGATTATGTCCGGAAATGTCATAAGTACCAAGTATACAGTGACAAAATCAATGCTCCTCCAGCTCCTCTGTTTAATTTAACATCTCCATGGCCCTTCGCGATGTGGGGAATTGATGTGATCGGACCGATAAACCCAAAAGCCAGCAATGGTCATAGGTTTATTCTAGTGGCTATCGACTACTTCACAAAATGGGTAGAAGCTGGGTCATTTGCTCATGTGACGCAAAAAGTGGTGAAGAAGTTTATTGAGAGAGATTTGATATGTCGGTATGGTCCACCAGAAAAGATTATAACTGATAACGCCAAGAATTTCAACGGCAAGATGATAATAGAGCTCTGCACTAAATGGAAAATCAAGCATTCCAATTCTTTGCCATATAGACCAAAGATGAATGGTGCGGTAGAAGCTGCTAACAAGAATGTCAAAAAGATTATTCCGAAGATGGTAGTCACCTATAGGGATTGGCATGAGATGTTGTCATTTGCCCTTCATGCATATCGCACCACAGTTCGAACCTCAACAGGAGCCACCCCGTACATGTTGGTATATGGAATGGAGGCGGTGATGCCTTTAGAAGTGGAAATCCCATCATTGAGAGTGTTGTTAGACTCTGGGCTGGAAGAGTTAGAATGGGCAAAGGTTAGATATGAACAGTTGAATCTGATCAGTGAAAAGAGGATAGCTGCGATCTGTCATCATCAACTCTACCAAAGAAGGATGGCTAAATCATATGACAAGAAGGTTCGATCTCGAGGATTCCATGAAGGAGATCTTGTACTAAAGAAAATATTACCTTTACCTGGAGAAGATCAGAGTAAATGGGCACCTAACTACGAGGGGCCTTACGTGGTGAGGAAAGCATTCTCAGGAGGAGCTTTGTTACTATCTAGAATGGATGGAGAAGATCTAGTTAGGCCTGTGAATTCCGACTCTATAAAAAAATACTACGCTTGATGTATTTCGTAATTTCCCAGTCAATAAAATAAATTTCGGCCATGAATTCTCTTTGTAAAGAGTCCTTTTATATATATATATATATATAACATATGATCTCATAGCATTTGAATTTTTTTGCTTAAAAGAACTTTTTTATGGCATGACTAAGGAAAATGACTCCATCAATTGGAGAACCAAATCAAATCTGCTTGACATATAGTTGCACATCACACTAGGGGGCAAAAGGTGCACGAAGTGCATATAAGGGTCCATAGTAAACCCAAGCCAAAAAGGGGTATCATAATAAAAACTTCTAAAAAAGCATCTTTTATAAGATTGCTAATTGCATTAAAAGTTTCAGTTTTCATGAACAAAAAACCAATTTTTTTTCCTTTGACACAAAGCTCAATAAAGCAAGAAAGGGCCCCATAAGGAACCCGAGATCTCTTCACTAAAAGGATATGAAGGATATTTCGGTTCATGAGAAAAGCTTGAAACAAGAGCGAAGAGGTTTACGACGAAAGGGGGACCTATGTTTCCAAGATAGGTAACAAAAACATACATGCATATTAAATATAATACATTGCTTTCAACATTTGTCAGATCGGGGTTTCATCACCATTTCTTGGGTAATGCGTTTTCTAACCCTACTTCTTTTCGAGTGCGCCGTTTGAGCCCTCACTTCTCGGGTAGTGCGTTTTCTAAACCCTACCTCATTTCGAGTGCGCCTTTGAGCCCTCACCAACATTTTCCTTGGGTAGGTCACCCATCACAATGAGACCATATTTTTTTCTGGGTAGGTCACCCATAAGAATGAGACCATTCTCCATTTTTTTTTACCTGGGTAGGTCACCCATAAGAATGAGGCCATTTCTTCCCCTGGGTAGGTCACCCAAAGAATGAGACCACTCTTCCTTTTTTTCCTTGGGTAGGTCACCCATCACAATGAGACCGTATTTTTCTGGGTAGGTCACCCATAAGAATGAGACCATTCTCCATTTTTTTTTATCTAGGTAGGTCACCCATAAGAATGAGGCCATTCCTTCCCCTGGGTAGGTCACCCAAAGAATGAGACCACTCTTCCTTTTTCTTTGGGTAGGTCACCCATCACAAAGAGACCATTATTTTTTCTGGGTAGGTCACCCATAAGAATGAGACCATTCTCCATTTTTTTTACCTGGGTAGGTCACCCATAATAATGAGGCCATTCTTCCCCCTGGGTAGGTCACCCAAAGAATGAGATCACTCTTTCCCTTTTCCACTCGGGCAGGTCACCCATCATAATGAGACCACACACATTTTTTTTGTATTGGTTATGGGTAAAGGAATCGCCAGATGGGATTCCAGGTTAAAGGAAATCACCAGATGGGATCTCGGATTGATTTCCATGTTGATCAAACTAAAGTAAGAATTCAGAGGATCGCTGAATAAGGATCTCGAGATGACTAAGTTTTGATCATAGTTTTGGGCTAAGGAGGATTGTTGTAAAGGACAAAGTTTCAGATCAATCAAGCTTTGACCAGATCAGTTTCAGGGAGTTCCGTTTCGGGTTTATCTTTATAACACTTACTGCGTAAAACTCATGCTCCGTAAGTATTATAAAGAGGGGGCATCTGTTGTAACCCATTTTTGGGTCCCCATGAAAAATAAAATAAATAGCCAAAAGAGGTTAGAAAAATAACAGGAGGCAGAAGCGCTCGGAAAACAGTCAGAAAATTGTTCAAGGAATTTAAAAATACAAGGATTGAATTTTTGACAATATATTCTTGAAGGATGAAAGCCCTATTGAGAAGGAAAATTTGAATTTTGAGGAGAAAAGCCCAAATTTGGATGTTTATGGACTTAATTGGATTTTTATTTGAATTTATAGAGTATTTGATCGCAAGAAAAATTAATTTTTTAGTCAATTTGGGCTTTAATTAGAAGAAATTTAAGTTCTGGGGCCAAAATATATTTTTTAGGAATTTATTGGGTCAAATCAGGGGCTTAATTGCATAAATATTGAAGTTTAATGGCCAATTAGGGACTTAAATAAGAAAATCCGAAACCAGGGACCAAATTGGAAGAGGCGCGTAAATGGAGGGGCTGCAATTATTCGGTTCAGGGGCCTAATTGAAGAAATTGAAAGTTTATTAATCAATTGAGGGCTCAATTGCATAAATCAGAGGCCAAGGACCAAAGTGAAAAAGACGGCCAACAAGAGGGGCGGGGACCGAATTTGGAGGGCTGATTTGAAGTTTGGCCATTTAAATGAAACGGCGCGTTTTATCCAAAACGACGCCGTTTCATATATATAAAAAAAAAAGAAAAAAAAGAGGAAGACCAGAACGGTGTCGTTTTGAACGACACTGTTCATCTTCCTCCTTCCCCCCGATTTAGCAGCAATAGAAGACGAAAATTTTCAAAACCTTCCCAACTCTCTCTCCTCGCCCCCACCAAAGCCCCACAAGACCACCGAACGGGTCACTAGGCGACCAGCCGTTGCATGATTGAAGGCGCACTAGCAAAAGGCACACCGGTTTCCCTTATAAATAGAGAGACCGAAGGAGAGAGAGGGGAACCCGAAGAGAGAGGGAGAAGAGAAATAAGGCACGAAAGAGAGAGAAGAACAGAAACAAACCGAGAAGAAGGAAACCAAAACCAAAAACCGAAAGCAAACCGAGACAGAGAAAGCCACTGAGAACAAAAAAAAGAGAAAGGGGAGGAGGAAGAATTTTTTCGCCACTGTTAGAAACAGCAGCAACGCCGCCCGGAGTCGCCGTCCACGAGCCACGCCACCGCAGCCCCGCCAGCAAACCACTGCCTCCTACGCCGCGCCAGGTACGCTCTCTCCCCTGCATTTTTTTTTTCTCTTCTTCTGTAGGTTTCGTCTCCTGCATGCAGAATTGTTCTGCATGCAGGGGACGGGGGGGGGAAATTAATTCCCCCCGTTCTGTTTTCTCTTCTAGGCCAGACGGGTTCTGGCCCAGAAACATGTATATGGGCCAGAAGGATTCTGGCCCAACCCGGCGGTCTAGGCCGGGTCCGGCCCAGACCAAGTTATTTTCTTGGGCCGAGATCGGCCCAGTCACTTTCTTGGGCCGATCCCGGCCCAATGACTTGTGGGGCTGAGCCCGACCCAGTTAGTTGGGCCGGCCCAGCCCCTTAATAATTAATATATAATTATATATATATTATTATATTATATTATGTGTGTGTATATATTTTTTTTTTTTTAAAAAAACAAATCTAAAAAAAATCTAAAAAATGTTGTTGTTTTCTTTTCATAAATATATATATATATATATATATTTTTAGGGGGGTTTGTATTTTTTTTTATATACTGCAGAGGTATAAATTCAGTAGTTAAAATATCCGATTTTTGTCGAGACACCCGAAATTTTCAAAGATAAATTTTTTTTTGCTTTCAAAAATTTCTAAAATTCCTTAAAAATATTGTTGATTTTTTCCCTTACATCTTTTTAAAATGACTTAATATTAATTTGTATTTTTATGTTATGGAGATACAAGTTCAGTATTAAAATACCCGATTTCGTAAAAAAAAAATATATTGTTAAAAAAATATATATATTTTCTTGCGTGTTGCATACGGCCAATACTCTAACATGTTTTGAATGTTCTTTTTGTAAAAAAATATATATTGGAAGCTTCGAAAGTGTATTTTCGCATAGATTTCTTAAACACAAATTATTTTCTTGCATTTCTGGATTTTTACAATATGTTCGTAAAACTCCAAAGGGTATTGGCCAATATTCCAAAAATTATAAAAATCTTATTTTTAGGGAGGAAATTTATTTATTATTCATCGCTAATGTTTGGATAAAGAAATCCTTAAAAGGATGAATATCCAAAATATTATTGGGAGTAATAAATCCGCACACATTCTTGAAAGAAGCCTTGATTATAATCGAGGACATTTCAAAATTTTAATTTTTTTTTATTCCACGATTCATGAGTCTTGAAATACTAAGGGAAAAATGAGCTTTCAAAGCACATGGAATCTCCTTAGATTTCTATCCAAAATCAATTGACGAGCCTAGAAAATACCAACACCATAGCAATTGTAGAGCAAACCAAACACCAAGCAGCTTACCTTAGGTAGAGCGTACTAGGGGTGCTAATACCTTCCCTTTACGCAACCAGTCCCTTGCTTTAGAATCTCTGAAAGACCAGTTAGGGTTCCTAGTGACCAAAATACTAGGTGGCGACTCCAAAAAAAACCAAATCCGCAAAATAGAACAAAACGAAAGTCGCTAGTCGAATGTCGCAAAACAAAATTTTTTGTTATTTTTTTTGGGTGCGACACACAGATTCCCTATATTCAACAGGAGAAACACACCAGGAGCATCATCATCAACACCACCATCAGCATCCTCATCAGAAGGACCAAGAAGGATGCGGAATCTTGAAGAGTTGTACGATACCACTCAGGTCATGGAAGATACAACTCTATTTTGTTTCCATGC
This sequence comes from Populus alba, assembly GCF_005239225.2. NCBI lineage: Eukaryota > Viridiplantae > Streptophyta > Magnoliopsida > Malpighiales > Salicaceae > Populus > Populus alba. The sequence continues at coordinate 8,007,894 of NC_133296.1, read as the reverse complement.
AGATAAGGACCCACCAGAAAAGAAGAAAGCAATAGGTGTCAAAAGGGTCTACAAGACGAAAGCCACATTAGTGGATAAATGGTACAAGCAGAGAGAAGGCATTGAAAGGAGAAGTGATCATGCTTGGCATGATATCCCTCGATTGAGTTTAAAGGGGAGATTTGTTGAATTAAACTCAACATCTAGATGGTCAAGGAAGGCAACCACCAGCTGCCACCGACCAGCCACCAACCGACCAGCCGCCAGCCGCCAGCCGCAGCCGCCAGCCACCAGCTGCCATAGCCGCCAGCCGCCTTCACACCTAGAAAGTTGAATTTTCGTATTTTGATTTGTGTATAAATAGAGTGCCCAGCTTATGTTATTTGTGTGGAGAGAATTGAGAGGAACACTAGAAAGAGAAAGAGAGAGAGAGAGCGTGTAATTGTTAAGCTTTTGTGTAATTGTAAGTTTCGGTTTTGTGTAATAAAACAATGTGTTTTATCCCCTCTGAGTGTTTTAAAGCCACCACCAGTGGTTTCTCCCACCAACATAGACACTCTCTAGAAAGACATTTGTAGAGCTAGGGAGAAGCAACGTTTGTCTTTCTCTGTTTGTAGAGCTAGGGTTGCGTTTAATATCTGTTTGGAATTATATTAGTGTTTATGATTTAAAACACTTTTCTTGAGAAACACTGTTATTTTACAAGAACAAAAACCCTTAAATTCCAAACAAAACAATTGTGTGTGGAAAAAAAACAAAGAGTTAGTGTTCATTCCACTCATTATTCATCCTAATTCCCACGGGATGCACAGTAAATCACTGGCTCAAACTTGGAAAGGGTTAAACGAAAATTTAAAAATGATTCCCATGGTATATACCAGTTTGCTGGGGGTTAAAACATACCTAATTCAGCTCCCAGATGAAAAAAAAAAAAAAAAAACATGGTGCATCCGTAGTCTAACCGCTGTTGCTACCAGAAGGTAATATTTTTTTTTCTAAATTAAAGATCATTTTTTTTTTGTCGGAATCAAATAATTAAATATGAGAATTTCAGAGTAGAGGGTTTTATGTAATTTCTGGATATTTGAATTCATCATTAACCTCCTTTGTTCATTTCCTTCATGGTATGAATGTAGCATTTTCAGTACCGCTAATTCCTCTTACCATTCATGAAAAAAAATCCAATTGTATATTAAAAAGAAAATCATTATCATAATAATTACCTATACCCTAAACGGTACATTTTTGTCATAAAATTCATTTCTCTTTCATTTTAGTCGTTAGGAGAAAAGAGAGAAAAGTTTCAGCTGACTACAAAAATAATTGATCCTAGCATCAATAAATTCTTCTTGAAAAAGTGTTTAATGGAGGGTTTTTTTTTTCCTCATTTAATGATACTTGAAAAAATCAATTTAGGTTTGCAAAAGTTTTTTTATTTGATTTAATTTTTAGTTTTTAAAGTGAGTAGAAAGTGTTTATTGATTTAAAATGTATTTTGTGAAGATTTTTAAAATATCATTATGATATTTTTAGATGAAAAACAAATTAAAAAATATAAATTTTAATAATTAAAAAACTCATATCTCGCTTTTTCCTGTCACTAAAGGTAATCGAAAACTGTTCTAGTGTATTACACATAGTCCATTATATTAAAAAACTCATATCATCCCTTCATTTTTTTGGAAAAATTAAGAAAGCAAGGTTAGCGGGCGTTGTCTTCTAGGCACAGCCATGCCTTACATGTTTTCTAGTGCATTACACATAGTCCATTATAAAGAATAAATGTTTGATAATCAAATTGAAAAAAAAAAAAAAAAACTGTGGATGTGAATAGTATAATACACAGTTATCGTCCTATCTCTTTTAGTTATTTCTATATTTTTAAAAAAAGAAAAAAAGAAAACAAAAAACATTCTTTAAGCGAAGATTCAATGGACTAGCGCTTAGTCAAAGTCTTCTTTGGAAAAAAAGAACCCAGGCTTTGTTGTAAGATAATCATTATATTTCAATAAATGGTCAAGGAAGATATATACATGCAAGTTGTGCTTGCGTGTGGACTTTTTAGAATTTTTTAAAAAAAAATTACTTAAAAATTAGATTTTTTAAAAGATTTGATAAATTTTTCAAAGTTATATTATTATAAATCATAAATTACTTAATTATTCGGTTTTTGTTTGGACTTTGACTGTGATGTTGCCAAAACAATTGCATGCTGTGCCATCATCATCCGCCAAGTCTAAATCATGCACAATATTATTGCAACAACTATAATCAATCTGCAACAACCAGGAAATTAATTACCTTTGATCACACGCTGCTAAAGAAATTTCCTATATATGTTACGCTTCATCTTTGATAATTATTGCATATATTGCTCTAATAATTTGCAAGAAAGCATTTACATTCTTCCTCCGACACAATATTGCCTCTACTATCCTTCAGTCCTGATCATTACTTTACTCTTCAGCTAATCTTTCTGAGCGCTGCAATTTGATCTTTAAAGTCGCCAGGTTGGTGGAATCCTATCAACTCAAACACCATATTGAGGTAACCTTTGCGATTGTTGCTACTGATTGCATGCATGCATGTTATGTTATTTAGAGGTACTGTGAGCCCCAAATTTTTAGCTAAAATCTAAGTTGAAGTTAGTTCAAATCTAATCTAAATTAATCTAGATATATAAAAAAAAAGTTGTAAGAGAATTGTTTTTCTCTTTTAATTTTTATGGTTGTCGTGACTTCCCATTAAACTAAGAATTTTAGTTTTTGATCTTAAGTTTTTTAGTTCAAAAAAGGTGGAAGTAACAAGTAAATGATTCTTTTTCATGTTACTTTCAATTATGGTTTGTTTATGGAAGGATTAAAAAAGAGATTAGGGTTTATAAGGATTTGAAATTTATGTTGTTAAGATTGATTTATAATTATTAGGGGTTTAATATTAAGTGATTGATTTTGAGTAAGTTGTTAGAAATAAAGATTTATGAATTGATTTGTTTAAATGGATTTTAATTGGTTAAGAAGTTCATTTCAACCTTGCTGGAAAATCTGGACAGAATGGTCTTTAGGTTGAAGATGATAAAATTTTATTTTGGTCTTTTATTTATGAAAATTATAGTTTAGTCCTTAAACTTTGAAAAATTATAATTTAACCCCTGATATGTCTTTTGGAATTCTGAGCAGTATTATTATGAGGTCAAGGATGATGAATCTCATTTCGACAATTGATTTGGAATATTTCCAGTTTTGTCCCTCAATTTTAGGAATTTACATTTTAGTCCCTAAACTTTAAACAAATTGCAAATTTGGTCCCTGGTCCGTTCTAGGCAGAATTGAGGGTTATGGATGGAATTTCAGTATGTTCATGATGTACGCATTGTGGGCATACATGGGATGCCAGGAATAGGAAAGACGACTTTAGCAAAAGTTGTATTTAATCAACTCTGCTATGACTGTGGATATGGATTCGAGGGAAGCTCATTTCTTTTGAATGTCAAAGAATCAGAATCTAAGGATATGGTTCTTCTACAACAACAACTTCTTCATGATATTTTAAGACAAAATACTGAGAAGATCAGTAATGTTGATAGAGGAAAGGTTCTGATTAAAGAACGACTCTGCCGCAAAAGAGTTCTTCTTGTTGTTGATGATGTGGATCATCTGGACTAATTAAATGCTTTGATGGGAGAGCGAAGCTGGTTTGGTCCTGGAAGCAGGGTGATAATTACAACTAGAGATGAACACTTACTTCTTGAAGCTAATCAAAGATACCAGGTTCAAGAATTGGACCCATATGAGTCCCTTCAGCTATTCTGTCAGCATGCGTTTAGGGACGCCAAGCCAGCAAAAGATTATGTTAAGATTTCGAATGATGTTATTGAATACTGTGGAGGACTTCCTTTAGCTCTTGAGGTTTTAGGTTCTTCTTTGTTTGGGAAAAACCAAGCTAGATGGGAATCTGTAATTTCCAGATTGAGAAAATTTCCAAACTGTGAAATTCAGAAAAAACTTAGAATAAGTTTAGACACACTGGATGAACCTACACTAAGGAATACATTTCTTGATATTGCATGCTTCTTGATTGGTAGAAAGAAAGAATACATAGCAAAAGTGCTAGAAGGACGTTATGGTTACAATCCAGAAGATGATTTGGGAACTCTCATTGAAAGGTCTCTGATTAAAGTTAATCATTCTGGAATTCTCATTGAAAGGTCTCTGATTAAAGTTGATTATTCTGGAACAATAAGCATGCATGATCTATTACGAGAGATGGGAAGGGAGATCGTTAAGGAAGAGTCACTTGAAAATCTTGCACAAAGGAGCAGAATTTGGAGTCAAGAGGATGCGTGGAAAGTACTCAAGATGTAGATGGTAACAACTCAACGCATACAGAAAAGCACATTCTTGTGCATCTTTATTGTCAAACTTATTACAAACAATTATATGAAAGTTCTATTGATTTTTATTTTATTTTTTGCTTTTTTAGGGAACAGAAGTTGTAAAAGGCCTTACACTAGATGTGAGAAGATCAGAAGACAAATCACTAAGCACAGGATCATTTACAAAAATGAAAAACTTAAAATTACTGCAAATCAATGGAGAAGACCTCACCGGATCTTTCGAACAGCTTTCTAAAGTGTTGACGTGGATTTGTTGGCTTGAATGTCCTTTGGGATTTTTGCCATCCGATTTTACACTGGACTACGTAGTTTTTATTGATATGAAGTACAGTAACATTAAAGAACTATAGAAGGAAAAAAAGGTGCGAAACACACCAAAATGCCCAAAAACTTGTCTATTATGTAATTTATATTTACAAGTTACAACTTTTGATGACTACTTAATGATTTTCCTCACTGCTTTGACAGATTCTCAACAATCTAAAGATCATTGATCTCAGTTATTCAAAGAATCTCGTTAAAACACCAAACTTGCACAGTTCAAGTCTAGAGAAATTACTGCTTGAAGGTTGCTCAAGTTTAATTGATTATGATGTTATTGTTGGGTTTCTTAAAAACACGGTAGAGCGAATAATCTTAATTTTTTTCAATAATAAATATATTTTATACTAATAAAATTAATAACAAGTTTTAAATAATGTTAAAGATAAAAAATATATTTTATATGAATAAAAGTAATAATAAATATCAGATTACACCTACGTACGAACCAAAAAGCAGGGCTGAGAGATGGAAGCAGCCAAATACATGGAGACGGGAGTGTGAGGGCGAGGGCCTTCTGAGTGGAAAAAAGATTTATACTGAAGAGTCAAGGAGGTTCATGATTAGTAGATATGGGAAGCAAAGTGGTTGAGCTTCTTGAGCGAAGGTTCAATGATAATACAGCCATCGTCTCGAAGTCTATAGCCCTTCGTCTGTTCCCAACTAAACTGCCCATCATGACCAGCGGTTGCGTTTAATATCTGTTTGGAATTATATTAGTGTTTATGATTTAAAATATTTTTAGTTTAGAAAATATATTAAAATAATATTTTTTTTTATTTTTTAAAAAATTAATTTTAATATTAATAAATCAAAATAATTTAAAAATATAAATACTTTATTTTTAACAAAAAAAAATTAAAATTTTTTAAGAACACGAACACCAATCAAGAACTTGAATCAAGCACACTGTTAGAAACACTGTTATTTTACAAGAACAAAAAACCCATAAATTCCAAACAAAACATTAGTGTGTGAAAAAAAAAAAAAAAAAGAGTTAGTGTTCATACCCGCATTGACTGACAGGAAGAAGTCTTTAATAACTCACAAAATAGGCTTCTACCACTCATTATTCATCCTCAGCGGATGCACTGTACATCTCTGGCTCAAACTTGGAAAGAGAATTGTATTTTAAATGATTTTTATTAAAAAAATATATTAAAATAATATTTTTTTTTATTTTTAAAAAATCATTGCAACAACCCTAATCAATCAGCAACAACCAAGAAATTACCTTGATCACACGCTGCTAAAGAAATTTCCAAGCTCCTATTCCTATATATGATACCCTTCATCTTTGATAATTATTGCTAACAATTTGCAAAAAGGATTTATATTCTTTCTCCGAAACAATATTGCCTCTACTATCCTTCAGTCCTCATTACTTTACTCTTCAGCTAATCTTTCTGAGCGCTGCAATTTGATCTTTAAAGTCGCCAGGTTGGTGGAATCCGAACAACTCAAACACCATATTGAGGTAACCTTTGCGATTGTTGCTTCTGATTGCATGAATGCATGTAGTTTTACAGCAATATTAACACTAAGAAGATTGCGAAACAAGATAATTGCTACATGGGATTTTATGCTGTCATGTTTTTGCTAGTATATAACCCTTCTTTGCTTCTTTGAAACTACATGTAAATTAAAAACAAAATGAAAAATATGTTTGGGTAGTTGAAATAAATTACCGTTCCCGATTGCTGCAATTTCATAGCTTGTGGAATCCAACCAACCCTTTGTTATATAGAGGTATAGCTTATACTTCTTCTTTGCTTCTTTCTTGTTTTAATTTCATGTCTTTACTCATAACAATAATTTGAAAGCTTTATGTTCAGATAGACATCTTTAATGAGTTTATTGAGTTAATTCCTTGCATGTCTTCTAGAACAAGATCATTCTATTTTAGAATGCCGACAGAAAAACGCAAACAATCCAAAGACGAAGAAAATGATTCATCCTCGCGAAAGAGAAGGAAAGCTGACCTCAGTAAGCTTTTTAAATGCTATTGTTTTATGCTCTCTGGTTGTTAAACTTGAAGTAATAGGTGAAACTCAATGAATGAATGATTTTCTTACCTTACTCTCTAAGAGTAATTGCGTTGAAATTCCTACTCAGCACATTCATATATTTGTATTGTCTTTGATGATCACTTCACATGTATCCCTTACTATTTATAATTGCAAGATAGCAGATACCTCCTGCAATCTATTCATTGCTAATTAATTAATCGTGCCTTAATTTCTGCAGCTGCCATCACAGAGCCAGATTCTTCTCGATCTAGACCACAAGGGGCCTATGATGTCTTTTTGAGTTTTAGTGGAGAAGATACTCGCAAGACATTTACAGATCATCTATATACTGCCTTAGTCCAAGCAGGAATCCACACTTTTCGAGATGATGATGAACTTCCTAGAGGAGCAGAAATCTCCGATCATCTCCTCAAGGCAATTCGAGAATCAAAGATATCTATAGTGGTCTTCTCAAAAGGATATGCTTCTTCTAGATGGTGTCTCAATGAACTTGTGGAGATTCTCAAGTGCAGAAAGAGGAAAACTGGTCAGATTGCTCTTCCTATATTCTATGACATCGATCCTTCAGATGTGAGAAAACAGACCGGCAGTTTTGCAGAAGCATTTGTTAAGCATGAAGAACGTTCTGAAGAGAAGGTGAAGGAGTGGAGAGAAGCTCTTGAAGAGGCAGGAAATCTATCTGGTTGGAATCTCAAAGATATGGCAAATGGGTATGCCTTTTCTCTATAAGATTCACTTCCACACATTTATATATGGAGTCATTATACATTACCTATTTTACAATGTGAAACAATAAAATACTTTTTGAACATGCTTAATTGTCTCGCTATTAATGACTTGCTTTTGTCCATGAACAGGCGTGAAGCAAAATTTATCCAAGAGATTATCAAGGATGTGCTGACTAAATTGGACCCCAAGTACTTACATGTGCCTAAGCACCTAGTAGGTATTGATCCGCTTGCTCACAATATTTTTCACTTCCTAAGCACTGCAACAGATGATGTACGCATTGTGGGCATACATGGGATGCCAGGAATAGGAAAGACGACTATAGCAAAAGTTGTATTTAATCAACTCTGCTATGACTGTGGATATGGATTCGAGGGAATCTCTTTTCTTTTGAATGTCAAAGAAAAATCAGAACCTAATGATTTGGTTCTTCTACAACAACAACTACTTCATGATATTTTAAGACAAAATACTGAGAAGATCAATAATGTTGATAGAGGAAAGGTTCTGATTAAAGAACGACTCTGCCGCAAAAGAGTTCTTCTTGTTGTTGATGATGTGGATCATCTGGACCAATTAAATGCTTTGATGGGAGAGCGAAGCTGGTTTGGTCCCGGAAGCAGGGTGATAATTACAACTAGAGATGAACGCTTACTTCTTGAAGCTGATCAAAGATACCAGGTTCAAGAATTGGACCCATATGAGTCCCTTCAGCTATTGTGTCAGCATGCGTTTAGGGACGCTAAGCCAGCAAAAGATTATGTTGAGCTTTCTAATGATGTAGTTGAATACTGTGGAGGACTTCCTTTAGCTCTTGAGGTTTTAGGTTCTTGTTTGATTGGGAAAAAGCAAGCTAGATGGGAATCTGTAATTGACAGATTGAGAAGAATTCCAGAGCATGCTATTCAAGAAAGGCTTAGAATAAGTTTTGACTCACTGAAAGCCCCTAATCTAAAGAATACATTTCTTGATATTGCATGCTTCTTTATTGGTGGACAAAAAGAATACATAGCAGAAGTGCTAGAAGGACGTTACGGTTGCAATCCAGAAGATGATTTCGGAACTCTCATTGAAAGGTCTCTGATAATAGTTGATGATTCTGGAACAATAAGCATGCATGATCTATTACGAGAGATGGGAAGGGGGATCGTTAAGGATGAGTCACCTGAAAATCCTTCACAAAGGAGCAGAATTTGGTGTCAAGAGGATGCGTGGAAAGTACTCAAGATGCAGATGGTAAGAACACAATGCATATAGAAAAGCACATTCATTTGTATCTTTCATGTCAAACTTATTACAAACAATCATTTGAAAGTTCTATTGATTTTTTCTTTTTGCTTTCTTAGGGAACTGAAGTTGTACAGGGCCTTGCACTGGATGTGAGAAGATTAGAAGAAAAATCACTAAGCACAGGATCATTTGCAAAAATGAAAAACTTAAAATTACTACAAATCGATGGAGTAGATCTCACCGGATCTTTCAAACGACTTTCTAAAATGTTGACTTGGATTTGTTGGCTTGAATGTCCTTTGGAATTTTTGCCATTTGATCTTACACCAAACTGCATAGTTGTTATGGATATGAAGTTCAGTAACATCAAAGAACTATGGAAGGAAAAAAAGGTGTGAAATATACCAAAATACCCAAAAAGTTGTTTATTATGTAATTTATATTTACAAGTTACAACTTTTGATGATTACTTGTTACTGATTTTCCTCACTACTCTGACAGATTCTCAACAATCTAAAGATTCTTGATCTCAGTTATTCAAAGAGGCTTGTTAAAACACCAAACATGCACAGTTCAAGTCTAAAAAAACTACTTCTTGAAGGTTGCTCAAGTTTAGTTGATGTACATCAATCTATTGGACATTCAAAATCTCTTGTGTGTTTGAATGTTTCGGGGTGTTCACAACTTAAGAAGCTGCCAGAGTGCATAGGTGATATTGAGTCCTTCATTGAGCTTCTAGCATATGGAATTAACAACGAGCAATTTCTCTCGTCAGTTGGACTTTTAAGGTGTGTGAGGAAGTTGTCATTGCGTGGACACTGTAAGTGGAACTTACCATATCGGCCTTCACCAAATTCTTCTTGGATTTCAGCTTTTTTGCTAGCTCCAACTTCCACTATTTGGAGAGTATTGGGAAAGCTAAAACTTGTTAATTATGGTTTGTCTGAACGTGCAACTAATGCTGTTGATTTTGGAAGTTTGTCCTCTCTCGAAGAGTTGGATCTATCAAGAAACAAGTTCTTTAGTCTACCTTCTGGCATCGGCATCTTTTCTAAGTTGCGGCTTTTGAGGATTGCGCTTTGCAGCAATCTTGTATCAATCCCAGAGCTTCCCTCAAATTTAGAACATTTGGATGCATATGGTTGTGTATCAATGCAATGGGTAAGACTACCAATCCAAGCAAAAAAATATCTAAATCTGGACATGTTTTGTTGTTCGGATTTAGTAGAGATTGAAGGCATAGAAGGTCTAAGTAATCATGGCTGGATTATTCGCTATATTTTCAACTACAAGTCATCAAATAATTGTAAGAGAAGTCTTGTTGAGGTACTATTTCTGTCTCTCTTGCACACAAATAAGCACACAATTGGCACATACTATATATTCATTAATTAATGTCTAATATTAAGCACTCCTTGAAATATATATATATATAATATATATATATATATATATATATACAGGCATTGTGCTATGGTGGTTATGGGTATCAAATTCTTTTCAATCGTTGTTATGCGTTCGGCCACAGAGACAAGTTCACTATGATTCCAAATTGGTTCAGCTATCGAGGAAAAGGAAGTTCATTATCATTTCATGTACCTCCAGTTTTCCAAGGCTTGGTCGTTGGGGTTGTCTGTCAAGGCTTGATAGGTCTTTTTGGTGCTGCCAAATTGTGTATAAAAAATAAAAGCAACGGTATTCAATTGTTTGAAGCTTACGTATGCGATTCGGTCGCTCACAATTTGATGACATACATAAGTACAAGGGAGATGGCAATGGAAGAATATTGTGAAGATGAGGAATTGGAACTGTGCGTGAGACTTTATATGGGAGAAGACGCTGAAGTGTTTGAATTTGGGATCCATGTGATAGTTGAAAAGACAGATTCATTTGAAGGGTCAGAGTGGGATCATGAGTCTGAAGTTGGAAGAGATGGAGGAATACCTGCACCACCACATTTGTCTCAATATCCGGTGTACAATTTCATTGAGATTGACGGCAAGCGAAGTCTAAGTAATTTATCAAAAAATACTGAGGACTGGCTTTTTCAGGTACTATTTCTGTCTCTCTTGCACACAAATAAACACACAATTATATATATATATATATATATATATATATATATTGATCAATGTCTAAAATCTTAGCATTCCTTGAATTCAATATTTATGCAGAGAATCTTCGATTATCATCATGATAGAGCCTTCGATTATTCTATGATTCCAAATTGGTTCTGCTACCATGGAGAAGGATGCTTCTTATCATTTCGTATACCTCGAGTTTTCGAAGGCTTGGCCATTTGGGCTGTCTGTTCAGGTGGTGGGTGTCAAGAATACGAGGCTATTATAAAAAATAAAAGAAACGGTATTCCATTGTTCGAAGCTACACATGCAAGGTCCTATTTCCGTGGTAGGTGGGTAATAGTCATAAGCAAACCTGAGATAGCAATGGAAAAATACTGTGGAGATGATGAATTGGAACTACATGTGATATTGAGGTCTGAAAACAGTGAAGTGGTACGATGTGGGATCCATGTGATAAAGACACATCCATTTGGACGGAGCATTTACAATGAAATTCCAGCGTTGAGTCATGACATTTGCAACCAAGAGTCTTTTGAAAGTTCAGAAGGGGATCATGACATGGATTACTAGTTATTCCCCAAACCAGGTCACCTTTCTTGAAGTCTGTGTTGTAACTCATTTTTGGATCCCCGCAAAAAAATAAAATAAATAGCCAAAGAAGGTTAGAAAAATGACAAGAGGCAGAAGCGCTTCGGAAATGGTCAGAAAATTGGTCAAGGAGTATAAAAGATACAAAGATTGGATTTTTTACAATATATTCTTGAAAGATGAAAACCCTATTGAGAAGGAAATTTTGAATTTTGAGGAGAGAAGCCCAAATTTGGATGTTTATGGGTTTAATTGATTTTTAATTGGATTTATAAGGGATTTGATTGCAAGAAAAATTGATTTTTTAAGTCAATTGGGGCTTTAAATTGAAGAAATTTAAGTTCTGGGGCCAAATTATAATTTTTAGGATTTTATTAAGTCAAATTAGGGGCTTAATTGCATAAATATTGAAGTTTAATGGCCAATTAGAGGTTTAATTGTGAAAATCCGAAACCAGGGACCAATTTGGAAAAGGCGCAAAAATAGGGGGGGCTGTTTGGGATTGATTGAGGGGCCTAATTGAAGAAATTAGAAGTTTATTGATCAATTGAGGGCTAAATTGCATAATTTAGAGGCCAAGGACCAAAGTGGAAAAGGCGGCCAACTTGGCAGACAAGACCGGAATTGGCAGGGACGCAATTGAAAGGAACAAAAATAATTGGGGGACTGATGTGAACGTTGGCGCATTTCTGGCGCCACATTTAAATGAAACGGCGCGTTTTCTCCAAAACGACGTCGTTTCATGCGTTTTTTTTTTTTTAAAAAAAAGACCAAACAGTGCCGTTTTGAACGGCACTGTTTCTCTTCTTCTTCCCCCCGCAGGCGTAGCAGAGGAGAGGAAAACCGGGGTTTTTTTCCCCGCCTCTCTCCTCACATGCCATGGCCCGACGCTCCACACCTTGGGACCCCCGAAACCGAAGTCGCTGGCCGACCACCCGCCGCGCCACCGAACCCGAGAGAAGCACCTTGGCAACGGCGCCTGCCGACCGACCGACCGACCAGCACGTCTCGTTCCCCCATGCATGCCCCGATATGCCTATAAATAGAGAAGAAGCAGAGTAAGAAAAGAGGAGGACGAACGAAAAAGAGGGACCCGAAAGAAAGACAAAAAACCGAGACAGTGAGAGAGAGAGAGAGACCGAAAGAGAGAGAAACCACAAAACTTACGAAACAGTGACCGAAAACCCATGGTTTGAAAAGCTTGGGGTAGTTGAAACCGAGAGGGGACATCCAGAAGTTGAAGCAGAAGCGAGCGAACCGAAGGTGTGGTCTCGGTCCACTTGGAAACCACTGTGAGCTAAGCCGCTGCCACCGCCGCCACCGCAGCCCCCGCCAGCAAGCCGTCGTCTCCGCTGCGCCAGGTACGCCATTCTGACCCCCCTGCATTTTCTGTTGAAGGCTGGCATAGGTTGGCCTCCTGCATGCAGAATCGTTCTGCATGCAGGAGGCATACGGGGGGGAAAATAATTCCCTCCCCCGTTCATTTCTTTTTCTTCTGTTGGGCCAGACAGGGTCTGGCCCAGTGATAGGCGGGTCTGGGCCGGTCCGGCCCAGATTGCAGGTCTGGGCCAGTCCGGCCCAGATCAAGACAAGATGTTGTTGGGCCGAGTCTGGCCCAATGTTTTTGGGGCTGGAATCCGGCCCAGTTAGTTGGGCCGGCCCAACCCACTTGATATTAATATTATATTTATATTATTATATTATGCATGTGGATGTGTATATATATATATATATATATTTTTTTTAAAAAAAAATAAAAATTAAAAAAATAAAAAATAAAAAAATTTCTGAAAAAGTAAAAAAAATATATTGTTGTTTTTATATACATTGATTTGCATTTTTTTTACTATGAGGATATAATTTCAGTGTTTAAAAACACCCGTTTTCGTCAAAAAAAAAAAATGTTTTCTTGCGTGTTGCATACGGCCAATACTCTAACATGATTTTGAATTTTCTTTTTTATACACAAAAAATATTGGAAGCTTTGAAGGTGTGTTTTCGCATAGATTTCTTAAACACAAATCATTTTCTTGCATTTGTGGATTTTACAACATGTTTGTAAAACTCCAAAGGGTATTGGCCAATATTCCAAAAACTATAAAAAATCTTATTTTGGGAGAAGTGGTGGTTATTGTTCACCGCTAATGTTTGGATGAAGAAATCCTTAAAAGGACGAACATCCAAAATATTATTGGGAGTAATAAATCAGCGCACATGTTTGAAAGAAGCTTTGGTTGTAATCGAGGACATTTCAAAATTTTAATTTTTTTTACTCCACGGTTTACGAGTCGTGAAAGTATAAAATTGTTTTTTTTAAGAATTGTGAAATTTTTCTTCGTTTTTTTTTCTTTTCTTTTCCGGGCGATCTACGAGTTGACGGGATTAGAAAACACCAACACCATAGACTATAGAGCAAACCAAACACCAAGCAGCTTACCTTCGGTAGGGCGTACTAGGGGTGCTAGTACCTTCCCTTTACGCAACCAGTCCCTTGCCTTAGAATCTCTGAAAGACCAGTTAGGGTTCCTAGTGACCAAATACTAGGTGGCGACTCCAAAGAACCAAATCCTTAGAACACAACGAAAATCGCCAGCCGATGTCGCGCCTTATAATTTTTTTTGTGGGGGTGTGACATAATGGCGACTCCACTGGGGATGTTAGGACTAAGCTTGATTTGTTTGTTTGTTTATGTTATGTGTTATTGGTTTTTGTTTTCTTATAATGTTTTGTTTAAAAGCTTTAGCATATATCTTTACATTCTATCATACATGGCATCGTTATGCATCACTTTATTATTATTATTATGTTTTGGAGGGCACACACATGTAACTCTAAGTTTAAGTGGGGGACTAGCAGCTTGCCTTATGACTTGAGTCAAGGTTTAAGTTTGTGTAAACCCCAACTCTTTGCTGAGTGTTTAGACTGATAGTGATTGGTACACGTGCCATCCCACTATCTGCTGGACCTCCATATCGCCTTTACGAGGGTGATCACTAGAACAGCAAGAGACCCTCTTTTAGAGACCTAGTAGTAAACCTACCCTATGTCTCACGTAAAAGAACTAGAACATATCCTTAGGGTGTATGTTCCGATATAAATCTTTTGCATCGAAACAAGACTAACCCCCCATGCATTTTGAATTGCAGGATTTGTGAACGAAATGACCATCATCAAATCTTCCATCCTAGAGTATGGAAAGAATTCTGAACTGTCACAATTGACTGAAGGAGACTGCCTTAAAAGCGATGTTAAGAAGATGTCGCCAATCAAGAACCTGAATTGCATATTGAATGAGGTGAACAAGTTAACGACCCATTTTCAGAATGTGGATAAAGATGCATTTTTTAGGAAATACGGACGTTTGATGGAAATCGCAAAGGTAGAAGTTTTAAGCCCAGCTGTGCGAGCCTTAGTTCATTTTTGGGATCCAGACTACCGATGTTTCTCCTTTGGAAGCATAGACTTGTGCCCCACGATTGAGGAATATGGATTGTTGACTGAATTTTCGAACGACCTGTATCGGATTTATTCTCCTTTGAGATCCGACAAAATCATCCCTGAGCTGTCAAAACTGCTCAGAATCTCCAACTTGGAAAAGTTTCTGGAAAAGAATGGCACCGGTTTGAAATGGAGGATGCTAGAGTTGGAAAAAGAGTCAGGAGTAGAAAAAGAGAGATTGATTGCCTTAGGTATATTTGGCCTTGTGTTGTTCCCAAGTCAGACTGGTTTAGTAAGTTTGGAGGCCGTTGCTGCTTATGTGGAGTATGAGAACACGCAGATCAATCCAGTGGTTGCTATTTTAGCCGAAACATTTTTGACACTTAACCATTGTAGAAGGGCTGGAAAAGGGGCAATGAGATGTTGCACGCAACTGTTGTATATTTGGATGGTTAACCATATCGAAACAAAGAAACTTGTCTTCAATAATTTTTGGTGGTTCACCCAAAAACCCCTAAAGTTAGTAGAAGAAGAAGAGTGGGGAGATCTAGACAACCAGGGTTGGGTTGTTAAATTAGAAGGTTTACCTAATAGCGATTTTAAATGGAGAGCACCATGGGTAGCGACAATGAAGGTCCTAATGAGTTGTGGACAAAGGCGTTGGATACCATTGGTGGGGATTACAGGTTATGTGAGTTATGCTCCGGCTTTAGTGGTAAGACAACTTGGGGGCATGCAGTTTGTTCCCCGGACTATGGGAATTGCTCAATTCTTTGGTCTGTTCAAAGATCCCATGGCAAAAGAAGTTTTGGAGATCATCAAACAAGATTGGAAGCATCTAGTGTTGGTGGAAATAGAAGGTTTGAGAGATCCAAGTGTGAGCGAAGGATATGTAAAATGGAGAGCCTCAGCTGCTTCAGCCGCTTCAGCCATGTCTTGCGTAGAAGCTAAATCTCCTCAAGTTGTAGAGGAGCCTATTAAGAGAAAGGAGGTTAATATTGAAGATGATTCAGCTGCTTCAGCCATGCCTCGTGTAGAAGTCAAATCTCCTCAAAATGTAGAGGAACCCCTCAAAAGAAAGAGGATTAGCGGTGAATTGAGAAGGCAAGTGGACAAAATGAGAACAGAGTTAAGCAAGAGCAAAAAGGACAAGGCAACGTTGGAAGAAATGATGTTAGAAGAGGATAAAAGGAGAACATTTCTAGATGAGCAAATACAGTCTAGAGATGCGAAAATAACCAAGCTTGAGTTAAAGTTGGTTGAGGAGAAGATTGCTAGGGAAAGAAGTGAGAAGGAGCTTAAAGGGTTGAGTTTGGATTGGATGCAAAGTTGCTCTGAACTTGAAGCAATGGAGATGGACTTTAGCGATTGCCAAGAGAGTGCAAAATATTACCAAGAAAAATTTGTGCAAGTGCAATTCGAACTAATGGAAAGGATTAGGAGGTATAAGGATTTGAATAAGAAATATACAGAGTTGGAAAGCAAAAGGGGAGGATTCGAGGAGGTTAAAGCAGAATTAGCGGCCAAGAGGAATGAGATAAAAGTTATGAGGATAAAGCTCGACAAAGAACGCGAAAAGTCGAAGTATTTAGACGAGAAGCTAGTAGCAACGGAAAAGCACAAGGATCGAATCGACGCCAACAACACTGCTTTGAACAGAACTAACATATTGCTCCTAGAAAAAATGACCAAAACAGATGAGCAAATGGACGAAGCTGCTGCACATGCTCGAATTATTAGAATCAATGCGCGGAATGTGGGAGGAGACATCATTCGCTATCGCCGAAGCCTAGCTGAAACCGATGCCTTTTTAGGGAAGATTGAGAATCGCGGCTTTGCTTTCTTACCTTTGGCTAAGAGTTTTATGGAGGAAAGAGATTAGCATGTTGTATTTTCTAAAATGTATTTTTTATCCAAGCATTAATGAAAAGGGCGTTGACCCATCTTCTTATGCAAAATCTGTCTCTTGGTGAACATGATTCAAGCAAACGACTCGAAAGGCAGAACTCCTATCAAAGCAATGTGACAAGAGAATGCTTATAATGGGATGGTTGTTTTTCGTTCACAATAAAACATGCATGCATCCATCACAATCATACATTTTCTCATACATCTATGCATGCATCTCCAGATCGTGAAACATAGGTCCCACATCCAGAGTCCACCAAACCCGGTCCAGATCAAGAATGGAAAACGAAGAAAGAGCTCAGTTAGAGTCACACTACCAGACCGAGTTGGAATCCGTGAAAAATGAAGTTTCCCGGTTGACCAATCTGCTTGAGCAACTTTTAAAAGCCAAGAATGGGGAGGGAACATCTACCCAACCACCTATAGGAGCACCGTCGGCCCCTGTCCCGGGGGTATCTCAGAATATGGGGGCAGATTCAGTGACAGGGCAGCACTTTGCACCTACCATTCCCGTTCAACCCCCTCAAGCTCACATCACTGTAGACTTAACAACTGAGGGGCCCTCCGATAATAGGTCCGCTGGTTTTATGAACGATGACAAGATATCAGCTTTGGAAGAAAGGTTAAGAGCAGTCGAGGGAAATGACTGGTTTGACCCCATGCGAGCGTCAGAAATATGCTTGGTGCCAAACATCACGGTACCAAAAGATTTTAGGATACCAGAGTTTATAAGGTACACTGGGTTGGAATGCCCAAACACTCACCTTCGATCTTATTGCAATAAGATGGCTGAGGTGATTCATGACGATAAGTTACTGATCTACTTTTTCCAAGACAGTCTATCGGGGTCTGCGCTAAGTTGGTACATGAGGCTGGATAATGCCAAGATTAAGAAATGGAAGGATTTAGTGGAGGCTTTCCTAAAGCAATACAAGTTCAACTTGGAGATTGCTCCTGATCGGACGAGCCTTATGTCAATGGAAAAGAGAAGCCAAGAGTCAGTGAGGGCTTATGCGCAAAGATGGAGGGACGAGGCCACACACGTGCAACCCCCTTTGATAGAAACGGAGATGGTGACTTTGTTCGCCAATACCTTCAAGGCACCCTACTATGAGCATTTAATGGGTAGCTCATCTCAACATTTCTATGATGTTGTACGTGTGGCGGAAAGGATAGAGCAAGGAATTAAAGCAGGACGCATAGCGGGGCCTTTACAGAAGAAAGGTTTTATGGGAAGGAAAAGAGAAGGGGATGTTAACAATTTGGAAGGCGGGTACAAAGGCAAAAAAGTGAATTTCCACAGTCCACAAGCACCTACCTCTCAATTCCCACGCATAAACTTTAACCAATCTTTTTCACCTAATAAATAACCAACCAAACTAATCAAAATCATTACCAAAGACCCCACTCAGGATACACTTCAGAACAATTGCCACCATTACCCATGCCTTTGAAGGACATGTATGCCAAACTTTTGAGCATTGGACAAATAGCTCCTATCCCTACACTACCACTACAACCACCATTCCCAATTTGGTACAAGCCCGATTTGACTTACGAGTACCATGGGGGTAATCCCGAGCATGGGATTGAAACCTGCTATGCATTCAAGAAGAGGTTATTGGAACTTATTAAGTTAGGATGGGTATCCTTCGAAGACAAGCCCAATGTTAATTCAAACCCATTGCCTAAACATGTTCCAAACAGTGGCGGAATAGGCATGATCGAAGTGGGAAATCAATGCAAGGTGTTGAAGGTGCCGATGAAAAGGTTGTACGACATGTTAGTACAATCAGGATTTCTAGCGGTGAAGGTGGTAAGCCAATTGGAGAGAAGTGACTACTGTGAGTTCCATGGAAGAGATGGACATCACATTGAGGATTGCACCGAGTTTTGCGAAAAGATCGCTAAAATGTTGAGGATGGGACAATTGAGGATTGAACCCATGGAGAGCAGGTGTGAAGTAAGTATGATGGAAGGTCAAGATAAGATGGCAGGAGTTTGCAGGGTTCAACAGACTGCTAATGGGCCCCCAAGGCTGATCTTGGTTAAACCGTCCTGCACAAAAGAGAATCACAATGCCATGCCGTACAATTATGGGTATGCCTCCAACGTTCGAGCTCCTCTTCCTTTGTTCGAGACGGAGATAAGTGGTTTGACCAGAAGTGGTCGTTGCTTTACGCCTGAAGAGTGGAGGAAGGAAAAGGGTAAAGAAGTGGTAGATCTGGACAAAGCACCAGAAGTTAATAAGCCAGTAACGGAAGAGGAGTCGGATGAATTTTTGAAGTTGATCAAGCATAGTGAATATTGCATAGTGGATCAACTAAAAAAGACTCCAGCTCGGATCTCCCTTATGTCCTTGATACTCAGCTCTGAGCCGCATCGAAATGCCTTGCAAAAGGTATTGAATGAGGCATATGTACCCCAGGACATTGAGCATAAAACTATGGAGCATTTAGTGGGGAGGATCCATGCAACTAATTACCTCTACTTCACGGCTGATGAGCTTGATGCTGAAGGTACCGGACACAACAAGCCTTTATACATCACGGTTAGGTGCAAAGACTGCCTCGTAGGGAAGGTGCTCGTCGATAATGGCTCGGCCCTGAACGTATTGCCAAAGCACATTCTGGAGGAAATGCCGATTGATGAATCTCATATGAAGCCAAGTACTATGATGGCTAGAGCATATGATGGCTCACCTAGGCCAATACTTGGGACTTTAGAAGTGGAGCTATATGTGGGACCGCAGATGTTCCTAGTGACACTTCAGGTTATGGATATTCACCCTTCCTATAGTATGTTGTTGGGAAGACCTTGGATCCACGCAGCGGGGGCAGTAGCTTCATCATTACACCAATGTCTGAAGTACATCATGAATGGGATGTTAGTAACCGTCAGGGCTGAGGAGGCAATAGCCATGGACAAAGAATGTGGCTGTGCCTTTCATCGAAGCGGGAGGATTGCAAGGATAACAATATCCATGCTTTTTGAGATCGTGAACACTGACTGGGTACCAGAGAACACCGTGCTGAGAAGCCAAGGATCTCAGAAGCAGCAAGGATGGCAAGTCTATGTTTCTTGAACCGTGGGGTCCCACGTCGATATAACCTCGCTTGCGGAATACCAGAAGGGGCTAATCCGACAAGGAAGAGAAAGGCTGATCAAAGATTTGGGCTAGGATATCAACCTAACCAAGAGGATTATCGTTGGGCTGCTGATTGGAGAAGGACAAGAAGGATGGCTAGAATTAAAGGAAGAGATCTTGAAGAAGAACAGCTGGAAATCCCTCCCCTTAGCGTATCATTCCCAAGAGCTACATACATAGTGCAACATGATAAGGGAGCTGAAAGCCTGGGTCTAGAGCTGGCAAATATGAGCATAAACACCTTGGAGGGGAAGGAGAAGGAAAAAGGTGATGCGAAAGAAATAGCGGGAAAAGAAGATGAAGTGCTGCCACAACTGACTATCCATACACTAGAAGAAGTCTCCGCCAAGACCTTGTGTGCGCAAGTTGGCTCCAGGCGAAAAGTTTCCAGAATTGGGTGACACAAGAAGCTCCATGGTTTTCAAAATGTAAACCAACCTTTGTTTGCCTTAAGAATGTTTTTGTCATTTGCTTATGCTTGCTTTATTTTCTCTAGTTGACAATTCGAGGCTCATGATGTCAGCTAGATTCTATGTTTGTCATGGAGCCCACCTTTTCCCTTTGAATAAATGTGAGATCATGCACTTTTTCAAAAAATTGATTATTTATATATGCATTTACACCAAGCACTTCCCGCTTTCAGGAATCCTGAAAGCGGATCTCCTACAAACATCACATACATCTAGCATCAAGAATAAATGGCCAAACTTGAACGAGCATGTAATATCTATGGAAGAAGAAAGGGTGGATGAAAGCAACATCAGTGAATTCACCAGGCTAGTAGAACAACAGGAACAGACTTGGAAGCCTGCCACCGAGGAACTCGAAACTATCAATGTGGGCAATGGTCAGCTCAAGAAAGAGTTGAAAATAGGTACCTTAATTACTTCTGAACAAAGGATAAAACTAATCACCCTATTACAAGAATATTCGGATGTCTTTGCTTGGTCATATGAAGATATGCCCGGTTTGGATACAAGTATTGTAGAACACAAGATACCGTTGGAAGAAGGGTATAAGCCAGTCAAGCAGAAACTGAGGAGGGCCCACCCGGACGTCTGGATCAAGGTCAAGGCAGAACTCGAAAAGCAATGGATGCTGGCTTTCTAGAAGTAGTTAGATATCCGCAATGGGTATCTAACATTGTGTGGTGCCTAAGAAGGAAGGAAGATTAGAGTTTGTGTAGATTTTCGAATTTGAATAGGAGCTAGTCCTAAGGATGATTTTCCTCTACCACACATAGATGTTTTAGTGGATAATGCTGCCCGAAGTTCCACTTATTCCTTTATGGACGGTTTTTCAGGATACAATCAAATAAAAATGGCTCCCAGAGGATAAGGCAAAAACAACTTTTTGTCACACCTTGGGGACCTACTGCTACAAGGTCATGCCATTTTGGGTTAAAGAATGCGCAGGTGCAACATATCAAAGAGCAATGGTGACTCTATTCCACGACATGATGCACAAAGAAATTGAGGTGTATGTAGATGATATGATTGCCAAGTCTAAAAAGGGAACAGGATCATGTGGAAGTTTTGAGGAAGTTATTTGAGAGGTTGAGGAAGTATGAACTAAGGCTTAATCCTGCAAAATGTTCATTCGGAGTTAAATCGGGCAAGCTGTTGGGATTTGTGGTAAGCCGATAGAGGTATAGAGGTGGATCCAGACAAAGTAAGGGCCATTCAAGCTATGTCATCCCCTAAGACGGAGAAAGAAGTAAGAGGATTTCTTAGGAAGGTTGAATTACATTGCTCGATTTATAGCTCAGCTAACAACAACATGCGAGCCTATATTCCGACTACTAAGGAAAAAGAACCCTGGAACCTGGAATGAGGAGTGTGAGGAGGCATTCAATAAAATCAAGCATTATTTACAAAATCCACCTTTACTGGTGCCTCCTGTATCAGGGGAAACCTCTAGTATTATATCTAACCGTAACTGAAGTAGCCATGGGATGTGTATTGGGTCAGCATGATGAAACCGGAAGGAAGGAAAGAGCTATTTATTACTTGAGTAAGAAATTCACTGAATGTGAGTCCAGATACACGGAGATAGAAAAGCTGTGTTGTGCATTGGTGTGGGCGGCAAAGAGGTTGCGACATTACATGTTATACTATACCACTTGGTTGATTTCAAAATTGGGATCCTCTGAGGTATATTTGTAATCAAGCCTTTTCTCTCAAGTCGAATTGCAAGGTGGCAGGTTTTATTAGCAGAATATGACATAGTGTACATGACAAGGAAAGCCGTAAAAGGGAGTGCCATTGCAAGACCATTGGCCGATAATGCTGTTGAAGATTACGAACCTTTGGATTTGATTTCCCTGATGAAGATATATCGTCAATAGAAAAGGAAGAAGAGAAGACAGATTGGTGGACCATGTTTTTTGACGGGGCAGTAAATGTACATGGTAACGGGGCAGGGGCGGTAATAATCTCTCCTGATAAGAAACAATACCCAGTTTCGGTCAAACTACATTTTGAGTGCACCAACAATACAGCTGAGTACGAAGCTTGTATACTCGGTTTAGAAGCGGCATTGGAGTTAAGATAAAGAAGATAGATGTATATGGGGATTCAATGTTGATCATCTGCCAGGTCAAAGGGAATGGCAAACCAAAGAGGAAAAGTTGAGGCCGTACCAGGAATACCTATCCTATGCTAGCAAAGGAATTTGAAGAAATTAGATTCACCCATCTAGGAAGGGAGGGGAACCATTTTGCGGATGCTTTGGCCACACTAGCTGCTATGACTACCATTGACCTCAAATGCAAGGTACAACCGGTACACATTGATATTAGAAATGATCCAGCGCACTGTTGTTTAGTTCGAAGGAGAGGTAGACGGACAACCTTGGTATTACGATATCAAGAATCTTGTGCAGAATCAGGAATATCCGGTGGGAGCTTCTAAAACGGATAAGAAAACCTTGAGAAGGTTGGCTATAGACTTCTATTTAGATGGAGAGATTTTATATAAAAGATCATTTGATGGAAACCCTGTTAAGGTGTTTGGATGAGGCAGATGCTAGAAAAGGCATTTAAGAGAGGTCCATGAGGGGATTTGCTCAACCCATGCTAGCGGGCACATGATGGCAAGGAAAATCCAAAGGGCTGGTTATTTTTGGATAACACTAGAAAAAGATTGTATCGACTATGTCAGAAAATGTCACAAATGTCAAATTTACAGTGATAAGGTCAATATGCCACCAGCTCCTCTGTTTAACTTAACATCTCCATGGCCTTTCGCGATGTGGGGAATTGATGTGATTGGACCTGTAAACCCAAAAGCGAGCAATGGTCATAGATTTATCCTCGTGGCTATTGACTACTTCACAAAATGGGTAGAAGCCGGGTCATTTGCTCATGTGACACAAAAAGTGGTGAAGAAATTTATTGAGAGAGATTTGATATGTCGGTATGGTCCCCCAGAACAGATTATAACTGATAATGCCCAGAATTTCAACGGCAAGATGATAATAGAGCTCTGCACTAAATGGAAAATCAAGCATTCCAATTCTTCGCCATATAGACCAAAGATGAATGGGGCGGTAGAAGCTGCTAACAAGAATGTCAAAAAAGATTGTTCAGAAGATGGTAGTCACCTATAAGGATTGGCATGAGATGTTACCATTTGCCCTTCATGCATATCGCACCGCAGTTCGAACCTCAACAGGGACTACCCCATATTCTTTGGTATACGGTATGGAGGCAGTGATGCCTTTGGAAGTGGAAATCCCATCGTTAAGAGTGTTAATAGATTCTGAGATAGAGAAGAGGCCGAGTGGGCCTAGAGTGAGATACGAGCAATTGAACTTGATCAGTGAGAAGAGGATGGCCGCAATATGTCATCACCAACTTTACCAGAAACGAATGGCTAAGGCGTATGATAAGAATGTTAGACCGCGTATGTTTCAAGAAGGGGATCTAGTATTGAAGAAAATATTGTCATTACCAGGAGATGATCGAAGCAAATGGGCACCAAATTATGAGGGTCCTTATGTAGTAACAAAGGCATTCTCAGGAGGAGCGTTGAAGTTAGCTAGAATGGATGGAGAAGATCTAGCTCGGCCTGTGAATTCTGACTCTGTAAAAAGATATTACGCTTGATGTAGTTCCCTAAATTAATAAAGCAAAGTTTGGCCATTGATTTCTTTCCTTTTGTGCATTGATCTCACAACAAATCATTTTTTTGCATTAATCCCAACAGTGCATCTCCTCACTCATTTAAAAAGTTTAGCATCGACTAAACGAATTTCTTCTCTATATAAAAGCTCAAACTAGGATCACACCTCTACACTGGGGGCAATACAAGATGTTTTTATGAAAAGTTTTACGGAAGCCTATAGATTTGAAAACCAAGCTAAAAGCATTTGATAAAAGCAATGACATAAAAGCAAGAACAAGTCTTACATTTTGAGAAAAGGGCTACTTGAGGAAAGTCAAATACTTTTCTCCAAGAATATGATAGTAGAAAAAAAGGCAACACGAGAGATGAATCCGGCGTACGACTTCAAAAGCACGCTCATGTTACGAGGGAAGTCTCATGAACTAGAAAAGAGGATGGGGGCCTATGTTTCAAAACCAGGTACGAATGCATGCATTGCATCTAATCATAAAGTCATTGCACGTATGTTTTTTTATCGTTACAGGAGGAGATCTTAGTGCATTCTAACGAGATTGTGGATGAAGAAAGAATTATTGAGTTGAGTCTAGAACAGAAAAAAAGAGAAGATAATATTTTTCAGACCCTGCCAACAGGAAGAACGACATCGATAGCAATTGGTAAAAGGGAATCGTCAGATGAGATTCCAAGTTGTTTGGTTAAAAGAGATCGCAAGAAGGGATCTCGTTTTTCGATGAAGATCGCCAGAAGGGACTTCATATTTCAGCTTTGAATAAAAGGGAATCGCCAGATGGGATTCCAGGTTGCTTGAGATCGCCAGAAGGGATCTCGTGTTTCACTATTGTGGAGGTCGCCAGATGGGACCTCACACTTTGTTGGCTAAAAGGAATCGCCAGATGGGATTCCAGGTTGTTTGAGATCGCCAGAAGGGATCTCGTGTTTCACTATTGTGGAGGTCGCCAGATGGGACCTCACACTTCACGTTGGTTAAAAGGATCGCCAGATGGGATTCCAGGTTGTTTGAGATCGCCAGAAGGGATCTCGTGTTCACTATTGTGGAGGTCGCCAGATGGGACCGTCACATTTCACATTGGTTAAAAGGGAGTCGCCAGATGGGATTCCAGGTTGTTGAGATCGCCAGAAGGGATCTCGTGTTTCACTATTGTGGAGGTCGCCAGATGGGACCTCACACTTAATGTTGGTTAAAAGGAATCGCCAGATGGGATTCCAGGTTGTTTGAAATCGCCAGAAGGGTTTCGCATTTTCACTATTTTGGGAGGTCGCCGGATGGGACGTCATACTTCATGTTTGTTAATAGGAATCCCAGATGGGATTATAAGTTTGATTAAAGGAGATCGCCAGAAGGGATCTCGCATTTCGATATTTTTCAAAAAGGGGTCGCCAGAAGGGACCTCATATTTCATTTTTTTAAAGGGAATTTCCAGATGGGATTCCGATGGCCGAAGAGGATTGTTTGTAAAGAAAGAGTTTCAGATCGATCCAGCTTCGACCAGATCAGTTTTCGGGAGTTTAGTTGGGACTATCTTTATAAAACTTACTGCGCAAAACCTTCGCTCCGTAAGCTCTATAAAGAGGGGGCATCTGTTGTAACCCATTTTTGGGTCCCCGTAAAAAAAATAAATAGATAGCCAAAGAAGGTTAGAAAAAGGACAAGAGGCAGAAGCGCTCGGAAAATGGTCAGAAAATTGGTCAAGGAGTATAAAGATACAAAGATTGGATTTTTGACAAAATATTTTTGAAGGATGAGAACCCTATTGAGAAGGAAATTTTGAATTTTGAGGGAGAGAAGCCCAAATTTGGATGTTTATGGGTTTAATTGATTTTTTATTGGATTTATAGGGGATTTGATTGCAAGAAAATTGATTTTTTAAGTCAATTTGGGCTTTAAATTGAAGAAATTAAAGTTCTGGGGCTAAATTATAATTTTTAGGATTTTATTAAGTCAAAATCAGGGGCTTAATTGCATAAATATTGAAGTTTAAGGGCCAATTAGGGACTTAATTGTGAAAATCCGAAAACCAGGGACCAATTTGGAGAAGGCGCAAAGATAGGGGGGCTGTTTGGAATTGTTTCAGGGGCTTTAATTGAAGAAATTGGAAGTTTATTGATCAATTAAGGGCTTAATTGCATAAATCAGAGGCCAAGGACCAAAGTGAAAAACGCGGCCAACTATGGGGACGGACTGAAATTAGCAGGGACGAAATTGAATTAAACAAAGATGATTAAGGACTGATTCGAAACATGTTCTGGCGCCTTTATTTTTAAATGAAACGGCGCGTTTTTATCCAAAACGACGCCGTTTCATGCATAAAAAAAAAAAAAAAAAAAAAAAAAGGGACCGAACGGTGCCGTTTTGAACGGCACTGTTCCCCTTTCTTCTTCCTTTCCCCCGCACCTGCAACAGAAGGAAAAGCTTGGTTTTTTGAAATAAACTTCCCGCCTCTCTCTCCCTTGCATCTCCACCGAACAACCCGAAGCCCCCACACCGTGGGACCGCCGACCGAAAGCATTGGCCGACCACCGCCGAAAGTAAAGAAACGGCACCTTGCTGTCGCGGGTGGTGGCCGACCAGCCACCCGCGAAACCCGCTCCAAGGCGCACTAACACTGGTCCCCCACACCGGTTCGGCCCCTATAAATAGAAGAGAAAACTGAAGAAAGAAAAAAGGAGGAGAGGACCCGAAAAAGAAAGAGAAGAACCGAAAGAGAGAGAAACCAACGAACTCAAGAAACAGTCACCGAAAACCCAAAAGTTTGAGAAGCTTGGCGATAGTTGAAACTGAGAGGGAACTCAAGAAGCTGAAACAGAAGGAACGAGCCGGTTGAACGACGACGAACCGTTGGAAAACAGCCGCAGCGCCGCCCTGGAGCCGCCGTCCGTGAAGCCACGACACTGCAGCTCCGCCAGCAAGCCGCCGTCTCCGCTGCGCCAGGTACACTATCCTTTTCCCCGTGCATTTTTTTCTTCCGAAGCTGAGTTCGGTTGGCCTCCTGCATGCAGAATCGTTCTGCAATGCAGGAGGCGCGCGGGGGGAAAATAATTCCCCCGTGCTGTAATTTTTTACTTCTCTGGGCCAGATGGTTCTGGCCCAGAAATATGTGGGGCGGGCCAGAAGGATTCTGGCCCAACCCGGCGGTCTGGGCCGGTGTCGGCCCAGACCCATGTAGTTTTTTTTGGGCCGAACTCGGCCCAATCCCTTTCGGGCCGAGTTCGGCCCAACGGCTTTCAAGCTGGGGGCCGGCCCATTTAGTTGGACCGGCCCAGCCCAGTTAGTATATTAATATATTATATTATATTATTATATATTATATTATGCATGTGTGTGTATATGTGTATATATATTTTTTTTTTTCTCAAAAAAAATATAAAAAAAAATATAAAAATTTCTGAAAAGTAAAAAATATATTGTTGTTTTTGGTATATTTTGATTTGCAATTTTTTATACTATGGGGATGTAATTTCAGTATTTAAAAAACACCTGTTTTCGTAAAAAAAAAAGAGTTTATAAAAAAAAAAATGTTTCGTTTTCATGCATACGGCCAATTACACTAGCATGTTTTGAATGTCCTTTATATATATAATAAAAAAATATTGGAAGTTTTGAAAAGGTGTTTTCGCATAGATTTCTTAAACACAAAAAAATCATTTTCTTGCATTTGTGGATTTTTACAACCTGTTTGTAAAACTCCAAAGGGTATTGGCCAATATTCCAAAAACTATAAAAATCTTATTTTGGGAGGAGAAGTTGTGGTTATTGTTCACCGCTAATTGTTTGGATGAAGAAATCCTTAAAAGGACGAACATCCAAAATATTATCGGGAGTAATAAATCAACGCGCATGTTTGAAAGAAGCTTTGCGTTGCAATCGAGAACATTTCAAAATTTTAATTTTTTTTTTCTCCACGGTTTACGAGTCGTGAAAAGTAATTGTTTTTTTTAAGAATTGTTGAAATTCTTTTATTCTCTTATCCTTGCGATTTACGAGTTGACGGGATTAGAAAACACCAAACACCATAGACTATAAAGCAAACCAAACACCAAGCAGCTTACCTTAGGTAGGGCGTACTAGGGGTGCTAGTACCTTCCCTTTACGCAACCAGTCCCTTGCCTTAGAATCTCTGAAAGACCAGTTAGGGTTCCTAGTGACCAAATACTAGGTGGCGACTCCAAAGAACCAAATCCTTAGAACACCACGAAAATCGCCAGCCGATGTCGTGCCTTTATAAAAAAATTTTGTGGGGGTGTGACAATGATCAATACAAAAATATGATCAATAAGAAATGGTTTCAAAGGAACAAGCCCATATGTCAATGCATTCCTGTAAACTTTGCAACAAAATATGAAAACCTGTATTTACCTGGCAATTTTGACAATGCTCATAAAGGGAATGGATATATATGGAGAAGGACATATTTGAGACTGGTTTTCTTGCTGTGTGGTAAGAATCACCCCAAGTTCATTTCTGTGCCATGAACGAGCAACCATCAGAGGAGTCCACCTTGAACCAAACAAAAGAAAACCAGAGGTAAGTCAACACAATGATATGGTTTATCTCACCAGAGTCCATACAATAATGGGGCAAATGGACATCCAACAGTACAGTACATTTGCTAAAATTTAACTGTAAGTTTAATTGCAACAGAGAAACAAATAATTCCTAAAATTAATTACCTCTCCATCTGGCAAGGAGAAGGCATGGTACCTCGACCCAGCTGGGCAAGGGACTGCTATTAAGAATAAGAACTCTACAGGTCTAAAAAAAAGATGGAATACCCGAAAAAGGCAAAGGCCGATCTACGGTAAACCATTCGCCCCGTTACTGCTTGACTGACTTTAGGCTCTTCTCTTTGCTTTGTTAGAATGCCCTCTTACTGCTCACGAAGGAGCTCATAACCTGACACTATTCAATCCAATTGCCTTTCTTACCTTTGCTTTAGCATTCCCAGAGGACGGATTGGTTCAAATTCTCTTCTATCGTTGTTATACGTTCAGCCACAACGATAAGTTCACTATGATTCCAAATTGGTTCAGCTATCGTGGAAAAGGAAGTTCATTATCATTTCATGCACCACCAATTTTCCAAGGCTTGGTCATTGGGGTTGTCTGTTAAGGCTCGATTGGTAGTTCTGGTACCACCATATTGGAGTGTAAGGCTATTATAAAAAATAAAAGCAACGGTATTCAATTGTTTGAAGGAACATTATACGAAGGTGAATGTACAAGTTGGTTGAGATGCATAAGTATAAGTGAGATGGCAATGGAAGAATATTGTGAAGATGAGGGATTGGAACTGTTCGTGGAACTTCTGGGCATGCTCGATAGTTTGAGAGAATACATTGAAGTGTTTGAATGTGGGATCCATGTGATAGTTGAAAATACATATTCATTTGAAGGGTCAGAGTGGGATCATGAGTCTGAAGTTGGAAGAGATGGAGTAATACCTGCACCACCATATCTTTCTCAATATGAGCTGTACAATTTCTTTGAGATTGATGGCAAGCAAGGTCTCAATAATTTATCAAAATATACCAATGATCGGCTTCTTGAGGTACTAGTTCTGTCTCTTCTTGCACACAAATAAACACACAATTAGCGCGTGCACACACATAAATAACATGTGTCTATATTAATCAGTGTCTAAAATCTCAGCATTCCTTGAATTCAATATTTATGCAGAGAATCTTCGATTATCATCATGATAGAGCCTTCGATTATTCTATGATTCCAAATTGGTTCAGCTGCCGTGGAGAAGGATGTTCATTATCATTTCGTATACCTCCAGTTT
This sequence comes from Populus alba, assembly GCF_005239225.2. Taxonomy (NCBI): domain Eukaryota; kingdom Viridiplantae; phylum Streptophyta; class Magnoliopsida; order Malpighiales; family Salicaceae; genus Populus; species Populus alba. The sequence continues at coordinate 7,978,113 of NC_133296.1, read as the reverse complement.
TCGAAGGCTTGGCCATTTGGGCTGTCTGTTCAGGTGGTGGGTGTCAAGAATACGAGGCTATTATAAAAAATAAAAGAAACGGTATTCCATTGTTCGAAGCTACACATGCAAGACCCTATTTCCGTGGTAGGTGGGTAATAGTCATAAGCAAACCTGAGATAGCAATGGAAAAATACTGTGGAGATGATGAATTGGAACTACATGTGATATTGAGGTCCGAAAACAGTGAAGTGGTACGATGTGGGATCCATGTGATAAAGACACATCCATTTGGACGGAGCATTTACGATGAAATTCCAACGTTGAGTCATGACATTTGCAACCAAGAGTCTTTTGAAGGTTCAGAGGGGGATCACGACATGGACTACTACGAGACTTCATTTGAAGGGTCAGGATCGTCGGATCATGAGATTGACAACCAACAATCCGAAGTTGAAAGCGATAGAACGATACCTTTGCCACCATATCATCTGCTTCATCATCCCCGTCATGGTTCAATGAGATTTTCAACAAGGCAGCAATGGAAAGCCTTTTTGATTCAGGCGATAAGCCTATAGAAAATCAAAATCATGCAAAAATTCTCACTTTATGATCTTAATTAGTCGAGGGATTGGTTTAAGAAAACTCCCCACTCGTGTAAAATCAACCAATTCAAAATCAGACCTTTCTAATTTTTGAAGTCTTGTTTCTAGTTAGATAATGTGTGTTGTTACCCAATTTTTGACCCATCTTTTTGATAAAATTTTCAGAAAATCCACAAATAGTGAAAAACAATAAAAATCCAAAAAAATATGTTTTTAATATATTTGCAGCGTTTTTAGCATTTCAACGTCGTCTAACCAAGAATTTAAATTTTCAAAGGTTTTTGAAACGCGTTCGACTTTTCACGCGTCATTTTTAAAATCATTAATTTTTCTCATTGAGTCGACGTTGATATTGCTCGTTTTCAAAAACTACAAAAAAAATTAAGAAAGAATCAAATTTGCAAAAAGAAAGAAGTTGAGGGACCAAGTTGCAAAACCTAGCAATATTTTACCTATAAATACTAGTCTTCTCAACACATTTTAGAGGGGGGGTAATTTTGAGATTTAGGGGGGAGGCAAAAGAAAAACAGAAAACCCTAAAAACTAAGCTTTTTCCCTTCCCCACCGAAAGGTACGCAGCCACCAGCCTCCCCCCTGAATTTTTTTTTCCTTCTTCCTCTTCCCCGGTCGGCTTGCCAACAGCCACAACCCAGCCCCCACACACCCATCTCCTTCCCACAACAGCCTATCTTCCCTACCCTCACAAATCAACCTCCACCGAACCCCACTGACCAGACAATTTTCCTCTCCCCTCTCTCAGCCGGTTCCACCGTCTCCATCGTCCTCTGACCTCTGAACAGTCGCTTCCATCACCCACCGAGAACCCACCGGCCACAAACAAGTTCTCTTCCTCGACTGACCGTTCCCCAGCTCTGTCCGACCTCTCTCTCAACCATCGTGGATAGACCACCTTCTCACTCTCTTCTCAGTCGGTCGTCGTCGAAGAAGCAACACACACAGACCGACCTTTCTCCTCCAAGCCCCGGCCGAGCGCCTTCCTCCTCCACAGACGCCGTCCCACACAAGTCGGACCTCTGCCAGTAGAAGAGAAGATGAAGAAAAGGAGGGCAGATCTGCAGTGAGGCAAATCTAAAAAAGAAGGCAAAGGAGCAGATCTGAAAAACTAAGAAAGAAATTGAAATCGAGTTTATTGTGCGTTGTTTTTTTGGTGTTGCAGGTGAAGGTGTTCCCCACAGCCGGCGTAGAAGGGAAGAGGAGATGGAGTAGAGCTAGATCCGGTGTTCGGTTATGTCTGCGGCGGTGCCTGGACAGACGCGCCGGCACTGTTCCGGCATGCAGAAGGGCTTCCCTGCAATTTATGGAGTTTAGGGACTATTTTGTAATTTTTAAATTATGTAATGTAATTTTTGTTTAGTGTTTAATTTTTTATAATTTTTGTAATGTGATGTACAAAAAGAACAAAAAAAAGAAAAGAAAAGAAAGAAAAGAAAAGAAAAGAAAGAGAAAATAATAATAATAAAAAAAAAGAGATGTTTGTGTGTGCTTGTATTTTTTTTCATGTATGTTATATGAATTAAAAGAAAAAAATGAATTCAATGTTTTAATTTATATGCACAAATATCTAAAGGACAAATAAAAATCATGTTGTATTTTTCATGAAAATGTAGAACATGTATCTACACATATTCTGGGAATTAATAACTGATTTATCAAAGCCTTAGAATTGAGTTAAAATTTTATTTTTAAAATCACATCAAGTCCATGATGCTTGAAAGTGAATGTGTGGTGTGTATTTTTTTATGATAAAATTGCAAGAATAAATAAGAATTTAATATTCTGATTTGTTTACGGATAAAGAATTATGAACTTACATGTAAGTTGTATTTTCTAAAATTCGATGAATGAACCGAATTTTAAAACTTCTTTAACACATCAAGTCCACAAAGCAGCTTACCTCAGGTAGGGTGCGTTATGGGTGCTAATACCTTCCCTAACCACAACCAGTCCCTTACCCGTGAATCTCTGACGAGACCAGTACACCCGGGTTTCCTAGTAGCCTTCAATAAAATACTAGGTGGCAACTCCAACGAACCAAATCAAGCATAACGAGAAAGAAGACGAAAAAGTCGCCAAGCCCGATGCCGCGTGGATTTTCTGACATGCGACAGAATGATGACTCCACTAGGGAAGGTATTTTTTCGATATTATTGGACTAAGCTTTGTATATTTGATGTTTTTATGTTTTTGCGTTTTTGTCTTATTTTATTTTTGCTTTATCCATGCATTTTGTAGAATTGTCTCATGCATCACATATTATAATTTTTTAAAGCACACACCAGCTTCAGGTTAGGAGGGGGACTAACAGCTTACCTTAGGACTTTTAGTCAAGGTTTAAGTTTGTGTAAACCCTAACTCTTCGTTGAGTGCTTAGACTGGAAATAGTTGGACACATGCCATCTCACTGCCTATTGGCCCCTATATTGCCTTCAAGAGGGTAATCACTGGGACAACGAGAGACCCTTTTTAGAGACCAAGTAGTAAACCTACCTTTTGTCTCACTTAAAAAGATTAGAACCTGCCTTTCAGATGTATGCTCCGTATACATTGTTTTGCATCCGAGCAAGCCTTTCTTGAAGCATCTTGAACTCCAGACTTATGGGTGACACAATGACCGTCGCTCAAAAAATTTTCATTGTAGAGTTTGTGCAAGAATCAAGATTCTTGTTTCATCATTCAAGAGTTGCGACCATATGTCACCCCTCGAAGGGCGAGTTCGTCATATAGATTACATATTCATACATTTATCATGCATGTACCGGGTTGAAAGGTAGGTCCCCCACACAAGCTGTGCTGCACATGATTGAAGAAAGATGATGGAAGTGAAGAAAGGTGTCAGATAGAGGCTCATTATCAGATTAAGGTTGAGAGCATCAAAGGTGAAGTAGCTAGACTCAGATCTGCTCGAACAAGTGTTGAGCATCAAATGGAAAGAGAATGTCTGCACAGTCTTCTGTGGGAACACTGCTTGTTCACGTCCAATTGAAGCTGTACCTCTCCTTTTCAGTCATGAACAACAGTAACAATGCCTTCGGTCATCAACTAACGACAACTTTGGTTCTTATCCAATTGCACTGTTAAGTGTTCATCGCCTCCACATCATCTAATGAAACCAAACGACTACTAGCCTCTTGTACATGGTGCATTAGTCTTCTTTGAAGTTACCCCAATTATGAGCTTAATTCCAGTTCAGCAGCACAAGATATTGGTTTGAAAAACCATGATTAGACACTAAACTTCTACATGGTAGAGCTCTCTCTATAGAGATTTATTTGTGGATCTGCCAATGGGAAATGCAAAAGGGGATGAATTAATTTCATATGCTTTGAAACTTTTTCCCACCAATGGCACGAGCAAAACATTGTAGTAGGCAGAGGAGTCAGGCATGGTCTGAAAAACATGAGCAGACATCGAACTTCAACGTGGCAGAGCTCTCTCTACAAAAATCTATTTATGATGCTGCAAGTTGAGAGTGCAAGAGGGGATTTACTAATTGCATATGCTACAAATATTTCTCTCATCAGTTTTAGCACGAAGACACTATAACAGGTTGAAGAGCCAGAATTGGTTTGAAAAACATGAGCAGACATCAAACTTCAACGTAGTAGAGATCTCTCGGCAGGAATCTGTTTGTGGATATGCAAGTGGGAAATCCAAGAAGGGATGCAGTGGTTTCAGATTGTCCATAATTGTTTCCTTCCAGTATCGGCATTAAAACGAAAAAGTGGTTGTTTGCTGCACCGTCAGTGAGGAATCAAAGAGGAAATAGAAGATGTTGTAGATTCATCGGGTTCTCTTCCAATTTTGACAATGTGTGATTCCACGTGCTTTTGTTTTTGTGCGCTGCCAAGATTACCTAGATATTGAGAGGTTTCCAACAATCCTAAAACAACAACAACAATATTGGGAAATTGACGAGAAGTTGTGTGGATTGCCAAAAGAATTGAACAAGTTATGAAAAGGGGAAAGATTGAAGGTTCTGCCAAGGATTCCAAAACAATGATGAGAGATGAATCAAAAGAAGACATTGATGATGGGAAACCTTAATTATGTGGTCTAGGCAAGTCTCGTTGTATCATCGACTACTCCAATGTCTTTGCCAAAGATAGAAATTCTAGTTGTCATGTGGTATAATCTAGATAAGAGATGTGATGTCATGGTGGAGTCCTCAACCATTTCAATTGAACAGTTGAAAGAATTTCAAGAAGAGAGTCCGAAAGTTGGTGAGCAAGAGACAAGTGGAGTCGGTGAAGGTGGGTGTCATTGGCTATATTGTCCCCCGAACATCTTCAGAATGACATGTGATCAAAAGTGCTTGGCAAAACACAGATATTACTAGAAAAGCTGATTCAAGAATGGTGATGAACAGTCAATCATATTGTTATGGAATTCTGCATTTTGTTTTGGGATCACATCTCATCCTTGCTTTTGTCTTTTTGTTGTTTTGAAATCAACAGATGTTTAACATTTTATTCTGACAAAATGTTTTGATCAAACTCCAACATGTGATAAAGGTTAATCAGTCCAGAAGATTAAAAGTGTTTTGATTGCAGAAATGACTTGATGCTTGTTGAAATGACATGAGGTAACTAAACAAATTTTGAGCTCACATACAAAACTGAACCACACATCATATAGCTAAGTTTTAGTAGTATGCATAATGGCATGTAGTGAATTCGGTAGTTATGGACTCGTGAATCATGATTCTTACAAGTCCAAATCATTACACTTGATGGGGTCAAAATTTATCAGTTCTAACCAACTTTGCTTGAAATGAGAAAAGGCCATCTTTGATATCCCTTCACTTTCTAAAGATTATATCCCTTGTAGTCCCATTTTGAGCTGGATAGAATATTCTTTTCATAAAAACCTTGACTATGATCACACCCCACACTGGGGGCAAATGGAAGATATTTTGAAGACATTGATATAAATAATGGATAAAAGGGAAGGCTTAGAACAAAAGTCCAATGATTGAGAGAGAGCTAAAAGAAAACACATAGATTGGGGGCATATAAGAAAGTTTTGAGGAAGGCTATGAGGAAAAAAAAAAGAAAGAAAAAAAGAAGAAGTTGAAATTGCCTTCACTTAAATACAAGTCAAAGATAAAGGAAGGAAAACGCCTATCAAGTCTAGGAAGAGCAAAAGAAATTTCAATCAAAGAAAGGCACAATAAAAGTCAATACCAGAAAAAAAAAGACTAAGCTATAAACGTGACTTTTCGTATCCATTATAAAGCCTATGATGTCATCAGATGATTAAGGTTGGTTATTCATCAAGGAAAGGGGCATTTGCATTATGACTTATGTTAAGAAAAGTCTGAACTTTGAGGTTAACAAGGTTATATGTTGTTTCCTCTACAAAGACAACAATAGAAAACAAGTTGATGAATAGTTGATGTTGATCCTAGGTCTTTGAAACCCTCAAACACCTTTTGAGCCTTTGAAATTCCTTTCTTTCATGGCCATGAACCATAGCCTACATTACGTGCTTTTAAAAGCCCTTTTTAATCAAGCAAGCAATTTGAATCGATAAATGGCGCTATCAAAACTTGAAGAGCTTTTCCATAAGGGTCGTGACTTCATGAATTAAGCTATTGGTTATTATGCATGCTAATAAAATAAGTGCTAAGAAAAGAAATAACCTTTCTTGATAAGCCTAAGTGTTGACTTGGGTGCCTTGCTTTTGAAATTCACACAGAAGGTCACCTTATCATAGACTAACAAATGATATACCCAGTATCAAGGATTCAAATTGATACAAAGAACCATGGAAAAAGCCATTTTAGTCCTACATTGGGTCAATTTCTGTTTTCAAAATGCATGACAATCAAAGGACCGTGTATTTCGAATAACGTGTGTTGGGTCTTTGATAAAAAAAAAAAAAAAAAGCTTGATTTTCAAAAGGTTTTTCAAAAAAAGAACATCTCTGATTTCATTTCAACAACTAGACTTTGAATATACATGATCTTTGAAATATGAGAGTTGATTCCAGAACAAGGAAGATTATTGGACACAAAAGAACATCGATCGAGTCTCCGAAATCTTTGATAGAAATGACATTGAAGTCCTCGACACTCCTTGAGAAGTTGAGCAGCTGGGGGAATATAGTGGACCTTGAAAAGGAAAAATAAGCAGTATTTAGATCAGCTATGAGGCAATGAAAGATGATTAAATGATGAATTAGTGAGCTGAAGACAATGATGTTCAAGGAAAGATAATCAATGAACGAGCACATTCAGATCATACTGGGGGCAATGTCGTTCCAAAATAGTCCATGCTCTAGTGAACCCTGTCGGCAATGGAGAAACAAGGATATACTTGAAGGACACTTTCATATCATCATCTTTTGAAACATGGCTACCAATCGATAAAGATACATAGATGAATGTAATTGAATGGTGAAAAGATGCACACCACCAAGACTGACTGTGGAACAATGCTACACTTGAAGGACAATCTCATATTGTCATCCTTTAAAACATGGTTATCGACAGACGTTATCACGCAATTGCATTGAATGAATGTCAGAAAGGCACCCACCGCGAAGATTGACTGTGTGGGACAGTTTGTTTTGAAGCCAGATGAACACTTCACCGCATGAGTATGGGTGATTAAAGCATCATCATTGATAAGGCCGAGACATTTCTTTTCACAATCTGATTAGAAGAGTTGAAGGGAATCTATTGAGAAGAACACTAAGCATACAACTATGAGCCTTTGTACTGCAAGCTATGAGATGCATGTCTGGATGACTAGATGATTTCCGAGAAGGTTGATGATAACATGTACTTGAAGAGTATTGTTTCGACTAGAGGCAAGTTCAATCTGATTGACACTTTTAATGGGTGTTGGCACGCACAACCAATCAAAGGGCAATTCTGGAGAGAATCTAGGAGATGGATGAAGTGAGCTACATCACACATGGAAACATGGTCAAGCTTGAGAAGCAACAAGAGCAGTAATCATCATGGACGACCCACGATAGGCACTACACTTACATATGAGTGGAAAGCTAGTACATGAACCAGTGCATTGAAAGAATGAAGAAAGCTTTGAATAACAAACAAAGGCACCCTGTGATGATGGAACATCAAAGAGGGGGGACCTAGATTTCAAATCAGGTAAGGATGCATGCATGTCATCTAACATCAAAGCATTGCATATATTTTTGATTTGTTGCAGGAAAAAAATCCTCAATGTAGCCCAGCAAGATTGGGAATAAAGAAAGAAATGTTGATTTGAAGAACAACAAAGAATCATGGTTTTGACCCTGGAACGAGAGGAAGATGAGATGAACCCTAACATTAGGGAAATCTCAAAGAAATAGGAAGATCAATGAAGAAGAGTCTTCAATTCAAACCCTATCATCATGAAGAAGGAACATATTTTTTGGTTAAAGGAGATTGCCAGAAGGAATCTCAGGTTAACCACCACATGAAGATTTTAGCTTTGGTTGAAGGGAGTCGCCAGACGGGATTGCAGCTTGACCGAGCTACACACAGACCTTGGTTATGGTTAAAGGGGATCGGTGAAGGGATCTCAGTTTAACCTAACTGCAAAGGATTTTGGTTCTGGTTGAAGGGGATCAGCAAAGGGATCTCAGTTCAGTCTAACCACACAGACCTTGGTTATGGTTAAAGGGGATCGGTGAAGGGATCTCAGTTTAACCTAACTGCAAAGGATTTTGGTTCTGGTTGAAGGGGATCGGCGAAGGGATCTCAGTTCAGTCTAACCACACAGACCTTGGTTATGGTTAAAGGGGATCGGCGAAGGGATCTCAGTTTAACCTAACTGCAAAGGATTTTGGTTCTGGTTGAAGGGGATCGACGAAGGGATCTCAGTTCATTCTAACCACACAGACCTTGGTTATGGTTAAAGGGGATCGGCGAAGGGATCTCAGTTTAACCTAACTGCAAAGGATTTTGGTTCTGGTTGAAGGGGATCGACGAAGGGATCTCAGTTCAGTCTAACCACACAGACCTTGGTTATGGTTAAAGGGGATCGGCTAAGGGATCTCAGTTTAACCTAACTGCAAAGGATTTTGGTTCTGGTTGAAGGGGATCGACGAAGGGATCTCAGTTCAGTCTAACCGCACAGACCTTGGTTATGGTTAAAGGGGATCGGCGAAGGGATCTCAATTTAACCTAACTGTAAAGGATTTTGGTTCTGGTTGAAGGGGATCGGCGAAGGGATCTTAGTTCAGCTTAAACACACAGACTTTGGTTATGGTTGAAGGGGATTGGCGAAGGGATCTCAGTTCAGCCCAACCATATAATTTTTGGTTCTGGTTGAAGAGGATCGGCGAAGGGGTCTCAGTTCAGCCTAACCACACACATGATTTTGGTTCTGGTTAAAGGGGATCGGCGAAGGGATCTCAGTTTAGCTTAACCACGCAGAATTTAGCTTTGGTTAAAGAGAATCACTAAATGAGATTTCAGGTTGACCGAGCTACACACCGATTTTTGTTCTTGTTAGATCGCCAGATGGGATCTCAGGTAAACCCAATAAAAAGGGCAGGTCGCCCGTGAAAACAGACCAGTGTGAGTGTGTGGGCCGGTCGCCCTTGAAAATAGACCAGAGTAAGTATGTGTGGGCAGGTCGCCCGTGAAAACAGACCAGTGTGAGAGTGTGGGTCGGTCGCCCCTGAAAATAGACCAGAGTGAGTATGTGTGGGCAGGTCGCCCGTGAAAATAGACCATGTGAGTGTGTGGGCAGGTCTCCCCTGAAAATAGACTAAAGTGAGTATGGGTGGGCAGGTCGCCCCTAAGAATAGACCAGAGTATGTGGGCCGGTCGCCCCTGAAAATAGACCACTTTGAGTATGTGTGGGCATGTCGCCCCTGAAAGTAGACCAGTGTGAGTGTGTGGGCAGGTCGCCCCTGAAAATAGACCACTTTGAGTATGTGTGGGCAGGTCGCCCATGAAAGTAGACCAGCGTGAGTGTGTGGGTCGGTCGCCCTTGAAAATAGACCACTTTGAGTATGTGTGGGCCGGTCGCCCGTGAAAGTAGACCAGTTTGAGTATGTGTGGGCAGGTCGCCCATGAAAATAGACTAGTGTGATTGTGTGGGCAAGTCGCCCAAGATAATAAAATCATTTTCCTTTTGTTTTCTTTATTGAGGAGTTTTGCTTCGTAAGCATTGTAAAGAGGGGGCAACTGTTGTTACCCAATTTTTGACCCATCTTTTTGATAAAATTTTTGGAAAATTCAAAAATAGCGAAAAACAACAAAAATCCAAAAAAATATGTTTTTAATATATTTGAAGCGTTTTTAGCATTTCAACGTCGTCTAACCAAGAATTTAAATTTTCAAAGGTTTTTGAAACGCGTTCGACTTTTCACGCGTCATTTTTTAAATCATTAATTTTTCTCATTGAGTCGACATTGATATTACTCGTTTTCAAAAACTACAAAAAAATTAAGAAAGAATCAAAATTGCAAAAAGAAAGAAGTTGAGGGACCAAGTTGCAAAACCTAGCAACATTTTACCTATAAATACTAGTCTTCTCAACACATTTTGGAGGGGGGGTAATTTTGAGATTTAGGGGGGAGGCAAAACAAAAACAGAAAACCCTAAAAACTAAGCTTTTTCTCTTCCCCACCAAAAGGTAGGTAGCCGCCAGCCTCCTCCCTAAATTTTTTTTTCCTTCTTCCTCTTCCCCGGCCGGCTTGCCAACAGCCACAGCCCCGCCCCCACACACCCATCTCCTTCCCACAGCAGTCGATCTTCCCTACCCTCACAAATCAACCTCCACCAAACCCCACTGACCAGACAATTTTCCTCTCCCCTCTCTCAGCCGGTTCCACCGTCTCCATCGTCCTCTGACCTCTGAACAGTCGTTTCCATCACCCACCGAGAACCCACCGGCCATAAACAAGTTCTCTTCCTCGGTCGACCGTTCCCCTGCTCTGTCCGACCTCTCTCTCAGCCATCCTGGACAGACCACCTTCTCACTCTCTTCTCAGTCGGTCGTCGCCGAAGAAGCAACACACACAGGCCGACCTTTCTCCTCCAAGCCCCGGCCGAGCACCTTCCTCCTCCACAGACGCCGTCCCACACAAGTCGGACCTCTGCCAGCAGAAGAGAAGATGAAGAAAAGGAGGGCAGATCTGTAGTGAGGCAGATCTAAAAAAGAAGGCAGAGGAGCAGATCTGAAAAACTAAGAAAGAAATTGAAATCGACTGTATTGTGCGTTGTTTTTCTGGTGTTGCAGGTGAAGGCGTTCCCCACAGCCGGCGTAGAAGGGAAGAGGAGACATAGTAGAGCCAAATCCGGTGTTCGAGTCTGTCTGCAGCGGCGCGTGGACAGACGCGTCGGCACTGTTCCGGCATGCAGAAGGGCTTCCCTGCAATTTATGGAGTTTAGGGACTATTTTGTAATTTTTAAATTATGTAATGTAATTTTTGTTTAGTGTTTAATTTTTTATCATTTTTGTAATGTGATGTACAAAAAGAACAAAAAAAAAAAAAAGAAACGAAAAGAAAAGAAAAGAAAAGAAAGAGAAAATAATAATAATAATAATAATAATAATAATAATAATAATAATAATAATAATAATAAAAAGAGATGTTTGTGTGTGCTTGTATTTTTTTTCATGTATGTTATATGAATTAAAAGAAAAAAAATGAATTGAATGTTTTAATTTATATGCACAAATATCTAAAGGACAGATAAAAATCATGTTGTATTTTTCATGAAAATGTAGAACATGTATCTACATATATTCTGGGAATTAATAACTGATTTATCAAAGCCTTAAAATTGAGTTAAAATTTGATTTTTAAAATCACATCAAGTCCATGATGCTTGAAAGTGAATGTGTGGTGTGTATTTTTTTATGATAAAATTGCAAGAATAAAGAAGAATTTAATATTCTGATTTGTTCACGGATAAAGAATTATGAACTTACATGTAAGTTGTATTTTCTAAAATTCGATGAATGAACCGAATTTTAAAACTTCTTTAACACATCAAGTCCATAAAGCAGTTTACCTCAGGTAGGGTGTGTTAGGGGTGCTAATACCTTCCCTAACCACAACCAGTCCCTTACCCGTGAATCTCTGACGAGACCAGTACACCCAAGTTTCCTAGTAGCCTTTAATAAAATACTAGGTGGCAACTCCAACGAACCAAATCAAGCATAACGAGAAAGAAGACGGAAAAGTCGCCAAGCCCGATGCTGCGCGGATTTTCCGACGTGCGACAATGTGTTAGATAAGTTATAGGATATTCTATAGATAGATATAATGTTGTAAACTTATTTAAAAGACTATGATGTTTAAGTATAAACACATGCTGGATTAGATTTCAGAATATTATTTGTTATTCTTGTCCATAAAAATATTTTTATTTAATAAGAATTTTTAAAGTTTGGTCCCATAATAGATAAATTTTTATTTGTTTGGAAGGGTTCAAGTAAGACCCTTTTATTATTATTATTGCACTATTAATTAAAAAAAGAATCCATGTACTCATGTATTAGTGAGTAAACACAAGGATGCATGAAGGAAGATAAGAATTGAAATTTTGGAATTATTGTAAAATCAGTAGTAAAACCATGATTTTACCTTATTTTACATAGTTTTAGTCATGTTTTATCTATTTTTAATTTTAACTCAATTTTGGACAATAAATATAAATTTACTTGTAAAATTATATAATTTTACGAGTTAACTTGTAATTTTAAGATCTTTTATTTTTCTTATACTTTTTAGAGCCTTGCACTGCCTTGTCAAAATTCAAAAGGGTCAAGATTTTTTTAACAAAAACAAAAAGAAGAAGAAGAAGAAGAAGAAAGTCTCGTGATCACATTACCAAATAGAATATACTAGTCACCAACCAAAAATCCCTTAAAATGTATGAATGAATCTGTGAATAATTAAAACTGATATGCACACATAATGAATTAACTCTTCCCTTGATTATGTTTTAGTTTACATGTTCCACACACACACACTGGTTATACACTAGTTATAGAAGTCTAGTGTAGGTAGAACTTTGAATGAAGCTCAACTTTATTCTTAGGATAAGATTATACCAAATCAGAGTTGCAACAAGTTAATAGATTCTCTTGAATTTCCAGTAGTAGCATTATCCATTATATGCCCTCTCAAGATTAAGCTGCCATCAAGGAGACCAATCTTGCTACACAAATATCGAGTTCATTGTCGGGATAGAGGTTTGGTAAGTAAATAAGCTAACTAATCTTGTGTATGCACGTGTCGTACTTGAAGACGCCCTTGACTGACTAGATCATGCACAAAATAAAGATCAATCTGAAAGTGTTTCATGCACGTGTGATTGACAGGATTGAAGCTCAGATACATGGCACCAAGATTATCACACAATATCATAGGAGTTTGTGAAAATGAGAGACCAAGCTTGGTGAATAGGATCTGCAGCCATTGATTTTTAGAGGCAACATTTGCTAATGCACGATATTCAGCTTTTGTAGAAGAGCGAGCAATTGCTCTTTGTTTGTTTGATTGATTTCCAAGAAATTGGCATAACCCCGAGAAAACATATATAGGCAGAAGTGGAGGTTCTGTCATCAAGGTTTCCAGCCCAGTCAGCATCAAAGAAAGTCTTAAGAGTACGAGCATCAGCTTTGGAGATTTGAATGCCATGAAAGATGGTCTGCTTCAAGTAACGCAAGAGATGTTTTGTTGCAGTCCATTGATTTTGGGATGGTTTATGCATGAATTGTGAAAGTTTGTTGACAGCGAAGCAAATATCTGGACATGTGAAATAGAGATATTGAAGGCTCCCAATAATGCTGGGAAACTGAGAGCTATCCGTGAGTGTTGTACCATCATTTAAGTGAAGGGAATGACTGGTGGAAAAGGGAGTGGAGACGTCTTTAGCGCCTAACATATTTGTATGAGATAGAAGATCACGAATGTACTTATGCTGTGTTAAGAACAAACCAACATGAGTTGGGAACACCTTGACGCCCAAAAAGAAATACAGATCGCCATAGTCTTTTAGGTGGAACCGGGTACTAAGGTGTCGAATGACATTGGTGATGAAATCTGGATTGTTGCACGTAATGACCAAATCATCAACATAAACTAATAAATAACATTTGAGAGAGTCAGTCGCATAAATAAACAGAGATGGATCCACCTTTGATTGAAGAAAATGTAGATGAGTGATAGCAGTATTAAGAGTTGTAAACCAAGCTCTAGGAGTTTGTTTCAGACCATAAATGGCTTTCTTTAGGCGATACACATGATCTAGTTTTAATGATCTTTAAACCTAGATGGTTGAAGCATAAAAACTATTTTAGAGAGATCACCATGTAAGAATGCGTTGTGGACATCCATCTGTTGTAAACTTCAGCCATGCATAACAGTAATTGTCAGAACAGATTGAATGGTTGTAGGTTTAACTATAGGATTGAATATGTCCATGCAATCCAAACCTGGCCGTTGGTTATAACCTTTATAAATTAGGCAAGCTTTGAACCTATCAATGGACCCATCAGGATGATGCTTCACCCGTAACACCATTTGCAACCCACTGGTTTTGAGGAAGCAGAACAAAGAACTAATTCCCAAGTGTCATGGCGCATTAAGGCTGTAACTTCAGAGCACATGGCTTCCCGCCACTATAGGTTGGAAAGAGCTTGAGTGACACTAGATGATTCTGTGGTCTCAGGCAACAGATGTTTAGTCACAAGGTTGAGTTGTTTTGGCTTAAAAATATTATTCATAGACCTAGTGATCATAGGGTGAACACAGGATGGTGATGCAATGGGAGCAAAGTTATTGGTGTGATGATGATTGTTAGGGGAAGGAAAGAATAGGTCAGAGGTAAGGGGTTGCATGTTGATTATGATTGAGGATGAGGATAATTTTGGCTGTCATGGACAATAGAATGATGTAATAAGAACAGAGGTGGAGATATTACCTAAGGGAGAGCCAACAATGGTATTGTCACCTTCCCTTGTAAATGATGGAGACGAGTGCGAAGACACAATAGCTGATGGTAAACATTAGGCCTTAACAAAAAAGAGGCGAGGAAGAGGGGGACAATGACTACAAGGACACATCAAGTGGAATGAGAGGAACATGCTGGTTTCATCGAATAGAATATGATGAGAGAGAAACAATATGTTAGTGGTGACATCTAAGAAGTTGTATGCATTTTGAGTTTGAGAATAACCTAGAAAAACACAGGCAAGATTTGGACTGAAGTTTGTTGGTGTTGTATAGACGAGTAAGAGGGTAGCAAAGACACCTAAATTTTCTTAGTTTAAGGTAATTTGGATGCTGATAAAAAGTATATTCAAAAGGAGATCGATTCTGCAAGAGAGGGGTAGGGTGATGATTAATAAGGTAAGAGGTTGTGTGAAACGCATGTGGCTAGTAGAAAAGATCAAGTTTGGCATCATGAAGTAACGTAAGACATGTTCCACCAAGATGACAATGTCGATGTTTAGTGACACCATTTTGTTATGGGGGGTATGAGGGGTGGTGGTATAATGACTTATCCCGCTATTTGATAAAATTAATCGTAAAGTGATGAATTTGCCACCATTGTCAAAATAAAGCGACTTTATCTTTGTTTGAAAATGTGTTTCAACGAATTTTTTGAATTATAAAAAGATCATCGAGACATCAGACTTATTGACCATTGGATAAAACTAGATGTATTTATTAAAATGATCTACAAAGATGAGATAATAGCGAGAACCATCAATGCTAGTGGAAGAGACGAGTCCCCACACATTAGTGTAAATTAAATCGAGGGGAACCTGACTTGTGAGACTATTCTAATGAAAAGAAAGTTGATGTGCTTTATTGATAGAGCAAGAATTACATAAGGAATAGATTTTGGAAGATGAAGCTGGAAGGGAAAATAGTCTTGACTAGATAAGCGACTATTTTGTTTGAAGGATGACTAAGATGTTTATGCCAGCTATCGGTGGAAGTTCTTTCATGAGCTAAAGCAAGAAATTTGGAAGAGGATGACACCATTGGTTTCGGGAAGGTGTACACACCATTGCTACATGTTTATTTTAATAAAATCATACATGTGTGTTTGTCCTTCACCAAAAACTAAAGAGGATGAAGTTCAATAAAAACATTGTTGTGTTTTGTGAGATGATAAACTAAGATTAAATGTTTACAAAGATATACAACACATAGTGTATCAGGTAAACAAAAAGTTTACTTGGAAAATTTTAACAATAAAGAGCTAGTGTGATAAATTTGCAAACCTGAATCATTACTTAAAATTACTTCTTCAATGCCATCATATTTTGAGTGTGTAGTGAGATTTGCAAGATCACTTGTAATGTTGTGAAAAGCTCTTGAGTCAAGGAGCCAGGTTTTTCCATGGCACTAGATGTCTGAGTGCAATTGATCATGACAGCGTTGGAGTTTAATTAAGACCAGGTCTTTGCGGTATGGCCCAAGTAATCGCATATTTGACATCGGGTTTGATAGTGATGATTGAATCTGTTTGGCCAGTTGGATCCATAAGAGGCCCAACAATTTTCTGGTGGAGAAGTTGGAGAACGAGGTTGTCCATGTGAGACCCGTCAATTTTCATGGGTTTTAATTGGGGAGCGGGTTTTGTTGAAACACCTAGTGGAGTAACTACCGGTGGAGTTTATATTGGAATATTGGCTAAAGAAATATATTTTTCCTCTTAAATTTAAATTATTTGAATTCTTATGAATTTGTATTTTATTTTTAAAAATTTTTATTCAAAAAACCGGTGGAGTTTATTAAAAAACAAAAATTTCTTGACTTTGTCAAATAAGAAAATAAATGCATAAACAAGAAGAGAGATTTTTTCCTGAATAATTATATTTTTTACTCTACAATTTAAATCATTGAAACTCTTTGAGACATTTTTTAATCCCTATAAAATTAGATAAAAATTAATTTTAAGAATAGCCCTGTAACATCAAATATGGAACTTTTCAAACAATACTCGCTTAAATATCCATCGGGCATTGTATTTGCTCGTGTTTATGTTGAAATATCTTTATTTCTAATAGGAACTAAAAATTAAGTTATCCATCATAGGAAAACAAAGGTATCAAATGATAGTAAAACTAGAATTCCAGGGATCAAATTGAAGTTTTCCATGCCAAAATTAATCTAAACCATGTTTATTTTGTTTTTCTGTGTCAGCACCCCTTATTTTTAGTTTCTATTTTTAACTATAATAGACTTTTAATTCATGCTCAAATACTCATAATGCATATTGAAAGGATTGAAAGCGAAAAACCCAGGCTAATATAACTAAAAAGATGAAATTATAAAGAATAAATGGCTGATAATCAAATTGAAAAAAATACTGTGGATGTGAATTATTTCTATATTTTTTTTTTTAAAAAGAAAACATTATTTAAGCGAATATTCAATTGACTAACGCTTAGTCAAAGTCTACTTTGGAGAAAAAGAACCCAGGCTTTAATATCATATGCAAGTTGTACTTGGAAATTTATACCTTTTGATTTTGACATTATTGCTGGTTTCTCAAAAACACAAACTTTTTAAGCATACCAAGATGTTGTAAGAATATTAGATTTTTTTTAATGTTTCATTAACTTTTCAAAGTTATATTATTATAAATCATAAATTATTTAATTATTCAAACTTTTGTTTCAGACTTTGGCTTTACTGTGATGTTGCCAAAACACTTGCATGCTAGTCTTTGTATGTACACCACTCATCATCCACCAAAAGTCTAAGTGTAATAACTCACAAAATAGGCTTCGACCACTCATTATTCGTCCAAAGGGGATGTACAGTACGTCTCTGGCTCAAACTTGGAAAGGGTTAAAATGTACTTAATTTAGTTTTATAAAAGGTATTTAAGAATATGATAATGATTATTAAAATATATTTCAAGATTTAGACCTCGAGCCTATGTTAGATGCGCGCTAAAGCAACAGCTATAATCAATCAGCAACAACCGGGAAATTACCTTGATCAGACGCTGCTAAAGAAATTTCCAAGCTCCTATTCCTATGTATGATACCCGAAACAATATTGCCTTCAGTCCTCGTTTCTTTACTCTTCAGCTAACCTTTCTGATTGCTGCAATTAGATCTTTAAAGTTACCAGGTTCGTGGAATCCGAACTCAAACACCATAGAATTGAGGTAACCTTTGTGATTGTTGCTACTGATTGCATGCATGCGTGTAGTTGCTACTGATTGTTTTGAAAACATGGGATTTTATGCTGCCATGTTTTTAATTTGCATGTAACTCTTCTTTGCTTCTTTGAAACTACAAGTAAATTCACGGACTGACTTGGAAATTAATAACCGTTTTTGTTCAATTCACTATTTAACGTTCAATTCCTTGTCATTTACAAAGGAATTTCCCTTGTTTTAGTCTTTACAGTAATATTAATTGTTGCATGACAGCAACATTAACACTTAAAGAAGATTGCCAGGGAAAATAATTGTTGCATTGGCTCTTATGTCCTCATGTTCTTGCTGGTAACTCTTCTTTGCTTCTTGGAAACTATATGTAAATTGATAGACTGACTTGGGAGTTGATAACAAAAATTGATAACCAGCTAGCTGAAATAAATCAGCTAGCCTTTCAGTTCTGAGACGTCAAACAAAGGCAGCTAGCTGGAAGCAGTATTAATTAATCAGCTAACCTCTCTCCCAGATTGTTATATAGAGGTATAGCTCTACCTCTTCTTTGCTTCTTTCTTACTGATAACAATAATTTGAAAGCTTTATGTTCAGATAGACATCATTGATGAGTTTATCGAGTTAATTCCTTGCTTGTCTTCTAGAACAAGATCATTCCATTTTAAAATGCCGAAAGAAAAAACGCAAACAATCCAAAGATGAAGAAAATGATTCATCCTCGCGAAAGAGAAGAAAAGTATGAAATACCAAGGGTCGGCTTCTTGAGGTACTATTTCTGTCTCTCTTGCATGCATGCATGCATATATATATATATATATATATATATATATAGAATTCAAGGTGATAAGGGAATTTTTAGCATGTATATTTTCTGCTATTCATGCTTGATTTTTAAATATTTTGGATATGTTGCACAAGAAAATTAGAATTTTGAATCTCTTTTCGAACTATTGACCTCGTGGGAAATTAATGTGTTTTCAGATCTTAGGTTACTGAACAGGCAAAGCCGGGCAGTAAAACTGAACAGTGATTCATCATGTGCTGCAAAGAAGCTATACAATTTAGTTCCGGATGTTCGTAACCATTTTCAAATAGCTGAGATGAAGGTTTACAAAACATATGAAGGGCATATAACTCAGTTTTGTTGTTTCAAAGCCCAAAAAGCGAGTTGAAAAACAAGGATTGAACCAGCCCGAAATTCCTGCACTGCAAAGACTGTTTCGGTTTATGGCTCTTATCTCAACGCTCAGACGTCCAAAAATTTCAAGATCAGTTTCGTTGGAAAGAAAATTTGATTCTCTACAATTTCTCGAGAAATAGAGATCTTTGAATTCGCACGTCTTCTACCTCAAATCGGGCCCGCAATGTCTGAGTAGGAAGGAATTTAATGCAGAAAAGGAAACTTTCCTCATTACTGCAAGGATAGAAAAGCCACAATATAAAAGAAGAAAAAGGAGGAGAGAAGAAAGATAGAAACCCTACAACATAGAAAAGAAAAAGAGAGGAGGCGGCACCAAGGGGAACAAAAACAGAACAAAGGCAAAAATATTGAAGACCAGGAGGACACCTATCTATTCCGCCGAAATTCTCTGCTTTTGAGTGATGTTCATCGTATCAAGTTTGTTTCTCTTTAATTTAACTATGGAGTAGACTTTTATTCTGGGATTTTTGATGTAAACTTAATATGAATATGTGAACAATTTCTTCGATTGAATTATTACATTAAGATGTTGAGTATTTCATTCTATGTGTAATGCTTGCGTGTGTTTGGCCAACATTTGCATGATTTAGAATTCAATTTGAAACTGAGAAGTAATAATTGTGTTAGCTATTGTTTGAAATACCTTAAGAAATCTATAGGATAGAGATATCCTAGGAACTTTTGTAATCATTACAAGTTTTACAGTACTTAATAAATTTCGACAGGTTCAGAACTTTCGTAGAGTATATGAAATTTGTTTGTCGAAATAATTTATTGATGCTCGAGAGAGATTAATATTTACATTAGAAAAACCTGATTATCAACATTAGGAGTAATTAATTTAATCGAGAAAGTTCACATAGGCATAGTTACGGTAAGTCAGAAATCCTAGAACCAGTGCAATTGAATTCATTAATATTTAATCAATTAGTTGTTACTTTTTAATCATTAATTTTTGTTTCATAAACTATCTCATTCGATTCCTCAAATAGATCATAATTTAAAAGACTTTGGTAATTAGTAATAACTTTTACAAATCCTCGTGGGACGATACTTTACTCATCACTTTATTACTTGTTACAATTTGTGCACTTGCAAATTTAACCAACAAGTTTTTGGCGCCGTTGCCGGGGATTTTAGATAAAATTACTAATAATATCAATATAAATTAAATTTGATCTAATTTGATTGCCTTTTGTCTTCAGCTCTTTAGGTGTGTTGTCTAGTGCATGAGAAGCAACAAAAACCAGCCGTTGCTACCTTATAATCCTGAGATTGAGAGAACTGCAAGGGGATTAAGAAAGAAAACGCGAGAGACTCAAAACAGTTCAGGCATCATGGCAAACAATGAAAATCCTGAGCAAGATACACGGGCATTGAGAGATTTTGCTCTCCCACAGGTGACAGGAATCCGTTATGTTATCAGGAAACCAAGGATTGAGGCCAATAATTTTGAGATCAAACCAGCAATACTGCAGATGATTCAGACCTCAGTTCAGTTTTATGGGTTGCCAAGTGATGATCCTAATGCCCATATTGCAAGTTTCTTGGAAATTTGTGACACATTTAAGCATAATGGCGTTACTGATGATGCCATTCGCCTCAGATTGTTTCCATTTTCTCTACGAGATAGAGCGAAGAACTGGTTAAACTCCATGCCTGTAGATTCAGTTATAGGTGGGAAGATTTAGCTCAGAAATTCCTTGCTAAATTTTTTCCACCAGCCAAGACAGCAAAAATGCGCATTGAGATAGCTAACTTCGCCCAACTTGAGAGTGAACCATTGTATGAGACATGGGAGAGATACAAGGATTTGCTCAGGCAATGCCCCCACCATGGACTACCGAAGTGGATGCAGGTGCAGAATTTTTACAATGGATTGAATGCCTCCACAAGAACACTAATTGATGCAGCTTCAGGAGGAGCTTTTATGAGTAAGTCACAGGATGATGCTTATAACTTATTGGAAGAAATGGCTATGAACAATTACCAATGGACAAATGAAAGAAGCATACAGAAGAAGACTGTTGGGGTGCACGAAATTGATGCAATCACAGCATTAACAACTCAAGTCCATTCACTAACTCAGCAATTGAAAACCACTCAACTGTCAGCAAATGTCATCCATACAACGTGTGATTTTTGCCATGGAAATCACACAAGTGAAGAGTGTCAGGTTGGGAACCCATTCTCTCAAGCAGAGCAGGCTCATTTTGTGTCAAACTACAGCCGGCAGAACAACCCCTGCAATGCAACATATAATCCCGGTTGGAGAAATCATCCTAATTTCTCGTGGAACAATCAAATTGTTATGAAGAATCCAACCATGCCATCTTCAAGTGAGCACATGAAAGAGAAATCAAAACTTGAAGAAGCTATGACACAATTAGCAAACAACACCAGCAGATTCATGACTGAAACAAATAGCAATCTGCAGAACCAAGCAGCCTCAATTCAAAATTTGGAGGTTCAGGTTGGTCAGTTAGCCAACATGCTCACGGGTAGACAACAAGGAAATCTACCAAGCATAACTGAAATTAATCCTAAGGAGCAATGCAAAGCCATAACTTTAAGAAGTGGAAAAGAAGTGGAGCAGACTGCTGGAAACAAGAGTGCAGGAAGAGAAGAAGAAGAGCAAATGGTCGAACCAATTCAGAATATGAAAAAATATGATCCTCTGCCAGAACCAATGCAAGAAATAATGCAGAGAATTCCATTTCCACAACGTCTCAAGAAGAATAAACTTGATAAGCAATTTTCTAAATTTCTTGATGTGTTTAAAAAACTGCAGATTAACATTCCTTTTGCAGACGCTCTTGAACAAATGCCAAGCTATGTGAAATTTCTGAAGGACATCCTCTCAAACAAAAGAAAGCTAGAGGAATATGAGACTGTCGCTCTTACTGAGGAATGCAATGCTATTTTGCAGAAGAAACTGCCTCCTAAACTTAAGGATCCAGGGAGTTTTACTATACCATGTTCCATTGGAAATTCTATATTTGAAAAAGCTTTATGTGATTTAAGTGCAAGTATTAATCTCATGCCTTTATCTATTTTTAAGAAGCTTGGTTTAGGTGAAGCAAGGCCAACCACAGTAACACTGCAGCTAGCTGACAGGTCATTGAAGCATCCAAGGGGAATAATTGAAGATGTACTGGTGAAAGTGGGCAAGTTCATCTTTCCAGCAGACTTCATCATACTGGATATGGAGGAGGATAATGAGATTCCTATCTTGCTTGGCCGACCATTCTTGGCCACTGGAGGTGCGTTAATTGATGTGAAGAAAGGGGAGCTGCGGTTAAGGGTGAATGAAGAGGAGGTGATTTTCAATGTGTTCAAAGCCATCAAACAACCAGATATGGGGGAGAGTTGCTTCAGCATTCAAGTGGTGGACTCCTTAATTAATGACAAAGTCAAGCTTCCAACCGACCCGTTGGAAGCATGTTTGGTAAATAATGTACTGGAAGAGGATGCTGAAATAGCAGAATATTCATGTTGGATGGACTCTTTTGAACCTAACCGCAAAAGATACTTTGAAGATTTGGGACAACTAGCACCAAAAATAAAATCAACCAGTGAACAAGCACCGGTTCTGGAATTGCAACCTCTGCCAGAACACCTTCGATATGCATATCTTGGAGAAGCTTCCACCTATCATGTGATAGTCTCTGCAAAGCTGACCAAAACAGAGGAAGAAAAATTGTTGAGGGTGTTGAGAAAACATAAGGCAGCTCTCGGGTGGGTATTGGCAGATATCAAAGGCATCAGTCCCTCTATTTGCATGCATAAAATTTTGTTGGAGGATGAAGTCAAGCCAACAGTAGAACATCAGAGAAGGCTTAACCCGACCATGAAAGAGGTAGTCCGAAAAGAAGTTCTGAAATGGTTAGATGCTGGTGTTATTTATCCAATCTCTGACAGCTCATGGGTAAGCCCAGTTCAAGTTGTGCCAAATAAAGGAGGAATGACAGTGGTAAAGGATGCAAACAACAACTTGATACCTACTAGACCGGTAACTGGATGGAGGATTTGCATGGATTATCGAAAGCTCAACAAGGCAACTCGCAAAGATCACTTCCCCCTACCATTCATTGATCAGATGCTGGACAGGTTAGCTGGGCATGAATACTACTGTTTTCTAGATGGCTATTCAGGATACAATCAAATAGCCATCGCACCTGAGGACCAAGAGAAGACCACTTTCACCTGCCCTTATGGCACTTTTGCTTTTAGAAGACTGCCTTTTGGGTTGTGTAATGCACCAGCTACCTTTCAGAGGTGCATGATGGCTATTTTTTCAGATATGGTGGAGCAAATCATTGAGATCTTCATGGATGACTTTTCTGTATTTGGAACTTCTTTTGATGACTGCCTTGCAAAGGTGGCGTTGGTTTTGGAGCGTTGTGAAAAGACAAACTTGATATTGAACTGGGAAAAATGTCACTTCATGGTAAAGGAAGGTATAGTATTGGGGCACCGGATTTCAGAAAAAGGAATAGAGGTAGACAGAGCTAAAATTGAGGCAATAGACAAGCTTCTGCCGCCAACTACAGTAAAAGGGGTTAGGAGTTTCCTTGGTTATAGGAGGTTCATCAAAGACTTCTCTAAAATATCCAAACCATTATGCAGTCTGCTGCTAAAAGACACAAAGTTTCAGTTTGATGAGGAATGCAAGACAGCCTTTATGCTGTTGAAAAAGAAGTTAGTGACAACTCCTATTGTAATTGCACCGGATTGGGAGAAACCATTTGAGCTTATGTGTGATGCAAGTGATTATGCAGTTGGAGCAGTACTGGGGCAACGAAAAAATAATGTGTTTCACACCATATACTACCCCAGCAGAACACTCAACGATGCCCAGCTCAATTATGCCACAACCAAGAAAGAGTTGCTTGTTGTGGTCTATGCATTTGATAAGTTTCGGCCTTACCTGATGGGAAACAAAGTACTGGTGTATACTGATCATGCTGCAATTAGACACCTAGTGTCTAAGAAAGATGCCAAGCCTAGACTCATCCGTTGGATCCTATTACTGCAAGAATTTGATGTAGAAATTAAAGATAAAAAGGGGACTGAGAACGTGGTGGCAGATCATCTTTCAAGGCTAGAATTGACACAGCAACTGGAGCCTAAATTCACGGTTATAAATGAATGTTTTCCTGATGAAAGACTATTAGCAATTTCCACTAACAAATTCTTTCCTTGGTATGCAGATTATGTCAACTTTCTTGCAGGTAAGATCATATCGCCAGATTTTTCTTACCAGCAAAAGAAGAAATTTTTTTCTGAAGTCAAACACTACTTCTGGGAGGAGCTGATACTCTATCGGCATTGTGCAGATCAAGTCATCAGGAGGTGTGTTCCAGAAGAGAAAATGACAAATATATTGAAGCACTGCCACACACTTGAATATGGGGGGCACTTTGGAACACAGCGCACTGCAGCCAAAGTTTTGCAGTCAGGTTTTTATTGGGCCACTATGTTTAAAGATGCTCATGCTTTTGTTACTGCTTGTGATAGATGTCAGCATACTGGGAATATATCTCGACGAAATGAAATGCCATTGTAGAATATCCTAGAAGTTGAATTATTTGATGTTTGGGGCATCGATTTCATGGGACCTTTTCCTTCATCCTATAACAACAAATACATTCTCTTAGCAGTGGATTATGTATCAAAGTGGATTGAGGCAATTGCAACGCCTACAAATGATGGCAAGGTGGTACTTAATTTTCTACGAAAGAACATCTTTACCAGATTTGGTACTCCTCGAGCCATCATCAGTGATGAAGGAACTCATTTTTGCAACAAGCAGTTTGAAGCACTGCTATCTAAGTATGGAGTCAAACACAAAAGAGCATTGGCTTATCATCCTCAGACAAATGGCCAAACAGAGGTATCAAATAGAGAGGTGAAGCAAATCTTAGAGAAAATAGTAAGTAATTCTCGGAAAGATTGGGCAAGAAAGCTAGATGATGCATTATGGGCATATCAGACAGCATTCAAAACACCATTGGGAATGTATTCGTATCGATTAGTTTTTGGGAAAGCATGTCATCTTCCTGTTGAATTAGAGCATAAGGCATACTGGGCAATGAAACAACTGAACATGGATTTGCAGGTTGCAGGTGAGAAAAGAATCCTGCAACTTAATGAGATGGATGAATTTCGCAATGAGTCCTATGAAAATGCCAAGATATACAAGGAAAGAACCAAGGCATGGCATGACAAACACATTGTACGCAAGGAGTTTGTCCCTGGTCAACAGGTATTACTCTTCAATTCACGGCTCCGTTTATTTCCTGGTAAGCTCAAATCACGATGGTCAGGACCATTTACGGTTGTGAAGGTATTTCCTTATGGAGCAGTAGAGGTCACCCATGATGAAAAGGGAACATTCACAGTGAATGGGCAGCGTCTGAAGCATTATAGGAATGGAGAGTCTATTGGGAAAAGGGATGATATCCCTCTCACTTCATCTTAGATAAATGGAAAAGTCAAGCTAATGACTATAACTAAGCGCTAATTGGGAGGCAACCCGAAAAAAAAAAAAAACCCTTATTTGTTTCATTGAGTTGTGCAGAAATTGATCATACAAGCAAATAACCAAGAGCAACAGCAAACTCACACCCACATAGTAAAAAGGAAGTATTCGTAAGCCTTTCTATTCTTTATTTTTACATTGAGGACAATGTGATATTTAATTTTGGGGGAGACATTGCATGCTTTGACTATGAAAGACACTACACACTAGAACCATGAAAAAGAGGGTGAAAAGTGATATTGATTTAAGACCAACTTTGACATTTTTAGGTGCTTCATGATGTTACCATGATATTTCTTGGCTTAGAGCGGATGATATCTTATAAAGTTGGATTAAGCATGATTATTTTCTTTTGAATTATTGAAGTACACTTTTCCAGCACAGTCATGTGAATTGTGTAGTTATGCATAAGAGATAAGTGTGATGTTCTTTCTTGTTATTACCCTCTAAGAAAAATATTAAAACAAGGAGTGATAATGAGTATGAAAGTGAATGAATAAGTATATGATGTGTATCTACTCCAATGTTTTGAGTTGCTTAGTAACTAGGAGTATTCATCACAAATGTTTACTTTTACGTCAAATGGCAGCTTAAAATATGAGTATGCAAAGCATTTTAAGTTTATGACCTGTTAAGTAACCGGGTGCATTCATCACAAATGTTTGTATTCGTGTCAAAAGACAAGTGATAAATTTTAAAAAAATCACCCTTGTCAAAAGACAAGTAAAAGTGTGTTATTACTTCTAAAGTTGGCTACCTTGTTTAAAAAAAAAAAATTAATAATAATAATGGCGGAATGACTGTGCACGGTTCAAAGATGCTAAACACATGGATGAGTTGGAAGTTTGTACAACGACCTGCACAGAGAGTAGGAATGCTTAGTTTTTCATTATCTAATATTGTCTATGAGCTAAGTCAAGAAGTGAATGTTGCACGATAGAGCCTTTTAAATGTGAAAGTTGAACTTATCATGAGCTTTTAGCACTCTGCTTTCATGGTTTCCTTTTTGCTTGAGGACAAGCAAACATTCAAGTTTGGGGGTATTTGATAAGAGAATTTTTAGCATGTATATTTTCTGCTATTCATGCTTGATTTTTAAATATTTTGGATATGTTGCACAAGAAAATTAGAATTTTGAATCTCTTTTTGAACTATTGACCTCGTGGGAAATTAATGTGTTTTCAGATCTTAGGTTACTGAACAGGCAGAGCCGGGCAGTAAAACTGAACAGTGATTCATCATGTGCTGCAAAGAAGCTATACAATTTAGTTCCGGATGTTCGTAACCATTTTCAAATAGCTGAGATGAAGGTCTACAAAACATATGAAGGGCATATAACTCAGTTTTGTTGTTTCGAAGCCCAAAAAGCGAGTTGAAAAACAAGGATTGAACCAGCCCGAAATTCCTGCACTGCAAAGACTGTTTCGGTTTATGGCTCTTATCTCAACGCTCAGACGTCCAAAAATTTCAAGATCAGTTTCGTTGGAAAGCAAATTTGATTCTCTACAATTTCTCCAGAAATAGAGATCTTTGAATTCGCACGTCTTCTACCTCAAATCGGGCCCGCAATGTCTGAGTAGGAAGGAATTTAATGCAGAAAAGGAAACTTTCCTCATTACTGCAGGGGTAGAAAAGCCACAATATAAAAGAAGAAAAAGGAGGAGAGAAGAAAGATAGAAACCCTACAACATAAGAAAAGAAAAAGAGAGGAGGCGGCACCAAAGGGGAACAAAAAAAAGAACAAAGGCAAAAATATTGAGGACCGGGAGGACACCTATCTATTCCGCTGAAATTCTCTGCTTTTGAGTGATGTTCATCGTATCAAGTTTGTTTCTCTTTAATTTAACTATGGAGTAGACTTTTATTCTGGGATTTGTTATGTAACCTTAATATGAATATGTGAACAATTTCTTCGATTGAATTATTACATTAAGATGTTGAGTATTTCATTCTATGTGTAATGCTTGCGTGTGTTTGGCCAACATTTGCATGATTTAGAATTCAATTTGAAACTGAGAAGTAATAATTGTGTTAGCTATTGTTTGAAATACCTTAAGAAATCTATAGGATAGAGATATCCTAGGAACTTTTTGTAATCATTACAGGTTTTATAATACTTAATAAATTTCGACAGGATTCAGGAACTTTCGTAGAGTATATGAAATCTTGTTTGTCGAAAATAATTTATTGATGCTCGAGAGAGATTAATATTTACATTAGAAAAACCTGATTATCAACATTAGGAGTAATTAATTTAATCGAGAAAGTTCACATAAGGCATAGTTAACGGTAAGTCAGAAAATCCTAGAACCAGTACAATTAGTTGTTACTTTTTAATCATTAATTTTTGTTTTGTAAACTATCTCATTCGATTCCTCAAATAGATCATAATTTAAAAGACTTTGGTAATTAGTAGTAACTTTTACAAATCCTCGTGGGACGATACTCTACTCATCACTTTATTACTTGTTACGATTTGTGCACTTGTAAATTTAACCAACACAAGGAATGCTGAGATTTTAGACTATATATATATAGTCTAAAATCTCAGCATTCCTTGAATTCAATATTTATACAGGACATCTTCGATTATCATCATGACAGAGCCTTTGATTATTCTACGATTCCAAATTGGTTCCGTTACCGTGGAGAAGGATGTTCCTTATCATTTTGTATACCTCTAGTTTTCGAAGGCTTGCTCATTTGGGCTGTCTGTTCAGGTAGTGGTGGGTATCAAGAATACAAGGCTATTATAAAAAATAAAAGAAACGGTGTTCCATTGTTTGAAGCTACACATGCAAGACCCTATTTTCATGGTAGGTTGGTAAGAGTCATAGGTGCACCTGAGATGGCAATGGAAAAATATTGTGGAGATGATGAATTGGAACTACATGTGATATTGAGGTCCGAAAAGAGTGTACTGGTACGATGTGGGATCCATGTGATAGAGACACATCAATTTGGACCGAGCATATACGAAGACATTTACGACCAAGAGTTTTTGGAAGGTTCAGAAGGGGATCATGACATTGACTACTAGGAGACTTCATTTGAAGAGTCCCAAGTTGAAAGCGATAGAGTGATACCTTCACCATCATATCATCTACTTCACCATCCCCGTCATGGTTCAATGAGGTTTTCTACAAGGCAGCAGTGGCAAGCTTTTTTTATTCGGGCGTTCAGCCTATGAAAAATCATAGACATGCAAAAATTCTCACCTCATGATCACAATTAGTCGAAGGGTTGATTTAAGAAAACTCTCCACTTTATGCCCGCTTAGCTATGATATTATCATCTTGTTGTGTAAAATCACTAAATAAATATAGTAAAATTATTGGACTAATGGGCTGTGGTTGTTTAAAAAAACTTATCCGACAAAATCTTCATGGGTGTTAAATGCCAATTGTTTCTAATATATATTTTTCTTGACTATTTTAAGCAATTGAGTAATTATCTATATTTTAAGAGACTACGGAAAAAGAACTGCGAAAAAATAAATATTTTTATCAACTTGGTTTCCTCATAAAAGACCATATATGGATCTTTTTATCAACTTACACAGGGCAATAGCTACAAGGCATGGGTCTTATTAATTATAAATGTTATGTATAAAACATTGAAGTCTTATAAGATCATACTGCAAAACCACAAGTAACGAAATTGAAATCAAATATATATGCATCATACTAAAACAATATCAAAAGGGTTCCCAACCCCCTTCCTCACTTATAAATTTAATCCAAAAAAAGTATTTTTAGGTACAGTTATTGACTTCCAGTTTAATCAATTTAGCTCTTAATTGATTCTAAACTTTGATATTTCTTTAATTAAGCTTCTAAATTCATTAATTAAACTAATTTTAAGTTCAATTAAGTCTCTAAACTTATTAATTCATTAATTAAACTTCTGATATCATTAATTAAACAAATCCAAAGTTTAATTAAATCTTAACACTCATCAATTCTTTTAATTTTACAATTTTTCCCTGGTTAATCCTCAAAAACTTTTAATTTATATGTCTTGATTCAAATCTTAATCTTTCTTCTTCATTCATTATATTTTTTCCATTTCATTTTATAAAAATAAAAATAAAAATAATTAAAAATTAAGCTATTACACATGCTACATCTTAGGACCATTAGCTTCGTTGACATTGATTGGGTTAATAATATCAATTATCAAAAGTCTTATCTGTGCCTAGGATTTTTTATGGGGCTAAGCATGCAAGCCTCGTAGCTTTGGTCTATCTGTCCTGACTTTTCATGGCCCTTCTATTCTTTTATTTTTAAAAAAATATTTTTTGTATGGATTTAAATAAATATTGCAATGATGTTTCATAAATCATTCAATTATGCCATTTACATGGAGATGGAGAATGCTGGTTTTGTAATCAATGTTGCTAGACACGATGTGATCATGCCAACTCTTCATAGATGGAATTCAGCAGGCAAATAAATGGAGATGGAGAGTGAGGGCGAGGGTCTTCGACTCTTCTGAGTTTCCCGTGTGGAAAATTATGCCATTTGATTGTGATGCACAGATTCAACTAATCCTTGTCAAGCTATTATTTTCAAGATTCAACTAATCCGTGTGGAAAATTATGCCATTTGAGATTGTGATGCACAGATTCAACTAATCCTTGTCAAGCTATTATTTTCAAGATTCAACTAATCCGTGTGGAAAATTATGCCATTTGAGATTGTGATGCACAGATTCAACTAATCCTTGTCAAGCTATTATTTTCAAGATTCAACTAATCCGTGTGGAAAATTATGCCAATTGATTGTCAAGACATGCCCAAGAACGCGGTTTTGTAATCAATGGTGCTAGGACACAATGTGATTATGCCATCTTCTGGAGGGTGTAAATGGTTTTTTATAAATCTCTTGGACCCATCAATGATTATTTTATGAGATGTAAATGTTAATGTATAATTGTTGGAGGGTGTAAATGGTTTTTTATAAATCTCTTGGACCCATCAATGATTATTTTATGAGATGTAAATGTTAATGTATAATTGTTGGAGGGTGTAAATGGTTTTTTATAAATTTTTTGGACTTGATTGCCCTTGAATAAAGATAAAATTTGCTTGATGCTTGGACGTGTAATGAGATGTTCTAATTTTTTGCACAGTACGTTGTCTTCTAGGCACAGCAATGCCTGACATGTTTTCTTAAATGCCCTTCACCTCTTTTTGTTAGTTTTAATTAAGTATTATTTTTTAAATCTTAAAAATATTTTTTTAAAATAATTTTTATAAACTTATTCGGTTGTGCTATAATTTTTAAATAAGATTAAATTTTTTAGTAATGTTAATTATCATTTTATGAATAATTATATATGAACCTAATATTCAAGATATTTTTTTTAAATTACTCATGAATATTAAATGAAAATAAAATTTTTTTATTTTATTAATTTATTAACTTAAAATTAACATATATTTTTTATTGTGACTTTCTTATCATAACATGATGAGTTTTTATTTCAAAATTGTTTTTCTAATAAAAAATATTTATGTAGAAAAAAAAGAAATACATAAATAAGTAAATAGAATTTTAACTGAAAAACATGTTTCTACTTGAAAAATTTAAAATTTTAAAATTTTTTACTAATATTTATTTTAATTAATGTAAAATTAAATTAAAAACTATGTTTAATCTAAGGTAGAAACAAAACAACAATTTCCTTTTTTTTTCGAGAAGCATATCCTTGTAACAAAAACTTCATGCACTTGCTTTTAACCATAGTTTTTTAAATCGACAAGGAGTTGATCCCAAAGCTCTAGTTCATAGATCAATTGGGTTAACATAGATTTATTAAATATATATATATATATATATATATATATATATATATATATAAACTAAAATAATTACATTGAGTTATTGGTTTAAAAATAATGTTTTTAATATTTTAATATTATTTGATAAGATATTTGATAATATAGTAGTGATTATTTTTTAAAATAATTTTTTTTAATAAAATATATTAAAATAATTTTTTTACTTGTAACTCTTCTATGCTTCTTTGAAACTAACTGACTTGGAAATTAATAACCGTTTTTGTTCAATTCACTATTTAACGTTCAATTCCTTGTCATTTACAAAGGAATCTCCCTTGTTTTAGTCTTTACAGTAATATTAATTGTGGAATCCAACCAATCCTTTGTTACATAGAGGAATCAACATAAATATGAACACAAAGAATTGAAAGGTGGATTATATAGATCCAGTCCCTTCCCCTCCCTTTAACACAAATTAGCAAATCAACAAACAAGTGATAAGATGAAGGATTTAGCAGTATTACAGAAAGGTTGATTTGATAGACGAGAGAAGAATGAAGAAATCTATATGTAATCTGCCTTTTACTTTTCTGTTTTTGATTGATTAATCCTTTCTACAGTTAGTTAGTACATATACATGCAGCTATAACAACTTAACTGCATGTAACTAACTTCTCTAACTAACTAACTAATTGATTCATTACTAACAGATTTATGCATTATTATACATATTATTCACTGTACTCTAACATCCCCCCACAAGATCAGGCGGGTAAACAACTAAGCCTGAGATTGCAGCAATAAGTACGAAATAGTGGGGCACTCAACCCCTTGGTGAGTATATCAGCGAACTGTTCTTGTGAGGAGACAAATTGGACTGACAATTGCTTCTGTGAAACGTGTTCTCGAACAAAATGCACATCAACCTCAATGTGTTTGGTCCGTTGATGCTGAACAAGATTGAAGGAGAGAGCAATGACAGAGAGATTATCACAGAAAAGAACAGGGATATGAGGCAATGAAATATGCAAGAAGACTAATAACTGTTTTAACCAATCCACCTCAGCCGTAGTAAAGGATAAGGCACGATACTTAGCTTCTGTGGATGATCGGGACACTGTTTGTTGCTTCTTGGAGGACCAAGAGATAGGATTGTGTCCCAAAAAGATGACCAAACCAGTAGTAGATCGTCTGTCATTAGGATCCCCTGCCCAATCAGCATCACTGAAAGCCTTTAACTGCAAGTCCCCCTTAGTATAAGACAGACCAAGATGCAGAGTGCCCTTAAGGTAACGCAAAATTCGTTTCACAGCAATGAAGTGGGACACCATCGGATTCTGCATGAATTGGCAAACTTGGTGGACAGAAAATGCAATGTCAGGTCGTGTAAAAGTTAAGTACTGCAAAGCTCCTACAATGCTGCGATATGCTGTAGGATTAGAATATGGTGCTCCATTCTCTTTGAGAAGGCGATGAGAAGGAAGACACGGGGTATCACATGTTTTAGCATCAACCATCTCAGATTTAAGTAGTAATTCCTCAATATATTTGGATTGAGACAAAAACAAGCCTGTAGATGTATGAGTGATCTGGATGCCCAAGAAGTAATGAAGAGACCTAAGTCTGTGATGTCAAACTCGGTTGTGAGGGCTTGGATAACCTGCAAGATTGCAGCAGATGCACTGCCTATGATGATAATGTCGTCCACATAGAGGAGCAGCACAACAATATCGGAACCAACATGCTTGACAAACAAGGAAGGATTAGAATAGGTTGTGAGAAAACCCAAGGAAGGTAGAAACTGAGTAAACCGATCATTCCATGCTCTAGGTGCCTGCTTTAAACCATAGAGAGCTTTATGTAGTTTGCACACAAGCTGGGGATGTAATAAATCTTCAAAACCAGGAGGCTGAGACATGTAAACTTCTTCTTGAAGGATGCCATGTAGGAATGCATTCTTGATGTCTAATTGTCTGAGGGGCCAACCGAAGTGAGCAGCAAGTGCAAGAATTAGTCTAACAGTGGCAGGTTTCACCACAGGACTGAAGGTGTCACCATAATCCAAGCCAGGTTCTTGACTAAAACCTTTGGCCACCAGCCGGGCTTTGTGCCTAGCAATTGAGCCATCTGAATGACGTTTAATCTTGAAAACCCACTTGCATCCCACCAAGTTTCGCTTTGCTGGTAAAGGAACAAGACTCCAGGTGCCTTGAGTATGTAAGGCATGAATTTCAAATTGCATGGCCTGTAACCACACAGGGGTTTTGATGGCAGACTTGTAAGTAGCTGGTTCTATTAAAGACAGATCATCTGCATGAAGATCCTGAATACTGGCTAAGAATGCCTTGCGCTTATGAATGCCACTCTTGCTTCTGGTTTGCATGGGATGCATATTTAGAGAAGGAATGGACAGGACAACTTGAAGGTTGTTAGGATTAAAAGTAGTAGAACTAATACTGATATCAGCCGCCACAGGAGGAGAAGAGGCTTGAGTAGAAGTAGTAATGGATGGAGAATTAGGAGAAACTGTAGATAAGACAGGTATATGATGGGAAGAAGACCCAGGGATGGAAGGGATAACTATGTTTTCTGTAGTAACAAGAGGCATAGGACATAAGGAGGAGGAATGGGATGAGGTTGACTGAACTGTGGGCACAGATACATGAGAAAATGCAGGATATGGAAATTGATTTTCATCAAAAATAACATGTCTTGAAACAAACAAACGCAAAGTAGGCACATGATAGCACAAATAACCTTTGTACCTGATGCCATATCCAAGAAACACACACTTTGAGGTTTTGGGCTGCAATCTGTTGTGATTATAAGGGCGAAGAAGAGGAAAACAAGCACAACCAAATATCCTAAGATGATCAAGATTTGGAGAGGATCCAAATAACATTTCAAAGGGAGATTTTTGAAGAAGAACTGGAGTGGGCATTCGGTTGATGAGATATGTAGCTGTTAAGCATGCATAGGACCAAAATTGAGATGGTAATTTGGCTGTGTGCAAGAGAGTGATTATGGTTTCCATAATGTGACGGTGTTTCCTCTCAGCTATCCCATTCTGTTCAGGGGTGTGGGGACACGAGAGGTGATGAGCAATACCTTTGTCAATAAAGAATTGTTTCAAACGATTGCATGTGTATTCCCCCCCCCCCATCAGTCTGCAGAGTTTTGACAGTTGTAGAATATTGTGTAACAATAAAGGAATGGAAGGCAACAAAAGTAGAGAACAAATCAGACTTGTTGATTAAGGGGAACAACCAGCAATACCGTGTGCATTCATCAACAAAGATAGTATAATATCTATAACCATCCACTGAAATATACAAGGCAGGTCCCCATAAATCAGTATGGATAGTGGCAAATGGAGAAGAGACTTTATGATTATGTTGAGGGGAAGGCAGTTTGCAAACTTTCCCTGCAAGACATGGATGACACATTGTAGAGGAAGAAGTTTTTGAAACAGGACTATGAGCTTTATTAAGCATGAGAGAGACTACAGAATTTGTGGGATGTCCTAACCTATGATGCCATAAATTGGACTAAACAAGTTGGCCAAGGAATGCCTGAGCTGGAGATGGCTGAGTAGGAGATGATGATGAATGAGCATGGATGGGATACAGACCATTACTGCACAAGCCTCTGTAAAGAATCCTCCTTGTGGCTTTGTCCTGAATCCAAAAGCAAAATGCATAAAAAATAAGCCAGCAATTATTATCAAGGCAGAGCCGATGTACAAATAAGAGATTCTAAGTTAATTTTGGGACAAAGAGCACAAAATCTAGCTTGAGTGAGGACATAGATGAGTTAATAGTAGATTGACCAACATGAGATACTAGCAAACCTTCTCCATTGGCAGTTTGAATTGTGTCAGTTGTTGGATATGGTAAGGCCAATGTCAGATTATTGAAGTCTGCTGTCATATGATTCGTGGCACCAGAATCCATGAGCCATACTTGAGAAGGTCCAGAGGAATGGGATGCCATAGGTGCAAGGGTGACCATGGTGTGCATGGCTTGCATAAGAGGCTGTGAGTATGGACAATGAGCAGGAGAGAATGTGGGATGTGGTAAGGGGGTGCGATATGGAGATTGTTGCATAGCAGAGGATTGTATGGGATAGGACTGATGAGATGGATAAGTAGTAGTAGAAGGCATGCCAATATAATTTGGGCCTTTGTCATTATAAAAACAGAACCAAGTAGTGTGATTGATTATGCCACATATATGACATTTGGATTTCTTATAGGAAGAAGCATCACAAAACGGGACAGTACGTCCCTCAGAATTGCATAACTGACAGATTGGCATCATAGATGCAGGGTGATTGTGAAATGGCTGATTTGGGGAAGAACCAAGAACTCCAGGATTAGGGGCCGATTGTGCATGTGTCATAGAAGAGAGCACTGGTCTAGAGTGAATTTGTTTAGATCCCTGAATAAACCGACCTCTGCCAGTGTGTCTATTCCCACTATACGCCTTAAATCCTCTATGAGCATTCTGAGATGAATTATGATTCAGAGAAAAACCTGTAGTTGCAGCCATTGTTGTCATTAGAGGAACATGAGCTGAGGCCTCTATAATTACTTCTTCTGCAAGCAACTGTGAACGAAAATCATGTAATGAGATTACACTCTCACGTCCTCTTATAACACATCTGAATGTGTTATACTCACTAGGTAAGCCATTGAGAGCCAGGATAACAATATCTTCATCAGCAAAGTATACACCAGCAGCTGAAAGATAGTCCCTAGCTTCTTTAATGCGATGAAGATATTATGAGATTGAGTCTAATCCTTTCTTGATTGTTTGAAGGTTAGATTTCATCTGAAAAATGCTAATTCTAGACACAGTTGAAAACTGTTCTTTCAATCGATTCTACAGATATTTGGAGCTGGTGCTACCAATTGCACAAGACATAGCAATAGGTGATAATGTAGCAGTAATCAGTTGCATGATGGCTCGGTCATGCATTTTCCAGATTATGAATTCATCATTTTGAGAAGTAGTGATTCCAGATTCGCATGAAGCTGTGCTGAGTTGAGGTGGACAATGAATTGATCCATCAACATATCCCATAATTCCATTGCTTTCAAGCAAAAGTTGGAGCTGAAAGTTCCAATTGAGGTAGTTTGAATCATCTAGCTTGACATTAACAGACGTAGGAATAGAAGGAATGAGAGTTGTGATTGGAGATTGCAAGAGTTGAAGTTGTGAAGCATTCACCATTGAAAGATTAGTAGATTGTAAGTCAGAGATCAGATGTGTAGAAGAAGAGATAGTGCGGAAGCAAGAATACCAAGGATCTTCAAGCGTGAGCTAACTGCTCTGATACCATGATAAGATGAAGGATTTAGCAGTATTTACAAAAAGGTTGATTTGATAGACAAGAGAAAAATGAAGAAATCTATATGTAATCTGCCTTTTACTTTTCTGTTTTTGATTGATTAATCCTTTCTACAGTTAGTTAGTATATATACATGCAGTTGTAACAACTTAACTGCATGTAACTAACTTCTCTAACTAACTAACTAATTGATTCATTACTAACAGATTTATGCACTATTATACATATTATTCACTGTACTCTAACAACAAGAACAAAAAAATGGTTAGAGCTGTCCCCATGTAATATGCAAGTTGTCCGCGGAAATTTATAACTTTTTTTGATTATGAAGTTACTGTCGGGGTTTCTCAAAAACACGGTAGAAATAATAATTTTATTTTTTAAAAATAATAAATATATTTTATATGAATAAAATTAATAATAAAATATCAGATTACACCTACGAACCAAAAAAGGAGGGCTGAGAGATGGAAAGCAGCCTCATGCATGGAGACGGGAGCGTGAGGGCGAGGGTCTTCTGAGAGATGGAAAATTATGCCATTTGATTGTGATGCTGCCAATGACATACCTAACAACGCGGTTTTGTAATCAATGCTGCAGACGGGGAGAAAGATTCAGAGCGTCTTTTACAGTCTGAAAGAGAATTGTATTTTAAATGATTTTTATTAAAAAATATATTAAAATAATATATTTTTTTTATTTTTAAAAAATCATTGCAACAACCCTAATCAATCAGCAACAACCAGGAAATTACCTTGATCACACGCTGCTAAAGAAATCTCCAAGCTCCTATTCCTATATATGATACCCTTCATCTTTGATAATTATTGCTAATAATTTGCAAAAAGGATTTACATTCTTTCTCCGAAACAATATTGCCTCTACTATCCTTCAGTCCTCATTACTTTACTCTTCAGCTAACCTTTCTGAGAGCTGCAATTTGATCTTTAAAGTCGCCAGGTTGGTGGAATCCGAACAACTCAAACACCATATTGAGGTAACCTTTGCGATTGTTGCTTCTGATTGCATGAATGCATGTAGTTTTACAGCAATATTAACACTAAGAAGATTGCGAAACAAGATAATTGCTACATGGGATTTTATGCTGTCATGTTTTTGCTAGTATATAACCCTTCTTTGCTTCTTTGAAACTACATGTAAATTGAAAAATACGTTTGGGTAGTTGAAATAAATTACTGTCCCCGATTGCTAACCTCTCTCCCCGATTGCTGCAATTTCATAGTTTGTGGAATCCAACCAACCCTTTGTTATATAGAGGTATAGAGGTATGGCTACGTACCTCTTCTTTGCTTCTTTCTTGTTTTAATTTCATGTCTTTAC
The DNA here is from genome assembly GCF_005239225.2 of Populus alba. Lineage (NCBI taxonomy): Eukaryota > Viridiplantae > Streptophyta > Magnoliopsida > Malpighiales > Salicaceae > Populus > Populus alba. Next base: position 7,940,157 of record NC_133296.1, on the reverse strand, counting down.
TCATAACAATAATTTGAAAGCTTTATGTTCAGGTAGACATCTTTGATGAGTTTATTGATGAAAATTTTCTAGTTAGCTCAAAAAATATCTTTGTGTTGAACCACGCAGTTAATAAAATTACTCGTCCTCGCGAAAGAGAAGTAAACTTAAAGTATTAGTTGAACCTGAATGAATGGATGATTTTCTTACCTTACTCTCTAATAGTAATTGCGTTGAAATTCCTACTCAGCACATTCATGTATATGTATTGTCTTTGATGATCACTTCACATGTATCCCTTACTAGTTAGATTTGCAAGATAGCAGATACCTCCTGCAATCGCTTCATTGCTAATAATTAATCGTGCCTTAATTTCTGCAGCTGCCATGACAGAGCCAGATTCTTCTCGATCTAGACCACAAGGGGCCTATGATGTCTTTTTGAGTTTTAGTGGAGAAGATACTCGCAAAACATTTACAGATCATCTATATACTGCCTTAGTCCAAGCAGGAATCCACACTTTTCGAGATGATGATGAACTTCCTAGAGGAGAAGAAATCTCTTATCATCTCCTCAAGGCAATTCGAGAATCAAAGATATCTATAGTGGTCTTCTCAAAAGGATATGCTTCTTCTAGATGGTGTCTTGAAGAACTTGTGGAGATTCTAAAGTGTAAAATATAGGAAAAAACTGGTCAAAATTGCTCTTCCTATATTCTATGACATCGATCCTTCAGATGTGAGAAAAACAGACCGGCAGTTTTGCAGAAGCATTTGTTATTCATGAAGAACGTTCTAACGAGAAGGTGAAGGAGTGGAGAGAAGCTCTTGAAGAGGCAGGAAATCTATCTGGTTGGGAATCTCAAAGATATGGCAAATGGGTATGTCTTTTCTCTATCCGATTCACTTCCACACATTTATATATGGAGTCATTATACATTATCTATTTTACAATGTGAAACAATAAAATACATTTTGAAACATACTTCATTGTCTCGCTATTAATGACTAATGACTTGCTTTTGTCCATAAACAGGCATGAAGCAAAATTTATCCAAGAGATTATCAAGGAATGTGCTAAACTAAATTGGACCCCAAGTACTTACATGTTCCTAAGCACCTAGTAGGTATTGATCCGCTTGCTCACAATATTTTTCACTTCCTAAGTACTGCAACAGATGATGTACGCATTGTGGGCATACATGGGATGCCAGGAATAGGAAAGACGACTATAGCAAAAGTTGTATTTAATCAACTCTGTTATGACTGTGGATATGGATTCGAGGGAAGCTCATTTCTTTTGAATGTTAAAGAAAAATCAGAATCTAAGGATATGGTTCTTCTACAACAACAACTTCTTCATGATATTTTAAGACAAAATACTGAGAAGATCAATAATGTTGATAAAGGAAAGGTTCTGATTAAAGAACGACTTTGGCGTAAAAGAGTTCTTGTTGTTGTTGATGATGTATATCATCTAAACCAATTAAATGCTTTGATTGGAGAGCGAAGCTGGTTTGGTCCCGGAAGTAGGGTGATAATTACAACTAGAGATGAACGCTTACTTCTTGAAGCTGATCAAAGATACCAGGTTCAAGAATTGTACCCAGATGAGTCCCTTCAGCTATTCTGTCAGCATGCGTTTAGGGACACTAAGCCAGCAAAAGATTATGTTGAGCTTTCGAATGATGTAGTCGAATACTGTGGAGGACTTCCTTTAGCTCTTGAGGTTTTAGGTTCTTGTTTGTTTGGGAAAAACCAAGCTAGATGGGAATCTGTAATTGACAGATTGAGAAAATTTCCAAACAGTGAAATTCAGAAAAAACTTAGAATAAGTTTTGACACACTGGATGAACCTACACTAAAGAATACATTTCTTGATATTGCATGCTTCTTTATTGGTAGAAATAAAGAATACGTAGCAAAAGTGCTAGAAGGATGTTATGATTACAATCCAGAAGATGATTTCGGAACTCTCATTGAACGATCTTTGATTAAAGTTGATGATTCTGGAACAATAAGCATGCATGATCTATTACGAGGGATGGGAAGGGAGATCGTTAAGGAAGAGTCACTTGAAAATCCTGCACGAAGGAGCAGAATTTGGAGTCAAGAGGATGCGTGGATAGTACTCAAGATGCAGATGGTAAGAACTCAATGCATACAGAAAAGCACATTCATTTGTATCTTTATTGTCAAACTTATTACGAACAATCATATGAGAGTTCTATTGATTTTTTTTCCTTTTTTAGGGAACAGAAGTTGTAAAAGGCCTTACATTGGATGTGAGAAGATCAGAAGACAAATCGCTAAGCACTGGATCATTTACAAAAATGAAATTGTTAAAAATTACTACAAATCAAATGGAGCAGAACTCACCGGATCTTTTCGAGCGGCTTTCTAAAGTGTTGACATGGATTTGCTGGCTTGAATGTCCTTTGGAATTTTTACCATCCAACTTTTCACTGGACAACGTAGTTATTATTGATATGCAGTACAGTAATATCAGAGAACTATGGAAAGAAAAAAAGGTGCGAAACATACCAAAATGCCTAAAATTTTGTTTAGAGAACTTTTGATGATTACTTATTAATGATTTTCCTCACTTCTCTCATAGATTCTCAACAATCTAAAGATCATTGATCTCAGTTATTCAAAGAACCTTGTTAAAACCCCAAACCTGCACAGTTCAAGTCTAGAGAAACTACTGCTTGAAGGTTGCTTAAATTTAGTTGAGGTAGATCAATCTATTGGACATTCAACGTCTCTTGTGTGTTTGAATATTTCGGGGTGTTCACAAGTTAAGGAGCTGCCGGAGTGCATGGGTGATATTGAGTCCTTCACTGAGCTTTTAGCAAATGGAATTAACAACGAGCAATTTCTCTCTTCAGTTGGATATTTAAAGTTTGTGAGGAAGTTGTCATTGTGCGGATACTGGCAATGGAACTTACCATATCGGCCTTCACCAAATTCTTCTTGGATTTCAGCTTTTCGGATAACTCCAACTTCCACTATTTGGAGAGTATTGGGGAAGCTAAAACTTGTTAATTGTGGTTTCTTTGAATGGGCAACTAATTCTGTTGATTTTGGAGGTTTTTCCTCTCTCGAAGAGTTGGATCTATCAAGAAACGAGTTCTTCAGTCTGCCTTCTGGCATCGGCATCCTTTCTAAGCTGCGGCTTTTGACCATTCAGGAATGTGGAAATCTTGTATCAATCCCAGAGCTTCCCTCAAATTTAGAACATTTGGATGCATTTGGTTGCAAATCAATGCAATGGGTAAGACTACCAATCCAAGCAAAAAAATATCTACATCTGGATCTGTGTGGTTGTCCGGATTTAATAGAGATTGAAGGCATGGAAGGTCTAAGTAATCATGGCTGGTATATTTTTTCTGTTATCAAGAACAAGTTATCAAATAATTATAAGAAAAGTCTTGTTGAGGTACTATTTTTGTCTCTCTTGCACACAAATAAGCACACAATTGGCACATACTATATATACATTAATTAATGTCTGATATATACAGGCACTGTGCTACGGTGGTTACGGATATCAAATTCTCTTCAATCGTTGTTATACGTTCAGCCACAGAGATAAGTTCAGTATGATTCCAAATTGGTTCAGCTACCGTGGAAAAGGAACTTCATTATCATTTCATGTACCTCCAGTTTTCCAAGGATTGGTCGTTGGGGTTGCCTGTCAATGCTTGATAGGTCTTTTTGGTGCCGCCAAATTATGTATACAAAATAAAAGCAACGGTATTCAATTGTTTGAAGCATACGTATGCGATTCATTCACTAACAATTTGATGACATACATAAGTACAAGTGAGATGGAAATGGAAGAATACTGTGAAGATGAGGAATTGGAACTGTGCATGGAACTTGATATGGGAGAAGACACTGAAGTGTTTGAATGTGGGATCCATGTGATAGTTGAAAAGACAGATTCATTTGAAGGGTCAGAGTGGGATCATGAGTCTGAAGTTGGAAGAGATAGAGTTATATCTGCACCACCATTTCTGTCTCAGTGTCCGCTGTACAATTTCAATGAGACTGCCAGCAAGGAAGGTCTAAGTAATTTATCAAAATATACCAAGGATGTTCTTGAGGTACCATGTCTGTCTCTCTTGCACACAAATAAAACACACACACACACACATATATATATATATATATATATAAATCGGTGTCTAAAATCTCAACATTCCTTGAATTCAATATTTATGCAGAGAATCATCGATTTTCGCGAGTATTTTATTCTATCATTCCATAATGGTTCCGCTATGATTGGAGAAGGATGTTCATTATCATTTGATATACCTCCAGATTTCAAAGGCTTGGTCATTGCGGCTGGCTGTTCAGGTGGGGGGAATCAAGAATTCAAGGTTATTATAAAAAATAAAAGCAACGGTATTCAATTGTTCGAAGCTACACATGCAAGACCCTATTTCCATAGTAGGTGGCTAAGAGTCATAAGTAGACGTGAGATGGCAATGGAAAATTACTGTGGAAATGCTGGATTGGAACTACATGTGTTATTGAGGTCCGAAAACAGTGAAGTGGTACAATGTGGGATCCATGTGATAGAGACATTTCCATTTGGACGGAACAACTACGATCAAACTCCAGCGTTGGATCATGACATTTACAACCAAGAGTCTTTTGAAGGTTCAGAGGGGGATCATGACATTGACTACTACGAGATTTCATTTGAAGGGTCAGGATCGTCGGATCATGAGATTGACAACCAAGAGTCCGAAGTTGAAAGCGATAGAACGATAACTTCACCACCATACCATCTGCTTCATCATCCCCGTCATGGTTCGATGAGGTTTTCTACAAGGCAGCAGTGGAAAGCTTTTTTAATTCGGGTGATCAACCTATGGAAAATTAGAATCATGCAAAAATTCTCACCTGAATATCTCAATTCGTCGAAGGATTGGTTTAAGAAAACTCCCCATTTTATGCCCACTTAGCTATGATATTATCATCTTGTTGGGTAAAATCAACCAAGGTGAAACTATATTTAAAAAAAAAAAAAAAGGAGTTGAATTGAAAGGTGGATTAGATGTTCTTTTACAACATGAAAGTCCCTTTCCCTCCCTTTCGTTGAATTAAACTCAATATCTAAAAGGTCAAGGAAGGCAACCACCCACCACCACTTGTAGCCACCAGCTGCCACCAACCGCAGCTGCCACAGCCGCCAGCCACTAGCCACTAGCCACCTTCACACCTGAAAAGTTTGAATTTTTGTATTCTGAATTCGTGTATAAATAGAGTGCTCAACTTATGTTATTTTGAGTGGAGAGAATAGAGAGAAAAACTAGAAAGAGAGAGAGAGGGCGTGTATTGTATTGTAAGCTTTTGTTATTGTAAGCTTCTTGTTTCTTGAAATAAAACTTTGTGTTTTATCCCCTCTGAGTGTTTCAAAGCCACCACCAGTGGTTTCTCCCACCAACAATTGGTATCAGAGCCTTGTTCGTCAGAAAATAGAAGAGTTTTGGGGTATACCCGAATTTTCAAAGTTGTCAAAAACAAGTTTTGATCATTCCACAGTGTAGAGCTCATCAATACGAACTCACTGGAGCAAGAATCAGCTTCATTGGAGACGGAGGTAGCCCACACGCGCCGACTGAAGATTCTGCACAGACGACCACGCGCAATCCACGCGCTCCAGAGGTTGGAGACGATTGACGTGCACGTGAGCCATATTTGAGTCGTTTAAGTCGCCTAAGCCGAGCCGATATCCAGCCGCACCGAGCCACAAGTCGCGCTGTACTCTGTGCCGAGCCGAGCCGACCGAATATTCCTGGAATATTCCCGATTCGACCCCAGCGAACTGTCCGCCGTACAGAATTGGTTTTTTGACCGGTTCACCCATTTTCTAACCCGATTGTTACAAAGTCAGACCGGTTCCCTACTATTTGGACCATTCTGGATCGATCTAAAGTGTCCGTTTGGTCAAATTCGGCTCCCAGAAGGAGATATAGTTATTAAAAGAGCAAAATGACTACAGAAAGTACACAAACACTCATCCCGAAGCTGACCAAAGACAACTATGATAGTTGGTGCATCAGATTGAAGGCATTTATTGGTTCACAAAAGTGTTTAGATATTATACACTATGGTTATGATGAACCAGAGTTCAAAGAAGAAGAAGATGTTTTACAAGAGGCACAGAAGCAAGCCCTGAAAGTCAACAGAAAGAAAGACAACAAAGCAAAAACCATCATCTATCAAGGTCTTGATGAAGACACATTCGAGATCATTGCTTCCGCTGAAACATCAAAACACATATGGGAGGCTCTCCAACAAAAATACAAAGGTGCTGATAGAATCAAGAAGATTCGTCTTTAATCTTTGCAAGGTGAATTTGAGTTATTGCAAATGAAGTCCTCAGAATCTATTTCTGATTATCACACAAGAATTATGGTGATAGTCAATCAGATGAGGAGAAATGGAGAAGCCATCGTCGATTCTCGTATTACTGAGAAAATTTTGAGATCCCTAGATCCAAAATTTGATTTTGTTGTTGTCGCCATTGAAGAGTCCAAGGAAGTGGACAAGTTTACAGTGGATGAACTTATGAGTTCTTTGCAAGCTCATGAGCAAAAGATAGTGAAGCGAAATGGAGATAAGGCAATTGAGCATGCCTTACAAGCAAAGCTGTCTCTCAAGGACAGATATGAGCAAGGGGAGACTTCAACAAGTGGGTATACCACTTAAGCAAGTAGTCAACAATCCAGAGGAGGATTTCAGAGATTTCAAGGAAGAGGATCTTGGAATACAAGCTTTAGAGGAAGAGGTGGTAGAAACACCACCAGAGGAGGTCGAGGACAACAAGTATTCATTCCTAGAGGAAGAGGAGGCGGTTACAATAACCGTGACAAGAGGAATATATATCCAGTGTTATAATTGCAATCAATTTGGGCATTATAGCACTGAATGTCGAAGGAAAGCTCCGTTAGAGATACGAGAGCAAGCCAACTATGCAGAGAAGGATGACAGAGAAGCAGTTGCATTACTTGTCCAACAAGGACTTGATGGGAAACAGGAGAATATATGGTATCTAGATACTGGAGCCAGCAATCACATGTGTGGCTACCGAGAGTTATTTGGTGATCTAGATGAGACCAAACAAGGTCTACTTACTTTTGGAGATACCTCAAAGGTTCCATTCAAAGGTAAAGGCAACATCCCAATCAAGTTGAAGAACGGTGATCACAGCTACATCGCCGATGTTTATTATATCCCAGCCATAAGCAGAACCTGATCAGCTTAGGTCAACTTATGGAGAGAGGTTATACTTTTTACTCGAAGAATTGTCATCTGACAATTAGAGACAACAATGGGAGATTAATTGCCTATGTGAAAATGTCTAAGAATAGGATGTTTCCTTTGAACATCCAGTATGATGCAGCAAGGTGTTTGAGTGCCATCACCAACAGTGAAGAATGGCTTTGACACCTGAGGCTTGGACATCAGAATTTCACAAGTTTGAAGATGCTAGCAAGCAAGAAGATGGTCAAAGGTTTGCCTCACATTGATCATCTAGATGAAGTCTGTGAAAGTTGTGTCATCAGCAAACATCATAGATCTAGTTTTTCCAAAGAAGTCAATTGGAAAGCAAAGAGGCCACTGGAGTTAGTGCACACAGATGTGTGTGGCCCAATAACACCTATATCTACTGGACAAAATAGGTACTTCCTCACTTTTATTGATGATTTTAGTAGAAAGATGTGGATATACTTTCTGAAGAGGAAGTCAGAAGTATTCAATTGCTTTAAAGATTTTAAAGCAATTGTGGAGAAGCAAAGTGGCTACATGATCAGAACCGTAAGATCTGATCAAGGTGGAGAATATACAGCAAATGACTTTGAAGTCTTTTGTACACAACAAGGCATCAGACATCAGACAACACCAGTTTATACACCACAGCTGAATGGTGTAGCAGAAAGGAAGAATCGAACGATTCTTGACATGGCAAGAAGTTTGCTCAAAGCAAAGAAGTTGCCCAAGCAATATTGGGCTGAAGTTGTATCATGTGCAGTGTATTTACTGAATCGCTGCCCAACCAGAAGTTTGCAAGGTGTCATTCCAGAAAAAGCATGGAGTGGTCACAAACCAAGTGTTACTCAACTACGAGTCTTTGGTTGTGTGGCATATGCAAAGATCCCAAATGCAAGAAGGACAAAACTCAATGATAAAAGCTAGAAATGCATCTTTGTCGGATATGGTGAAAAAAAAATGGGATACAAGCTGTATAATCCCATCACGAAGAAGGCAATTATGAGTAGAGATGTTATCTTTGAAGAAGATAAATCTTGGCAATGGAATGATGACCAAGAAGCAGTCAAATGGATCAACACTAATTTGATCCTTGAAGGTGAAAAAGTACCAACAGTACTTGCAGAAGAACCGATTGTGCCAGCAGCTGAACCACAAAGTCCGGTACACAGATTCCCTGTATTCAACTGGAGGAACACACCAGAAGTATCATCATCAACAGCACCATCAGCATCCTCATCAGAATGACCAAGAAGGATGAGAAATCTTGAAGAGTTGTGCGATGCCACTCAAGTCATGGAAGATACAACTTTGTTTTGTTTCTTTGCAGATAGTGACACATTAAGCTTCAATGAAGCTGTCACAGAAGAAAAATGGATAACAGCAATGGATGAAGAAATACATGTCATTGAGAAGAATGATACCTGGAAGCTAACTCATCTACCAGACAATAAGAAAGCAATAGGTGTCAAATGGGTCTACAAGACAAATAAGAATGCAAAAGGAGAAGTGCAAAGATACAAAGCCAGATTAGTGGCTAAAGGCTACAAACAGAGAGAAGGCATTGACTATGGAGAAGTATTTGCTCCAGTAGCCCGGCTACAGACAATCAGACTGATGATCTCACTAGTTGCACAACACAGATGGAAGATTTATCAACTCGATGTGAAATCAGCATTTCTGAATGGCTTCCTAGAAGAAGAAATCTTTGTTGAACAACCACTTGGATACATTGAAGCTGAAAATGAAGGCAAAGTATACAAGTTGAAGAAAGCTCTCTATGGTTTGAAGCAAGCTCTGCGTGCTTGGAATACCAGAATTGACAGGTATTTTCAAGATAATGGATTTGAAAAATGTCCATATGAACACGCAGTATATGTGAAGAAAGAAGCAGATGGTAGCATATTATTTGCATGCCTATATGTTGATGACTTGATATTCACCGGCAACAACCCTACCATGTTTGAAGACTTCAAACAAAGCATGGTACAGGAGTTTGAGATGACTGACATTGGTCTAATGTCACATTTTCTTGGTTTAGAAGTAACGCAGAAAGAAGAAGGGATTTTTGTATCCCAAAGCGGTTACGCCAAAGATATTCTTGAAAGGTTCAAGATGGAAAGCTGCAATCTGGTATCAACTCCAGTTAAGAATGGAGTGGAATTGAGGAAGAGTAAAGTTGGAAATGTTGATCCAACTTACTTCAAAAGCTTAGTAGGAAGCTTAAGGTACTTGACATGTACCAGACCGGATATACTCTACGGAGTCGGACTCATCAACAGATATATGGAGACGCCAGACCAGTCTCACTTGAATGCAGCCAAGAGAATTCTTCGCTACATCAAAGGCACAATGAATGAAGGTATGTTTTATACCTCAAGTAAAGACTTTAATCTTGTAGGCTACTCGGATAGTGATTGGGGTAAAGATCTGGATGAAAGGAAAAGCACAACACGGTTTGTCTTTTTCATGGGAGATACATCTTTCACATGGTCATCCAAGAAGCAATCGATTGTAACGTTATCAAGTTGTGAAGCTGAGTATGTTGCTGCCAACTCAACCGTATGCCATTCAATATGGTTAAGGAATATGCTGAAGTTTTTGGGATTTCCTCAAGAAAATCCTACAGAGATTTATATTGGCAATCGATCAGCAATCGCATTGGCAAAGAACCCAGTGTATCATGAAAGGAGCAAACACATTGATACACGTCATCACTTTATCCGGGAACATGTGAAGAATGAAGAAGTCCAACTGATATCTTGCAAAACAAATGATCAAGTTGCAGACATCTTCACAAAGCCATTGAAGGAAGAAGTATTTATTAGATTAAAGTTCATGCTTGGCATGACATCCCTCGATTGAGTTTAAAAGGGAGATTTGTTGAATTAAACTCAATATCTAGAAGGTCAAGGAAGGCAACCACCCACCACCACTTGCAGCCACCAGCTGCCACAGCTGCCAGCCGCCTTCACACCTGAAAAGTTTGAATTTTTGTATTCTAAATTCGTGTATAAATAGAGTGCTCAACTTATGTTATTTTGAGTGGAGAGAATAGAGAGAAACACTAGAAAGAGAGAGAGAGGGCGTGTATTGTATTGTAAGCTTTTGTTATTATAAGCTTCTTGTTTCTTGAAATAAAACTTTGTGTTTTATCCCCTCTGAGTGTTTCAAAGTCATCACCAATGGTTTCTCCCACCAACACCTTTAACATAAATTGGCAAATCAACAAACAAGACCAAAAAAAATTTTTAAAAAAAGGTGAACTTTTTGGTCCAATTAACATGTTCTTTAAGTATTAAAAACTACACCAGAAAGAGAAATCACTTTCGTGTTGTAAAAGAAAGAAACGAAGAGCCCGTAAAACCTCAAGGAAGGGTAATTGCACGCAAAATTGATGGAATGAAATTGGGTTTTTGTTGTGAAATCAAAGACCCCACCTTTTGTCTATCTCTGTGTGTGTCTCTTCTTTTTAAGAAAGCAAAATTCGAAACTTTTTGATGGTCTCCACACTATTTGTTAGTTGAGAAGGGAGGAGAAAACAGGAGAAAGTATCTAACTTCTCGCCCATTCAAAGGATCTCAAGGCTGAGCTTGCTCTCCTTCGCGTTGCTAAGGGCGGTGCTCCTAACAAGCTTTCTAAGATGTAAACACTCATAGTCCCCGCCCTCATCTCTTTCTGCCTTTCTGTGTTTTTCTTTTCCACTTAAATGGATTAATTGATCGATCTAGTTCTGTGTTAAGTTTAATGTGTTCTTCTTTAGGTCTTGACTTGTGGATTTAGGCAATGTTGGATTTGTTTGATTTATTGGACTTTATTAAGCTGGATGTGTTCTTAGTTGTTCGTTTAATATCGGATTTAAGCTGCATCAACGTGCTTTATTGATTTAGGTAGATTATGGTGTCATTTTAGGCCATTTGAACTGCTTTCTATAAAGAAAATGAAAATAAAAATCATTTGTTCTTAAAAAAAGTTGAAGTGATTTCAAGAATCTAGCTTGCAATTTTTTTGGGGGTGATGGATTTGCTTTTGAAATGCGATTTTGTGGGCTTGATGTAGGTAAAATCCAGATTAAAGATGAAGCAGCTATTGTTTATTGGAGTTTGGTGTCCATCAATGTTGTTCATTGTGTATAGAACGACAATATATTAACACACTGAGGTATGGTTTGGAATTTCGATAACTTCTTGTGTCATTTGCTGCTCCATCTACAGCTTTTCTGTTATTGAATTTACCATTAGATACAAATTAAACTGTTTTTTTTGTTTTTTACATTGAAAATAGGTTCAGCTCTAGCTTTCTGTGTTTTAATGGTGCTACTTCTGTTTCAAAAACTTGCTGGCTAGTTTTTCTCCACTACTGTCAGATGGAAGAAGAATTGTATCCCCTTGACATAAAGGTAATTTCAGAACCATCATTTAAAATCCCAAAAGTACTGTTATTGTTCAATGTGTTCATCGTTATCTGAAGATGATTCCGAAGAATACTAACTGCAGGTAGCAAAAGAATACCCAAGAGAAGTAACTCAACAAATTTGAAACATATTGTACTGGTGATTGTTTGCCTTGATTCAAAACATTTACAGAGTCCATCATCCTTATCCTAATAGCATGAAACATCTCTAATTTGATCAAACAGCAATTTTATCAAATGATTAAGATTGCTGTGAAACATTAAGCAATTCTGTATTCAATCCTTTCTTAATAATACTGCAGCATCAATAACATTGCTGTTTTAAAATTCTCTTCTACTTTCTTTTCTTACATAATACTCAAACACGTAAACACCTTCAAGTTTGATAGAACTGGTGATCACATTCATGTCTGAATTCTTAGGACAACCAGACATGACATAGTCTTTTAATATCACCTGCTTGTTAGCTACTTCTTCATCACCACGCAGTGCATTTATGCGCCCATTTCTTTGTCTCAACAATTACAGAGTGTTAAGATGCAGATTTTCACAGGAATACACTAGAAAACTAAGCAGAGATAAAGGAAGCAGAGAGAATGTCTGATAGGTGAAGGAAGAAGAAGAATGTGTTCACTGTAATTCATTACTCTGTTTTACACTGTTACAGATCTTTTTATATCAAGCTATAGATGTGAACAAGCTTCTCACCTCAATACTTGTCACACCCCCACAAAAAAAAATTATAAAGGCGCGACATCGGATGACGATTTTCGTTGTGTTCTGATGATTTGGTTCTTTGGAGTCGCCACCTAGTATTTGGTCACTAGGAACCCTAACTGGTCTTTCAGAGATTCTAAGGCAAGGGACTGGTTGCGTAAAGGGAAGGTACTAGCACCCCTAGTACGCCCTACCTAAGGTAAGCTGCTTGGTGTTTGGTTTGCTCTATAGTCTATGGTGTTGGTGTCTTCTAAACCCGTCAATTTATTTTAGATAGAAATCTAAGAAAATTCCATGTGCTATGAAAGTTCGTTTTTCCTTTAGTATTTCAAGAGTTGGCGACTCGTAAATCGCACGGAAAAGAAAAAAAAACGACGAAAATTTCACAATTCTTAAAAAAATTTATCTTTCACGACTCGTAAACCGTGGAGTAAAAAAAAATTAAAATTTTGAAATGTCCTCGATTACAACCAAAGCATCTTTCAAACATGTGTGTTGATTTATTACTCCCAATAATATTTTGGATGTTCGTCCTTTTAAGGATTTCTTCATCCAAACATTAGCGGTGAATAATAACTACAATTTCTCCTCCCAAAATAAGATTTTTATAGTTTTTGGAATATTGGCCAATACCCTTTGGAGTTTTACAAACATGTTGTAAAATCCACAAATGCAAGAAAATGATTTGTGTTTAAGAAATCTATGCGAAAACACACCTTCAAAGCTTCCAATATTTTTTGTATATAAAAAAAAAAAGAGAATTCAAAACCATGTTAGAGTATTGGCCGTATGCAACACGCAAGAAAACATTTTTTTTTTTACGAAAACGGGTGTTTTTAAACACTGAAATTATATCCCCATAGTATAAAAAATGCAAATCAATGTATATAAAACAACAATATATTTTTTTTTTACTTTTCGGAATTTTTTTATTTATTTTTTTTTTTTTAAAAAAAATATATATATATAAACACACACACACATGCATAATATAATAATATAATAATATAATATAATATTAACATATTAAATGGGCTAGGCCGGCCCCACTAACTGGGCCGGACTCCAGCCCCAAAAATCGTTGGGCCGGACTCGGCCCAACAGCAACCTACTTTGGTCTGGGCCGGACCGGCCCAGACCCATATCATTGGGCCAGACACTGTCTGGCCCAAAAAAAAAAAAGGAAATGAACGGGGGGGTGGGGGGGAATTATTTTCCCCCCACCTCCTGCATGCAGAAACGATTCTGCATGCAGGAGGCCAAAACTTGCGCCCGGATTAACAAGAAAGTGTGCAGGGGGAGGAGACGTACCTGGCGCGGCGGAGACGATGGCTTGCTGACGGTGCTACAGTGTCGTGGCTCACGGACGGCGACTCCAGGCGGCGCTACGGCTGTTTTCCAACGGTTCGTCGTCGTTCAACCGGTTCGTTCCTTCTGTTTCAGCTTCTTGAGTTCCCTCTCAGTTTCAACAATCCCAAGCTTCTCAACTTTTGGGTTTTCGGTGGCTGTTTCTTAAGTTCGGTGGTTTCTCTCTCTTTCGGTCTCTCTCTCTCTCACTGTCTCGGTTCTTCTCTTTCTTTTTCGGGTCCTTCCTTTTTCGTCCCCCCCTCCTCACTCTGCTTCTTCTCTATTTATAGGCATATCGGGGCATGCATGGGGGAACGAGGCGTGCTGGTCGGTCGGTCGGCAGGCGCCGCTGCCAAGGTGCTTCTCTCGGGTTCGGTGGCACGGCGGGTGGTCGGCCAGCGGCTTCGGTTTTGGGGGTCCCAAGGTGTGGGGCGTCGGGCCATGGCACGTGAGGAGAGAGGCGGGGACAAAAACCCCGGTTTTCCTCTCCTCTGCTACGCATGCGGGGGGGAAGAAGAAGAGAAACAGTGCCGTTCAAAACGGCACCGTTTGGTCTCTATTCTTTTTTTTTTTTTTTTTTTAAACGCATGAAACGGCGTCGTTTTGGAGAAAACGCGCCGTTTCATTTAAATGTGGCGCCAGAAATGCGCCAACGTTCACATCAGTCCCCCAATTATTTTTATTCCTTTCAATTGCGTCCCTGCCAATTTCGGTCTTGTCCGCCTAGTTGGCCGCCTTTTCCACTTTGGTCCTTGGCCTCTGATTTATGCAATTTAGCCCTCAATTGATCAATAAACTTCCAATTTCTTCAATTAGGCCCCTTAATCAATTCCAAACAGCCCCCCTATCTTTGTGCCTTTTCCAAATTGGTCCCTGGTTTCGGATTTTCACAATTAAACCCCTAATTGGCCATTAAACTTCAATATTTATGCAATTAAGCCCCTGATTTGACTTAATAACATCCTAAAAATTATAATTTGGCCCCAGAACTTAAATTTCTTCAATTTAAAGCCCAAATTGACTTAAAAATCAATTTTTCTTGCAATCAAATCCCCTATAAATCCAATAAAAATCAATTAAACCCATAAACATCCAAATTTAGGCTTCTCTCCTCAAAATTCAAAATTTCCTTCTCAATAGGGTTCTCATCCTTCAAGAATATATTGTCAAAAATCCAATCTTTGTATCTTTATACTCCTTGACCAATTTTCTGACCATTTTCCGAGCGCTTCTGCCTCCTGTTATTTTTCTAACCTTCTTTGGCTATTTATTTTATTTTTTCGGGGACCCAAAAATGGGTTACAACAATACTAACAAACTTTCTTAACTGTCTAACAATATTAACAGAACTTTAACTGCTTAACAGAATTTTAACTGCTTGATTCTCTAATCTCTTGACATGTGGCACAATCAGGTCCTTTAATATCTTTACACAGAGGAAACTCAGAACGGGAAAATATAGAAAGAGCAATATCAGTCTGGAAATGTTTGCATATATATGAGATATCCAGATGCCAAGGGCGATCTCCATTCTCAAAGCATGATATTAGAAGTATATGTTTGAATGTTACCTGCTGGCTATTAGCTAGCATCTTGGCAAATGAAAAAGAGGGTTCGAGTAGGAAAATGAAACAATGCCCTTTAGAGGAGTGGATATTACGTATAAATGAATGAGGGAAATTTAGATAATTGCACAAAGAATTAATAAATATAAAAAGAAGAGAAAAACAAAAGGAAAGAAAAGAGAGAATCTGAAATTAGAGAGAGAGAGAGAACCGGTAGTGGAAAGGAGAAAGAAAGAGAGTGAAAGATAAAGGAAGGAGAAGATAAGTTTGAAGAAATGAGTTATTAAGGTAAGATTTATGTTTTGATAAGTATAATTGTTGTAATTAGCTTTGGTTTTAGACTTGATGAGATTTAGGGTTTTGGAGTTTTGTGTTTTTGGAGTTTAATAGATGAATTGATTATAGTATGATGGGTTAATTGAATTGTTATGGGTTTTTGAGGTTTAGGTTAGAAAAATTAAGATCTGCCATTTTCAAGGAGACTAATGGATTGAGATTCTAGAATCCCGATCCATTAGTCTCAACAATTTCTTTGTCTCAACAATTGCAGAGGAACTGTAGAATGGGGAAATACAGATAGAGCATTAGTCTGGAGCGCCAGTTTCTCTGTCTCAACAATTACAGAGCATCACTGCATCAAGCATCTTTCGAAATCATTACGTCGTCAGGAATGTACCTAATATATACCAGCCAGACAACAAATCAACCCTTGTAAGACCAAGGGGTGACAGGACATTTTCATGTACAAGTTCATCAACTTTTGAAGAGGCTGTCTTCTCTGGTTTCCAGTGCTAGCCAGGGACCCAAAAGACAGATGCTGTATAAAATATTTAATTCATTTTTTATTTTTATTTTTATTTTTATTTTGTCAATGTCATGATTAGCTTAAGTTAATTAACTAATAAAATTCAACGTCTCAGGATTCACAAGTTAGGGCAATGCCAACAGAAGAGTAGTAGACAGCTTAACTACTCCCCACCCCACCTTTTCCCGAGGTATAATATAAAATCTTTTAGCAGTTTGGCTTTTGCTGGGAACAAAGCACCAGAATCAGCTTAAATAATCACTGCAGACATTTTTATATTGTTTATACAGAAGTTTTTCAAGCAATCCAACCTCTAGCTTGTGTGAAATTTCTTCACAAAAATCTATACATCATCTCTTGCAAAGCGAAAGCGAAAGAATTCGAATATGAAGGTTCAGATCTTAGCTAGAAAGTTGATAACTCCATCATCTCCAACTCCACTCAACCTTCAGAAATTGAAAATATCTTGTTTAGATCAGAATTTTCCTTCAAATTATTACACATCGTGCATTTTCTACTACCGCAGCCAGTGGTGAAGAAGATTGTGTTAATACTGCAGAAAAAAGCAAGCAGTTGCAAAAATCCTTATCAGAAATCTTGACCCTTTATTACCCACTTGGAGGAAGATACGTGAAAGGAAGTGTCTTCATTGATTGTAACGACAATGGGGCAGAATATTTGGAAGCCAAAGCAAAGTGGTTGCCTCTCTGAATTTCTCAAGGAAGGAGAGCTTGTAACCGAGCTGAGGAATCATTTAGCTCCACCATTATTTCAACCAGAAGAAAGCCCTTTGCTTATAGTTCAGTTCAACATGTTTGAATGTGGTGGACTTGCCATTGGTATATCTGTGACACACAAGATAGTTGATGGATTCACTTTGTTTACATTTGTTGATGCTTGGCTACCGCGTGCAGAATAGGAATCGACAAAGTTCACTCCCCAAGTTTCCAATTGTCTTCCTTCTGCCCACCAAAAGATATGTCTTCCATCAAGACTTTTTCTCCGAGGAGCAAAAGAGATAACACGATTGTCGAGAAAAGGATTGTGTTTAATGGCGCAGCTCTATCAAGTCTGAAAGCAGCTGCTCATGTCAACGTTAATAATTCAGGATCGCTGAAATACGAACCATCACGAGTGCAAGTGGTGACAGCTTTCATATGGAGGGCTCTCATCAAGGCCTCTCAAGCCAGACATGGATGCTTATGTCCTTCTTATCTAACACACATAGTTGACATGAGAAGGAGGACAGCGCTACCGATTCCAGGGAATATGTGTGGAAATTTTGGAACCATGTCAATTGCACAATTCATTCCAGGTGATGACAGCACAGTGCAGCTTCATGATGTGGTAAATCGAATCCATGAAGAAATGAGTAGCACTTTCTCAGAATGTGCTAAAGCTTCGAATGGTGATGACATAATTTCAATAGTGACAAACAAGATGCTTAAGATGAAAGAAATATTTGAAACAACTGAAATAGATGTCTATTTGTTTAATTCCTGGAGTCGGTTTCCAATTTATGAAGCAGATTTTGGTTGGGAAAGGCCAGAATGGGTGAGTAGCGTGTATGCACCAATGGAGGGGATTCTGCTATTGGACTCTAACGATGGCGATGGCATTGAGGCATGGGTTCGTTTGAAGGAAAATACCATGCTTCATTTTCAACAAATGCTGGAGATCAAATATTAATTCACTTGCCAATAACAGCGAGCTCAAGAAGGTTTCTTTGGTTCTAGTTTCAAAAATATTTAATTTGATAATTCAATCTTGTTGTTTCTTTCATGTTTTGGTTCTTTCTTCCTGAGTTGAAGTTATGAGTTCGGTAGCTGCTTCTGCTGTGATGCTGCAAAATGGCCATTTTGTTGCTCCTAGCTGCTGCAGATTTTCCCTGGTTTTCTTTCTAGGTTCTGCATACTTTCTGTATACAGACTACCTCTTTATTTGCTTTCTTATATAAAATAAAATGGACTTTCTAATCAAAAGAACAAAAAAATTCTGTGTATAGTTCAACTTTTTCAAGCTTTTAATTGAGCAGTTAGGGATTAAAGAAACCTGAAATTTGAGAGGTACTAGTTTTTGTTGGCTTGATAAAGAACAAGGCAGCTGCTCTTGATGTCCTTACCAGTGTTCTCTTACTCCAAAAACGTTGATCAATTATTTGCATCTGCATAATTAATTGAATGAAAAAGTACAGTACAGCCAACTTAGAATACCTCACCTTGATCCTGGTTTAACTTCTGAGTTACTAATTTTAATGATTCTTTTCTTAGGCTTGATCGATGGCGATAATGAATCTGATGACCCTACTAGAATTTGCTATTCCAGAGATGCTAAGATATATAGCTAATGAAATACATCTACAGCTCTGTCATTTGTAAACAGAAATCACCGACTGAAAGAATTTGGAACAATATCTCATAGCACATAGATCTTAAACTTCATTCTTTGGTGACAAGAAACATGTTAACTATAGGATGTTACAAATGCTAAGTGCAGTAGGGCTTGATAAAATTGATCAGTCGCGAGCAACTACTACTACTCCTTTTCCAATGCTAAGACCGGTAAAAAGGCTTTCTAGTGCTGCAGGGAGGGCTCCTTTCAAACCCATCTTTTCATCTCTTACATAAGGCAACACAAAGTCTAGGAACTTAGTATACGTGCCTGGATAATCAAAAACCATAAATCCTTGTTTATGGAGCAGTTTAAAAGAATTTCTGTCAAATTGCTTACGCTATCAGGTCGATCAAGTTCGTACTGGGAGATCATTCCGCATACAGCAATGCGACCATGAACTCTCATATTAGGAAGAACTGCACCAAGCATTTTGCCTCCAACATTCTCAAAGTTTATGTCAATACGTTGAGGGAAACACCTGCAGACAAACCAGAGGATTCAGACGCGGCATCCTTTAACAGAAAGATTAGCTTCTTTATTATGTTATTGTTTTTTGGACCTTCCACATATATTACTTTTTTTTTTTTTTTAAATAGTAATTGTATAGAAGGGAAAAATTTATACAAAAGTACCAAAAACATGCCCCAAGAAGTATAAAAACGATGTATGAGCTGAGCAATTTCATAACTTGCTAGATTCTCCTCTCTAGTATGCATTGTCTAGATCATAATTTTTTTTCAATGTTTAAAAATAAAATCCCAGGCACATTAAATATTCAAAAATTAAAAGCAATAAGGCTTTCTAGCAACAAAAACAACCAAAAAAAGGTTCAACAATAACGACCCACATTGTAAAGACCCAAGATGCCATCTTACAGAAAGAGATTAAAGCACAGGCCCCACAAAAAGGAGGGTTCAGAGGTTTTTTTTTTTCCTTTTTCAGCACCATACATGTGACAGTATTTACTGCAGGGAGAAGGTTTTTCATTGTTTCTTCAACATGAAAATAAATCTTTCTACATGAAAAATCTATGGCTTTGAAGCAGGAGAAAAATGAATATTATAAGTATAGCAGTCGGAACCACACTCAGAGAAGGATAAATCATTAAACCAAATTTGTCCAGGCTTGAATTATTAACACAGCCATTACACAGAAAATATGCGCGCACAACCACCTTCGACTTTTAAAATGATAACAGCCATTGTCCAAGCTAGAAACAAAGAAAAAGATACAATGGGCAACAATCACTCACGAGCAACTACAACCAGCTTTTTCCCAACATTTTGTCCACTGAAAAGGCCTACCAGTGCTGCAGGGCCATTCTCGAGTCCTTCAGAAATGTCTTCCATGTACTTTATCTTTCCCTCTCTTATGCAAGGCAATACAAAGTCTAGGAACTTGGGATATTGATCATAATAATCTGTAACCACAAATCCTTCTATGCGTACCCGCTTGTATACGACAGTCATTAAATTAAATACACCTTCAGGTTTGTCAAGATTGTATTGGGAGATCATTCCACATACCGCAATGCGGCCACGAAATCTCATGTTTGGAAGCACGGCATCAAGCATCTTGCCCCCAACATTTTCAAAATATATGTCAATGCCTTCAGGGAAGTATCTGTAACAGTTGGAGGCCAGTTACCATCAATGCTTGAAATAATATTGCTACAGCTAATGTGATGTTTATCACCCCATTCCTTCCCCCTCCCCTCCCCTCCCCTCTCCAAATAATATGTTCTCTACAACATTTTTGTGATCAATGGTTTTAGATGTCCACTTCATGCTGGTGAAATTTGGGAGAAATATAATCTCCATGGGATGGCAACAGATGACTTGAAAAATATCAGTGAGTTGGCTTTAATGCAATAACATTTACATATACTGACCTTCCCAGAGCAGCATTTAAGTCAGGCTCCTCTTTGTAATTAAAAGCCTCATCAAACCCAAATTTGTTCTTCAATAAATCAACCTGTTTAATCATGAGAAGAGACAAAGATACTATATATCTCAGGGTCAATCACCCAACCAATGGAGGGGGTCACAGCTAACATGCAAGAAAGGAAAAGCAAGATCCAATGTTGTTGTCAAACTCTTCAATGTGATGTCAATGGATGAAATTTCATGAAGAAACTATGCCTTGTGTTTGTGCTCCCTCATAGGAAACAATCATGCACTGTATGGTGCTCAAGAGTTACAGAACATGAGCTGTAGGCCCATTAATAGATGGAAAATTGGGAAGTACAAGATTAAGTTTTTTGTAAGTAAAAATTATTTCCCAGATTCAATGATTACCAGGGATGGCCTAAAACCGAAAGTATTAACAGCACCATATATGTTCAGCACTTTCCCCACTCCATACCCACGTAATGGCTGGCAAGTTTCCACCACACATATATGTTCAAAATTCTTAGAAATAAAATATCAAACAATTCATTTCCATTTAGGTATATGTCTCTCCAATGCTTTGCAACAGAAATATTCCCATGCAACTAGTCCCCGTCTTTCTTTTCCAGTTATAACAAGTAGGCAATGAGAGCAAGATTGATAAATTAAGAGACACAATTTTCAATAGACATTCTTCCTTAGAAATCCACAACATATTGACTATAGTCCACGGGCTTGATAGATTGTTAAGTTTAACTCCATTGATCAACTGTTTTAAGTCCTAAATTGTCAACAGGAATCAATAGCCTTTCAATAAAGGCTATAAGCTTTCAACAAAAATCACAACAATGGCACCAATTTCATCCTCTTATCACTCGAAAAGAACATTAAACAAAACCCTCCACAATTCCCACTTGTCCTAACCCATAAAGCCAAAAACTTTACTTTCCTAAACACATTTTCTTTCCAATTCTCAGCACCCAACAGAAAACAAAAGCAACATAAAGTCTAGGAACTTGATACATGTGCCTGGATAATCAAAAACCATAAATCCTTGCTTATGGAGCAGTTTAAGAGAATTTCTGTCAAATTGTTTATGCTATCAGGTCGATCAAGTTCGTACTGGGAGATCATTCCGCATACAGCAATGCGACCATGAACTCTCATATTAGGAAGAACTGCACCAAGCATTTTGCCTCCAACATTCCCAAAGTTTATGTCAATACGTTGAGGGAAACACCTGCAGACAAACCAGAGGATTCAGACGCGGCATACTTTAACAGAAAGATGAGCTTCTTTATTATGTTATTATTTTTTGGACCTTCCACATGTATTACTTTTTTTTTTTTTTTAGAAAAGAGTAAATGTATAGAAGGGAAAAAATTATATAAAATTACAAAAACATACCCAAGAAGTATAAAGGGCATGTTACCTAGGTCAAACTAGCCAAAGGCAACCGGAAAGAGAAGCAAAAGTTATCAGAGAATTAAAAGTGAAAATAACATACTGTGAAGACAAATAGCTGGTTGACCAGTTTCTCGAAGAGCTAGAAGCTATCAATGGGTTGTTTATACAAAAATCTAATTTGGGAGTTTCATGGAGAGGCTACATCAGAGCCTTCTGAGTTTCCCGTGTGGAAATTTATGCCCATTTGATTGTGATGCTGCCAATGACATACCCAACAACGCGGTTTTGTAATCAATGCTGCCGACCGGGGAGAAAGATTTACAGCGTGTGTTGAGTATGGTTGTGGTTGTTTTTTAAATAATTTTTTGTATTAAAATAAATATTAATAATATTTTTTTATTTTTTAAAAATTATTTTTAACATTAGCACATTAAAATAATTAAAAAAAAACTTAAAACAAATTAATTTGAAGTTAATAAAAAAATTTTAATTTTTGAAAAATTTCTTTTGAAAAAGTGATTAATGGAGATTTTTTTTTCCTCATTCAATGATACTTGAAAAAATAAATTGAGTTTATACTTTTTTAATAAATTTTAATTTTTTTATTTAAAATAATTTTTTTAAATTTTTTATGTGGTTTTGATATATATTAATATAAAAAATAATTTTTAAAAACTAAAAAAATTATTTTAATATATTTTTAAATAAATAACATTTTAAATCACCACAATTATCACAATTTTAATCAGGCTAGAATACCCCAACAACGCGGTTTTCTAATCAATGGTGCTAGACACTATGTGATTATGCCATCTCCTTTGAAAACGAAAAGTCTTCGTTGGAAAAAAATGCTAGAGAAATCTCCTTCCTCTCTTTCCTGTACATGTTTCCTTCTATCTTTAACAATTATTGCACCTTATGATTTATGAGTTTGGGGGGTTTGAGAATATCATCCCGAGGCTAGACCTGGAAAAAAAAATTATACTGAAGTTTCAAGGAGGCTCGTGATTAGAGATGGGAAGCAAAGTGGTTGAGCTGCTTGAGCTAAGGTTCAATGATAATACAGCCATCGTCCATCTTAAATTTCTAAGAAGAAGCCTTTTCCCAGCTGTAACGCGTCAAGCATCAATCGATGCCTTTCAGTTCTGAGACGTCAAACAAAGGCAGCTAGCTGGAAGCAGTATTGATTAATCAGCTAACCTCTTTCCCAGATTGCTGCAATTTCATAGCTTGTGTGGAATCCAACCAACCCTTTGTTATATAGAGGTATAGCTCTACCTCTTCTTTGCTTCTTTCTTGTTTTAATTTCATGTCTTCACTCATAACAATAATTTGAAAGCTTTATGTTCAGATAGACATCATTGATGAGTTTATTGAGTTAATTCCTTGGATGTCTTCTAGAACAAGATCATTCCATTTTAGAATGCCGAAAGAAAAACGCAAACAATCCAAAGATGAAGAAAATGATTCATCCTCGCGAAAGAGAAGAAAAGCTGACCTCAGTAAGCTTTTTAAATGCTATTGTTTTATGCTCTCTGGTTCTTAAACTTGAAGTATTAGGTGAAACTCAATGAATGAATATTTTCTTACCTTACTCTCTAATAGTAATTGCGTTGAAATTCCTACTCAGCACATTCATATATTTGTATTGTCTTTGATGATCACTTCACATGTATCCCTTACTAGTTATAATTGCAAGATAGCAGATACCTCCTGCAATCGCTTCATCGCTAATTAATTAATCGTGCCTTAATTTCTGTAGCTGCCATGACAGAGCCAGATTCTTCTCCATCTAGAGCACAAGGGGCCTATGATGTCTTTTTGAGTCTTAGAGGAGAAGATACTCGCAAGACATTTACAGATCATCTATATACTGCCTTAGTCCAAGCAGGAATCCACACTTTTCGAGATGATGATGAACTTCCTAGAGGAGAAGAAATCTCCCAACATCTCCTCGAGGCAATTCAAGAATCAAAGATATCTATAGTGGTCTTCTCAAAAGGATATGCTTCTTCTAGATGGTGTCTAGATGAACTAGTGGAGATTTTTAAGTGCAAATATAGGAAAACTGGTCAGATTGCTCTTCCTATATTCTATGACATTGATCCTTCAGATGTGAGAAAACAGACTGGCAATTTTGCAGAAGCATTTGTTAAACATGAAGAACGTTCTGAAGAGAAGGTGAAGGAGTGGAGAGAAGCTCTTGAAGAGGCAGGAAATCTATCCGGATGGAATCTCAAAGATATGGCAAATGGGTATGCCTTTTTTCTATAAGATTCACGTCCACACATTCATGGAGTCATTATACATTATATTTTTTAAAATGTGAAACACTAAAATACTTTTTGAACATACTTAATTCTCTCACTATTAACTTGCTTTTGTCTATGAACAGGCATGAAGCAAAATTTATCCAATATATTATCAAGGAAGTGTGGAACAAATTGTATCCCAAGGACATGAATGTTGGTACTCACCCAGTAGGTATTGATCCCCTTGTCAACGAAATCAGAGACTTCGTAAGTAATGCAACAGAGAAGGTTTGCATTGTGGGCATACATGGGATGCCAGGAATAGGAAAGACGACTATAGCAAAAGAAGTATTTAACAAACTCTGCGATGAATTCGAGGGGAGCTCTTTTCTTTTGAATGTTAAAGAAAAATCAGAATCTAAGGATATGGTTCTTTTGCAACAACAACTACTTCATGATATTTTAAGACAAAATGCTGAGAAGATCAATAATGTTGATAGAGGAAAGGTTCTGATTAAAGAACGACTTCGGCACAAAAGAGTTCTTGTTGTTTTTGACGATGTGGATCGTCCAGACCGACTACTTGATTTGATGGGAGAGCCAAGTTGGTTAGGCCCTGGAAGTAGGGTAATAATTACAACTACAGATGAAAGCTTACTTCTTGAAGCTGATCAAAGATACCAGCTTCAAGAATTGAACCAGGGTGACTCCCTTCAGCTTTTCTGTAGGCATGCGTTTAGGGACACCAAACCAACAAAAGATTATGTCGAGCTTTCGAATGATGTAGTTGAATACTGTGGAGGAATTCCTTTAGCTCTTAAGGTTTTAGGTTCTTGTTTGTATGGGAAAAACCAAGCTAGATGGGAATCTGTAATTGACAGATTGAGAAAATTTCCAAACAGTGAAATTCAGAAAAAACTTAGAATAAGTTTTGACACACTGGATGAATCTACACTAAAGAATACATTTCTTGATATTGCATGCTTCTTTATTGGTAGAAACAAAGAATACGTAGCAAAAGTGCTAGAAGGACGTTATGATTACAATCCAGAAGATGATTTCGGAACTCTCATTGAACGGTCTCTGATTAAAGTTGATGATTCTGGAATTATAGGAATGCATGATCTATTACGAGGGATGGGAAGGGAGATCGTTAAGGAAGAGTCACCTGAAAATCCTACACGAAGGAGCAGAATTTGGAGTCAAGAGGATGCGTGGATAGTACTCAAGATGCAGATGGTAAGAACTCAATGCATACAGAAAAGCACATTCATTTGTATCTTTATTGCAAACTCATTACAAACAATGATATGAGAGTTCTATTGATTTTTTTTTCTTTTTTAGGGAACAGAGGTTGTAAAGGGCCTTACACTAGATCTGAGAAGATCAGAAGACAAATCACTAAGCACAGGATCATTTACAAAAATGAAATTGTTAAAATTACTCCGAATCAATGGAGCAGAACTCACCGGATCTTTCAAGCGGCTTTCTAAAGTGTTGACGTGGATTTGTTGGCTTGAATGTCCTTTGGAATTTTTACCATCCAACTTTTCACTGGACTACGTAGTTGTTATTGATATGCAGTACAGTAACATCAGAGAACTATGGAAGGAAAACAAGGTGCAAAACATACCAAAATGCCCAAAAATTTGTCTAGAGAACTTTTGATGATTACTTTTTAATGATTTTTCTCTCTGCTCTGACAGATGCTCAACAATCTAAAGATTCTTGATCTTAGTTATTCAAAGAACCTTGTGAAAACACCAAACTTGCATAGTTCAAGACTAGAGAAACTACTGCTTGAAGGTTGCTCAAGTTTAGTTGAGGTAGATCAATCTATTGGACATTCAAAGTCTCTTGTATGTTTGAACATTTCAGGGTGTTCACAACTTAAGGAGCTGCCGGAGTGCATGAGTGATATCGAGTCCTTCACTGAGCTTCTAGCAGATGGAATTAACAACGAGCAATTTCTCTCTTCAGTTGGACATTTAAAGTGTTTGAGGAAGTTGTCATTGCGCGGACACTGGAAGTGGGACTGGAACTTACCATATCGGCCTTCACCAAATTCTTCTTGGATTTCAGCTTTTCTGCTAAGTCCAACTTCCACTATTTGGAGAGTATTGGGAAAGCTAAAACTTGGTGGTTATGGTTTGTCTGAACGCGCAACTAATTGTGTTGATTTTGGAGGTTTGTCCTCTCTTGAAGAGTTGGATCTATCAAGAAACGAGTTCTTTAGTCTGCCTTCTGGCATCGGCATCCTTTCTAAGCTGCGGCTTTTGACCGTTCAGGAATGCAGAAATCTTGTATCAATCCCAGAGCTTCCCTCAAATTTAAAACATTTAGATACATTTGGTTGCAAATCAATGCAATGGGTAAGACTACCAATCGAAGCAAAAAAATATCTAAGCCTGGATCTGTTTGGTTGTCCGGATTTAATAGAGATTCAAGGCATGGAAGGTCTAAGTAATCATGGCTGGATTATTCTCTCTGTTACCAAGAGCAAGTTACCAAATAATTATAAGAAAAGTCTTGTTGAGGTACTATTTATGTTTCTCATGCACACAAATAAGCACATACTATATATACATTAATTAATGTCTAATATATACAGGCACTATGCTACGGTGGTTACGGGTATCAAATTCTCTTCAATACGTTCAGCCAGAGATAAGTTCACTCTGATTCCAAATTGGTTCAGCTACCGTGGAAAAGGAAGTTCATTATCATTTCATGTACCTCCAGTTTTCCAAGGCTTGGTCGTTGGGGTTGCCTGTCAATGCTTGATATGTCTTTTTGGTACCGCCAAATTGTGTATAAAAAATAAAAGCAACGGTATTCAATTGTTTGAAGCAACTGTAATTCAATGTGTCGGTAGAAATTGGTTGAGATACATAAGTCTAAGCGAGATGGCAATGAAAGAATATTATGAAGATGAGGAATTGGAACTGTGCTAAGATGGACAAAAATACAGCTCTGCTCTTTAAATGGTTATGGAGGTTTAGGTTGGAGGAATCAAGTATGTGGAAGGGTGTGATCAAAAGCATCTACAACACCAATTGCTCTAATCTGCTGCTGCAAGCTCCTATTCCAGGAACTGCAACTACATGGTCTCGGATTGTCAATCATTGTGTGAGAAATAATAAGTTGCAGGATATTGTGAATGAGCAATCTTTGGTCCTTATCGGAAATGGCAAGAAAACTTTGTTTTGGCTTGATTGCTGGCTTAATAATCACTGTTTAGCAGATCACTTCCCTACACTTTTCCAATTATCCAATGACAAAGATGCCACCATTGCTAAGATGGGAATGTGGGAAGGGTATGAGTGGATTTGGTTTTTTTTCATGGATACGTCCACTACGGGGGCGCAACATTGGCTTGCTTGATCAACTATATGCAATCCTATCAATAGTACTCATGGACAAAGATGGAGAGGATAGACTAATTTGGAAGGACAATAATTCAGGAAGATTTTCAGTGAAATCTCTCTGCGGATTGTTGAGTCCAAAGCCTTCCACAAACAATGCCTTCTCATTTGCTGGATTTTGGAAAGGTATTGTCCCTCCTAAGGTAGAGATCTTTTGCTGGATGGCTATCATTAACAGACTCAACACCCGATGTATGTTGGTTCGAAGAGGTATCTTGAGTAGCTCGGAATCAAATTGCCCTATTTGCCTTGTTGAAGCAGAATCGGTGGACCATATTCTGCTTCACTGCCATAAGCATTGGCTCATTTGGTCCAAAATCATTAAATGGTGGGGTTTAGTTTGGTGTTGCCCAAAGAGCTTCTCAGATATGTGGTCTCAATGGTCTTCCATGGTGCATGGTAATTTTCAAAGGAAGGCATGGTTGATGTTGTTCTTCTCAGTGGCATGGTCTCTTTGGCTCCTTCGAAATGATCTCATTTTCCAACAGAAGACACCTGATTATGACTCAATTTTTTTTCTTATTATCACCCGTCTATGTCTTTGGCTAAAAGCTATCCATTCAGATTTTCCATACTCCCCTTCAGATCTGATCAGATCGGCAGATGGCTTGCTTCGGTGGTCCAATGCTCACTCTTTCAGGATTAAAAATATATGGTCTCCTCCTATGATTAATAGGCTCAAATGGAATGTGGACGGCTCTTCTCTTGGTAAGCCAGGCCCCTCTGGAATAGGTGGTGTGCTGCGAAATCATCATGGCCATGTGCTCGGTATGTTCTCTATTCCAGTTGGTATTTTAGACTCTAATATTGCTGAGTTAAGGGCTATTGTGAAAGCCATTGATCTATCAGCATCTAATTGTCATTTACACCATCAACACCTCATCATCGAATCTGACTCTGTCAATGCTATTCGCTGGATGAATAATCCTCTCAGTCGTCACTGGAAGCATCATAATTTGTTCTCCTATGTTAATAGACTGAAAGCATATTTTGTTTCAATCACCTTCTCTCATATCTTTCGTGAAAGTAATTGCATGGCAGATGGTTTGGCTAAGCAAGGAGTGCGGAGATCAAGTGAATTTGTTGCCTGGCTTTGAATCCACCATTTTTCTATGGGCTTGCTATTGTTTCTTCTCCCATTATGTCTTTGAGTATTTTCTGTTTTGTTTTGTTGAGGAATGTTTAGTTTCAGCTCATTTGGATGGATTTTGTATGGTTTTCTTTGCTTTGGTTTATCTTAAGTTGCGCTTTATCCTTAATATGACTTTATGCCATATTAAGATATTGCGTAGCTTTTGTTCTATTCCCGTCAGACTTTGACGCTTATATAATATACACATCTTTCAAAAAAAAAAAAGGAATTGGAACTGTGCGTGGGACTTTATACGGGAGAAGACGCTGATGTGTTTGAATGTGGGATCCATGTGATAGTTGAAAAGACAGATTCATTTGAAGGGTCAGAGTGGGATCATGAGTCTGAAGTTGGAAGAGATAGAGTCGTAATACCTGCACCACCATATATGTCTCAATATGCGCTGTGCAATTTCATTGACATTGACGGCAATTTATCAAAAAATACCAAGGATCGGCTTCTTCAGGTACTAGTCCTGTCCCTCTTGCACACAAATAAACACACAATTGGGCGCGCGCACAGATATATATATATATATATATATATATATATATATATATATATATATATATATATATTAATCGGTGTCTAAAATCTCAGCATTCCTTGAATTCAATATTTATGCAGAGAATCTTCAGTTATCATTTTCTCGAGTATTTTATTCCCTTCAAGGCTTTTTTGGTTCCCTGCGATTATTCTATCATTCCAAAATGGTTCAGCTATGGTGGAGAAGGATGTTCATTATCATTTGATATACCTCTAGATTTCGAAGGCTTGGTCATTTGGGCTCTTTGTTCAGGTGGTGGTGGTGGGAATCAAGAATTCAAGGCTATTATAAAAAATAAAAGCAACGGCATTCAGTTGTTTGAAGCTACACATGCAATACCCTATTTTCGTTGTAGGTGGCTAAGAGTGATAAGTAGACGTGAGATGACAATGGAAAAATACTGCGGAGATGCTGGATTGGAACTACATGTGATATTAAGGTCCGAATGGTGTGAAGTGGTACGATGTGGGATCCATGTGATAAAGACACATCCATTTGGACGGAGCAACTACGATCAATCTCTAGCGTTGGATCATGACATTTACAACCAAGAGTCTTTTGAAGGTTCAGAAGGGGATCATGACATTGACTACTACGAGACTTCATTTGAAGGGTCAGGATCGTCGGATCATGAGATTGACAACCAAGAGTACTCCGAAGTTGAAAGCGATAGAACGATACCTTCGCCACCATATCATCTGCTTCACCATCCCCGTCATGGTTCAATGAGGTTTTCTACAAGGCAGCAATGGAAAGCTTTTTTGATTTGGGCGTTCAGCCTATGGAAAACCATGGACATGCAAAAATTCTCACCTGATGATCTCAATTAGTCGAGGGATTGGTTTGAGAAAACTCCCCACTTTATGCCCACTTAGCTATGATATTATCATCTTGTTATGTAAAATCACTAATTAAATAAATGTAGTATTTATTTTAGATAACAACAGACTGATATTGTTTGTTACACACTATGAACTTCAACAAGAGAATCATTAAAGAACTATACACCTTGTATGATCTAAAACAAATAATAAATCAAACAATTCAAAGTTGTACCTTTTTATTTTTTTTAATTTTGAAGTCTTGTTTCTTGTTAGATCATGTCTTAGACAAGTTATGAAATTTTCTATAGATAAATCATAATAGTGTAAACTTGTTTAAAAAGACTATGATATTTTGGCATAGACACATCGTAGATCAGACTTTAAAGTATTGTTTGTCACTCTTGTCCGTAAAAATATTTTTATGAAATAAGAATTTTTAAAGTTTTGTTCCGTAATAAATAATTTTTTATTTGTTAGGAAGTGTTCAAGTAAGACCATGTTTTCTTTATCTATGCACTATTGATTAAAGAAAGAATCTATAGATACAAGCACTTGTGGGCTCATGTATTAATGAGTAAATACAAGGGGTAGTAAAAATAATTAAGGAAGATAATAATTAAAAATTTGGAATTATTGTAAAATGGGTAGTAAAATCATGATTTTACTTGATCTTAGTCTGGCTTTATTACTTTTTTATGTTAGCTCAATTTTAGACGGAAAGTATATGTTTACTTTGTAAAATCATATAATTTTACAAGTTAATTCTTGATTTTAATACCCTTGACTTTTTCTACACTTTTCAGAGCCCTTGCATTGCTTAGTCAAAATTCAAAAGGGTCAAAAGGTTTTTTTTAACAAAAAAAAACCCCTCTATCACATTACCAAACAGAATATACTAGTCACTAGCCCAAAATCCCTTATAACCTATGAATCTATGAATGAATCAACATCGGTTGAAAATAGTTGAATATTTTTTTATTTTTTAATTAAAATTAATATTTTTTTATGTTTTAAATCATTTTAATGTGTTGATGTCAAAAATAATTTTTAAAAAATAAAAAAGATATTATTTTAATGCATTTATGAGCGAAAACACTTTTAAAAAAATAACCACAATCATACTCTAAAACATCCCCTTACACAAATTAGCAAATCAACAAACAAGAATAATTTTTTTAAAAAAAAAAGGTGAACTTTTTGGTCTAATTAACATGTTCTTTTAAGTACTAAAAATACACCACAAAGAGAAATCACTTTCATGATGTTGTAAAAGAAAGAAACGAAGAGCCCGTAAAACCTGAAGGAAGGATCATTGCACGCGGCAGAAGTTTCTTTTTTCCCTCTCCCAACCCATCCGGTTGATAAGCACCAATTTCAAAAACCCATGCATGTTTTGAAATCACTAAATTAAATTAGAAATTTTTAATAATATCTCATATTTAAAATATTTTTAGTGTTAAGAATTAAATTTTACATAGAATTCAATCTCTAAAAATTATATTAAAATAAATTAGATATTAACCCCTTTGATTTATAATTTCAAATAGAAAAAAATTAATGTTAAAACTTTTTTTAAAAAAATACCTATCTTTTTTATTATAGAACTTTGAAGAAATGAGATGAAGGTGATGAGGGTAATATAAAAAAATAAAATGAATTGAATTCTATTTATTTCAAACATGTAGATTTAATTTATTAATAAATTGAATTCAAATTAAATACTATAATTAAATTGACTCTGGCCATAAGCACAAGTCACCTAACATTTTATAATACTGAATAGCTCTTAGGAATCTCTGATGTGCTAGGAGATGCAGACACGACAGATATACGTCGCTTTCGAATCCATTGTTTTCATAAATTAAAAATTCAATTCAATTCATTTTGTTTTGTTTTCATTTATAGTAGGGCATGTGAAGATAGTTGGCCAACTTGGCCACTTGGCCACCTTGACCACTTGCTCCTTCATGGATGCTTGCCTATAAATAGACAAGTATCCAAGTATTATACATGCCAAGTGAAGAGAGAAATAAGAGATAGTGAAGAGAGAAATAAGAGAGAGTGAAGAGGGAAAGTAATCCCACTAAATTATGAGGTATTTGTGAGAGAGTAAGTGAGGTGTTTTCTCCTAGTAATAGAGAGATTCTTAGTTGTTCTCCTATTATAGAGAGAGGTTGTAATTCCCACATTACTAGTAAAATCCTTCTATACTTGCCCGTGGACGTAGCCTAATTGGGTGAACCACGTAAATTCTCGTGTGTCTCATTTCTCATTTAAGCCTTTTATCTTGTCGGGTTTGCATGCCAGTATCCTAACAGGGCAAAGGTTTCCAGTTAGGCTCACCTTCTCTTTAGATCCGGCACTACCCACAACATAGCAACCTGACAATTTTGCAAATTGGCCAACAATCTGGCCAACAGCTCCTGATGCTGCAGATATGTAAACATACTCTCCTTTCTTTGGAGTGCAAATTTCATAAAAACCAGCATAAGTAGTCATACCAGGCATACCTAATAAGAACAAATCAACAACAATTTTATGAGAGCTTAACCATATGAATCAAAACATACTAATCTCTCTATGCCTCGTTTCAATAAACATGCTGTTATTGTTCTGTAATCTATCAACACTGCACATTCTGTTCAGAACTGATTCTTTCGCTGCAGCCTACCTCAAGCTTTTAGACCAAGTTTTTGTTTAACACAAACACAAGTCACGATTTCATCTCTTTAGCATCTTTAGCTTTTTGGGAAACAAAGGTGAAACAGAGTTCGAAAAATTCAAAACAAACAGACCTAGAATTCCTGTATAGTATGATAGGGGCACGTCGGTGTGCTCGATTTTGATCAAAATTCGTGGTGATACAATGAGACTGTACTCTTCCCAGCCAGTAAAACCCCGAGCTAAGTCTCCTTTCTTGTAGTTAGGATGAGTAGAATCCAAGATTTTAGCCACTCCATATCCAGTTAGAGGCTGTATATATAATTTGAACATCACATCACCATATCGATCATAGAATTGAAATACACAGAAACACATTTTTACATATCCAAAACAAAGCTCCTTCATGATCACTAGAAGAATACTGTATCATCATCATGTTTGCGACCAAAAAAGAAAAAAGAAAGTTCTCAAAAAATTCAAAATTGTCCTTCAATTCCTATCTCAAACCCAATTTTAGATTGTTCAACATCTACGTTCTCCTTCTTTGGTACAAAACCTCAAATGGGCAATGACAATTTCAACAAGAAATCTCAAAATTAATTTAAAAAACTCTATTTCATTGTTCAAAGACCAAGAAATGAAATGAGACAGGGCTAACCTTTCCAAGTTCGAAGGAGGAAAAACCACCATCACTAGCAGACATGCGTTCACGCATATATGGATCACAAGACAGGTAAAGATTCTTGACAAGAACTGCATCTTTAGTCCCTTCTGGTACTCTAAGTTTTATAGTATTGGTTGTAATAATTTGCATGTCAGACTCCTTTGGCAACCCTGTGACATAGTTTTTCAATGCCACTTGCTTGTTGCTCACTTCCTGATCAGACATCCTTGATTATTCTATGTTGTTATAAGATATGAAATCCCACTTAATTTTTTGTTCTTGTTTCTCTATTGTCTTTAAAGTAAATGAGCACAGCCCCACAGCCACAGGGCATATTGCAGGGGAGAGTACTGCATGTTACGTTTGGAAGGTGACGTGTGTGGATCAGAACCACTTGCTAGTCAAATTGTACAGAAATATCTCCTTGATCTATGCTTAGTCACATTGGAGCATAATATTCAACAGTTGCCATCACGGCGATTTAATGGCGAATTTCTAGTGGATTATTATTTCTTGTTTATAATTTTTCTACAAAATTTATCATTAGAGTCAATGAAAATTAAATCTAAGAAAATATTAAGCAATTCATGTGTATATTTGCTTTCCTTTTTGTCGGCATTTCTCCTCTTTTAGTTCTTAGGTGTGCCATGGTTCTCTTTAACGAATATGGAAAGGTGACTTGTTCAGTACCTCATAACCTGTATGCCTAGCTTCAATTGAGTCCCTAGACTATACATTCTATCAATTAGTTTCAAAATGTTTCAAACATTTCTCAGTTGGGTCCTTATTGCTAAAGTTTGTTAATATTTTGCCTCTAATGTGCCTATTTTATGCAATAAAATGACATCTTTTTAAATAATTTCCTGAACAATTAGTGAAAATGGGTATATGACAGTAACAGAGGTAATGAAAAAAACTTTATGGCTAAGATGTTTGGTTGATGATCTTGGTTTGTCATCTAACTGCTATACATTGCTATAATTAAAATGTTATTCATCTATCTAAGAATTAGATGCACCATGAAAGAACATAACATACTCATGTCATGTATCACTTCATTCTAGTTATCATGTCACAAGTAGTTTTATCAGTAAATAAAATAAGATTGTTATAACCGAGAATCTCATAGATATATTGACAAAGCTTGTCTGTGTGTTTGGTATTGCATTTCAGAAACGTTTTGAAAAAAATTAAATTTTTTTTTATTTTGTTTTGCTTCAAATTAATATGTTTTTAATATTTTTAGATTATTTTGATGTGCTGATATGAAAAATAATTTTTAAAAAATAAAAAAAAATTATTTTAATGTGTTTTGAAATAAAAAGCACTTTAAAAAGCAACCGCTACCACACTCTCAAACACGTTCTTAATAGTCAAGTTCA
This sequence comes from Populus alba, assembly GCF_005239225.2. Classification (NCBI taxonomy): domain Eukaryota; kingdom Viridiplantae; phylum Streptophyta; class Magnoliopsida; order Malpighiales; family Salicaceae; genus Populus; species Populus alba. Next base: position 7,905,462 of record NC_133296.1, on the reverse strand, counting down.
AGCATTCATTAGACTTGATTTATTTGTGTAGTACTTGAGAGATGTTTGATAAAGGCAAACAAAGAGGAGTTCAAGTTTAGTAAGTTAAATCACATACTTAATCCACATATAAAAGTTTAAAGTTATCGAATTTTAGGGATAGAAAACATATTTGTTAGTGTCTTATTTCTATGCACTTTGGTGGCTAATGAGAAGAAAAAAAAAATATGAGTTTTAGATTACTTTGAGAATTCGTATGAGAGAAACAATTTCGTGTGATACCTTGTAATCACTTACTTTTTCATAAATTTTCCTAATTGTTATGCCTGTGATGTAGGTCTATACAAGTTAGTGAACCATGCAAATTTCATACATGCTTTTGTATTATTGATTGTAATTTGTTTGTTTTTTTTTTTATTTCTCAACTTACTAATTACTATGAAATTTTAAAGTTATTTCCGCAACACTTCTTTTTCCTATAAAATTTCTACCCCTTTTCAGAGTCCAGTCTCTTATAAGATGAACCTAGTAGAGGTTGGTCGAGTAGTTGAACAAACCAATGGGAATATAAAATCAATTAATGGAAACACCCTACACTTGAATCACCTTTGCAGGTGCATAAATCCTAGAAGAAATCTCCAAGGCATGGCACCATCGATCTGTCGAATAAGTCGAACACCTTACCGAGCGTCCCAACCTTGTATATCAGACCAAGGTTGTTAAAATCACGTTTTGACTCGTAAAATCATATAATTTTACGAGTCAAAACATGCATTACGGGTTGAACCGCTTGAAAAAATAAAAAATGTGTAAAATCGGGTTGAAATGGAGTGAAATCGCGTAAAATCACGATTTCAATACTGATTTTGCAGTTTTGACAAAATGAGGCCCTGCAAAAAAAAAAATCCCCTCCCATGTCCAGCTGTCAGTTCATTATTGGATTTTTCTTTCCTAGTCACGTGACTCAGTCATCGCGTGACTGACTGATTGTCTTCAATTCACTGCTCTTTCCAAGCGATTTTAACACATACTCTTTCGGTCTTTCCTCATTTTGTTAAACTTCCACCACTTACCAAAATGACTAGGCACAACATGAGCATTAGAATCACGAGATCTAATAACCTCAAGCTCTACTTCAATTTCTGCTTGCAATTCCTCCACCCTACTCCTCCTCTCCTCCTCCACCACCGCAGCAGCATCCGGCACTGCCGCAACTACCTTCTGTTCGATCTTCACGCCTGCTGAAGGCGCCAAAGAAGCCAAGATGTTAGGGATTTGTCTCGCTCTAGTCAACGGACCATTATGGATCGAGAGATTAGAAATTCCAGCTTTCTCGCGAGTGAGCTGTTTCGATGGTAGAGGTGAGGAGAGAGAGTTTGAAAGTGGATTTGCTTTCCTTTTGTGCCCTCCAGCCCGGCGCCTTGAAGTTGCCGGTTCAAATGACGCCGGCGAGTCGGCAAAGCTCCCACCGGTTTCTCCTTCATTTGTGATTGATTTTGAGGGTTTTTTTTTTTTTTTTTTAGTTAGTGAGCGAGGGAGATGTGCTCCATTTCTGTGGATTATTATTGGCAGAGAGGAATTTTTACTTCCAGATAGTGAAGCGTTCTTAATATTTTGAATAAAAAAACATGTTGATTACTGGTGTTTTGGTTTTTTGTCGAATCAGTCCTTTTACTTCATTTTTAGTTAATCTGGAACACCTTCATTTTTACTATAAAGGCATTACCGAGGAAGTATAGTTCTATTGACATCAGAGACAAGAAGCTCAGGGTATTTTTTAATAACACGAGGAAGATGGCCTTTAGAAACACCAATTCGATCTAGGAATTCAATCTTCTTCTTTAGAGTTTTCTCAATGCTTGCAGCAAAAATCTCAGGACAGCGACTGGCTACCTGTCCCACAGTTTCACGATCAAATCCGAGATCTTCCAAAAACAAAACCACCTGTTCATTACAGTCTTAGCATTTTGTTTTAAATTATGTATAACTTTTATTTGAATCATGTATTTTAAGATGCTTGAACTATGTATCAATTTTTATTTGAAGGCTTGAAATATGAATTTTTATTTGAAACTTGCTTTTTAAGGTGCAATAATTTTTAATTTTTTTAATGTATTTTAAAATTATTTACGATTTTTTTATGATTTTAAGATCCGTTTTTACGATCCGAGTTTGTGAACGGCTTTCCATTTCGTGTTAAAATCATGATTTTAACAACCTTGAATCATACTACTGATTTGATATCAGACCCCCGGTTAATGTAACTTGCTTAAGCATTTAGATGACATTGACAGATCCTAGATCTTGATCATGTGAACAAAATTATTCATGTTGTTGCAGTGGCTTGAATTAAAGAACTATGTAGCTACATTCAAGAGGTTCAGTATTAATGGCTGCCGTATATATGCTTACCTAGTATTTTTGGATTTCTTTTTTTGTTCCTTTTCCTTTAAACCTTATGTCGGTTTAAAGTACTATTTAAACCGGTTGTAGCTTATTTTCAGAGTAGATTATTATTATCAAATTTAACATTTATGAAATCAGAGTTTGGGTCTATGATTGCTGCTGCTGGAATTTAAGTTGATGGTTTCGTTTGAATAGTTGCATTTCATTTATGCTAAAGAATATGATAATAGATGAGAGCCAAAATTGTTTAGAATTTGTTTCCTTTATTTTTCCGAGTGATGTATTGTGAGTCAAAATTCGTATAAATCATCACAGCCAAATAAACCATTCGTTACTTTTCACATCAGATTTTCTAATTTCAATTTTAGTTTTATAAAGAAGGTGATAAAAACCTGGCTGTTGTTCCACTGGATATATGAACAAGAGTAGAAAATTATGCTTAAATAAAATTAAGCGGGTGGAGTTTTTTTTACATGCCTAGGTATTTTTTTTTATTATTATTAATAAGGTTTTTAACTTTATATATCTTGTCACACCAGACATTACGATGAAGAGAAATGTCTCGTTCAAAGAATCACCACCTCGTATTATAGTCACTAAAATTATTAGAACCTTAATTGATCAATAGAGATTCTCATAGTACGGGAATAGTTATATGAAAGAGAAAATGTTATCACCCTTTACGTGCCATGTCTAAAGCAAGCTGCATAGTTGGTTTTGTCTAAAATCACTTAGAGTTTATTCTTTTTTTTTATTATTATTATTCTTTCTATCATGCTCCTGACTCTATCGTCAATGAACAGTACCTAAGAATATTTCTAACTCTAACATTGGTGAATATTGCTCAAACAAAAAACGTAAAATTTTGAATTTTTTTATGAAAGAAAAATAAAAATTTTATGCTTTTTTTTTTTTTTTGTTTATCCCTTTATATTATTTACTTTTTTTCATAGTTTTAAGACCCGGCCCGGTGGTTGGCCCGGTCTAAGGCCCGGGTTCCGGGTTTTGACCGGGTCGGCCGGGTCAAAATTTATTTTTTAATTTTTTTAAAAAAAATCAAAACGACGTCATTTTAGAAAAAAAAATATATAAAAGTCAACGGGTTTGCGGCCGGGTCTTGACCGGGTCGTCAACCGGGTCCCGGGTCGACCGGGTCTGGCCGGGCCAATTTCCAAGCGGGTTTTGGCCTCCACCCGGACCGGTTCCATGACCGGGTCGGCCGGGTCCCGAGTCAACCCGCCGGGCCGGTCCGGGTTTTAAAACTATGCTTTTTTTAGAGAAGCCTAAACAAAACGCTTGAGCATATAACAGTCTCGGTCCACGGATTGAGCATATAACAGAAAAAAACAAAACGCAATGAAAAAATAAAAAATAAAAAATAAAATAAAACAATGCATAAGGAATCCAAAAATAAATGCATGAAGGTCTCCAAATATTCTGGGAATTTTCTGATATGGAAAAGGGTTTATTTGATCAAATATCAAAATAAAAGGGGTATAAAAAAAAAGGGTCATGGCATAAGGGTGTTTTTATCAAATACACCCTTGGCAAACACAGTCTAGGCTGGATGGGCCTGAAGCCCAGACCCGACTCATTTCTTTTTACACTGGGCTAGTTACAGCCCAGTAATAAGTGCCGAGTTAGACCCAGCTCGGCCTGGTTACTGGTTCAGACCAGTAACCGGTTAGTTCTGCAAGCGTGAGTAGGTTCGCACGCTTGCTACAGTGTCTGCGTAATTAAATTACCGAATGAGGGAAAAAATGGAGACTTTCCTGCGTTCGGTGCTGGCGAGAGATGTTGCTGACTTTTGGCTGGGATTCTGGAATTTCCCCTACTCTTCTTCTGCCTTCTCCTCCTCTTTTCTTTTCTGTTCTTTTGGTTTGTGTTTTTTTTTAGTCAAGTTGATTTGCTCTCCTTTTCTCTCCCCTGTTTTCTCCTCCCCCCCGCCTTTTTTTTTTCTTTCTCCTCCCTCCTTTTTTTTCCCGTCATCTATGCCTCTGCCTTTAACAGGCATTCTGTCCTGCTGCCTATCTTGCATGATAGTGATAAGGCCTGGGATTTTGTGTTTTGGCCGGATTGGGACACCAACAGTCGTGCCATCGCTGGACTGTTGGTGGTGGTTTCCTCCACGCCTCAATGGCTTGTTATGGCGGCGAAGGACACGAAAACGAACTGAGAAGCTGGTGATGGTAGTCGTGGGCATTGCAATGTGTCTGGTGGTGTGAGTTGCCTGTCTGGGTGGCATTCTGTATTTCCTTCGCAGGTGGTCTCCTCTGTTTCCAGAGGAAGAAGACGAATAATGGAACAAAACGGCGCCATTTCAGACTGGGGCGGCCCTTTTGCAATTTAGTCATTTTATGGTTTGATATCTTCTAATCAGGCTCCTCGATTTTGGCACATTTTACAAAACAATCCTTGTCTTCTAGTTTAATCAATTTAGTCCGTAATTGATTCTAAACTTTGGTGTTGTTTCAAATAAGTCCCTGATTTCATTAATTAAACTAATTCTAAGCTCAATTAAGTTTCCAAACTTATCAATTCATCAACTAAACCCTTTTTATCATTAATTAAATAAATTCAAAGTTCAATTAAGTCCCCAAAATTATAAATTCATCAAATTACTAGCAAAATTGAACCCCAAATTTACAATTCCTCCCTAGTTAATCCTTAAAAACTTTCCAATTGTGTTGTCTTAACCCAAACCTTAATTTTTGTTCATTCATTCCAATTTTTTCATTTCATTTTATAAAAATAATAAATAAATAAATTATAACACAAGCTCCATCTTAGGACCATTGGCTTCAATGACTGGTTCATAATATCAATAATCAAAAGTCTTATTTCTGCATGGGTTTCTTATGAGTTAAGCGTGCAAGCCTTATAGCTTAGGTCTATATGTGCTTGACATTTCTTAGCCCTTGTATTGTTTTTAAATAAAAATCATTTAAATAAATTATTGCAATGATGATTCATAAATCATTCAATTATGTCATTATTTTTAAATAAAAAAATATATTTTTTTGTAGTTATATTTGTATTTTTTTTTAATTATGTACAAAACGCATATGCAAAATATTTTATAAAATGCACATTAATATTTAATGAGAATAAATATATAACTGTTATTTTTGTATTTTCAATTTCTTATATTTTTTTCAAATTAATTATTCTTTACTGTTTTCATAAAGTCTCATAAAAATAATGGGTATGTTATTATGTTCTATTTTGTTTTTGAAAATTAGTTCACAAATCATGAGAAGTTTTTATATAAAAAACCAAGCTTGTAATAGAAAATACGTTTTCATCAAAATAAAAATAAATGAAGTGTTGGTTATTGGGTTAAGCCTGGTCCGTCCATGATGGATTGGCCTAGTCCAAGTTATTAGAGAAGTTACTAAAAGAAGTAATCACCTTCTCTAATCACACATAAAAGGGACATAACCCATATGAAATAGTAACTTTTCATTATTGAAAGAACATAGTTATCTCTTTCTCTTCTCTCATATTGACTCTCTGTATTAACTTGACAAGATTTATAAAGACGCTCATATTGTGGAATATCACATTGGTTCTAGTAATTGAAGTGGCACTGAAGTAATTGATCCATGAATAAGAAAGCGAATTCTCACAAGTAAGTTTTCCTTTCCGATCTACATTGGTATCAAAGCCATGATTTTTAATATTATTTTTATGCAGTATATCTATTATTACATGAACGATAAATGTAAATTTTGTGTTAAAAGATTACTTCCATTGAGAATATTGAATTTATAAAATTTTACAAAGTAATTTAGTTATGATTTTATCTATGTTAATTAGACAAGACCTTTTGCAAAACATTTTGCATGGTGTTTTGATAATGAAAAAGGAAATTGGAATTTGCCCATTTCCATTTCTATTCCCAATTGACTACAATACCTGTAGTCAATTGGAAACTGCCATTTGGCAGTTATTAAAAAAAAAATGAAACCGAATGAACACATCTTTTAAAAGATTTGTACATATATTATCTGTCATTCGGCAATTAATATATATTAACGTTGTCAATATATATACACATCTTTTAAAAGATGTGTGGCAGTTAATATATATTAATATTAAGAATAAAATTAAGACAATTAATATTTTTTTTGTTAATATAAATTGTCAAGTTGTGGAGTAATTTATTTATTGTTAAAATAAATTGCTTAATTTTCGTATCTGTTTTTTAACATATATGATGATACATGCTTTAATTAAATATTAAGTATAATATTTATGTGCTTTGGGAATATTTTGTTGTAGTGGATAGGCAACAACAAATTGATCATTTATTGGGCTATGCCTTTAATCCTGTTCATAAAATTCAAGAGCACATTGATTATATGTATCATTGGATGATTAGACTGGCAATGAGTGGTGTTTACGAATTCTACATGGGACATCAAATGTTAATTGTTCTCAATTCTTTGCCTGAGGAATGGATGTCGGTGCGACTATCATTGGAATATAGGCTGGAATCCTGAGATTTCAACAATCTCGAAGATGAAATGCTACTTAAGAGGGAACGTCAGTATGCCGAAAAGGGTATACGACGCATTGGAAGAAGCGCATGTCATTTGGATGCTGTTGCTAAATTCATTTCATGGTTTGAGCAGAATGAACTTGGAGGAGATGACTTTGAAGAAGTGGATGACGTAATTGGAGACCCTACTTATGTGCCTAAAATATAAAACAATTCTGAAATGTATTATTCTTAATATTGTATTTTTTTTTAAGATGATTGGTTGTTTAATTGTGAATTGAATATTTTATGTAATTTAATATTGAATCTTAATAATGAATACTGTATTATTCTGAAACAATATTGTATTATTCTTAATAATGAATCATTTGTTAGACATGTGAGATCCTTTGGCTTATGTAGAATGTAATTAGTTTTAAGGATCATACGAAAGCTTACAATGATTGAGTAATGAATAAATGCCATTAGAATATCATTTTATTCATTATTTGTTTCATGGATTATATTGAGCATCGTATAATACAATTTGTTGAAGTATGTCGATAGACTTTGATTGGCTCACTCACATGAGCAATCACCTCTAGCACTTATAAGGTAAGTAGAGATGAGACTATTTGAGTTTTAATGCTTAATAAGCGACTTGGACGTAGTGGGAGCAATTTTAACTCAAAGTGATTATTAAAAAATCACCTTGGCTAGGACCAAGATGAGGTTCTTAAATAAAAGAATTGGCATGAATGAATTCCCGCCATTCATGTGTCTATTATGATTGAAGCTGAGTATGAAATTATTCATGTGCCACTAATGAAAAATGAACAAATGAGAATTTCTGATTTGAAGTCTATGTTTTTTGCAATAAGACTAAGACTTGTATGGTGTATTTCCTCTAACAAGGAGAGCAACGACATACACTCTGTCTTAAGAAAAGAAAAGAGTAAGCTCCACTATAGCATGTATTTCATACTACATGTGCTAGCGATCATTACAAGATTAAAGAATGGATCCATGCTTCTTTATTATGTGAGTCCTAAAGATCATATCTAAGATCTCAAAATCTTACTCGTTGTGACTTTTAACTATATCATGATGTGATGTATAAATCATCGCTACTTTAGGAGCATATCTTATGGTCATGGAATGATTCGACTTAAAGGAATATTCTTAGAAAAGCGAGTTAATTCAAATTTAATTGATATGAGAGCAAAAGAAAAAATAATTTTAGTTCTACACTTGTTACTTGTATTCACCGGCCAGTATCATATCATTTGAATAAAATTTGATATAATTTAGAATACTTGTAATTGTAAGGATGGATTGAATATAAAATAAGAAAAAAAAAAACATTCTTTAAGCGAAGATTTAATGTCAAAGTCTTCTTTTGATAAAAAGAACCCTTAGCTGTTTTAAAATCACCGACACACTTTGGAATCTCCACCACCAGTAAATGGTTAGAGCTGTCCCAATTAATCTCCACGAAGGTCGCACCCATGTTTTAATATCACCGACACACTTTGGAAATTTAATATATGCAAGTTGTCCGTGGAAATTTATACTTTTTTATTATTATAATGTTATTGTTGGTAGAAACAATAATTTGCAAGAAAGCATTCATAAAAAACTATTGAGCCCTTCCCACCTGAAAAATGTATTATCAGTCTGATGATTTTATTTTTTTTTTATATAGAGGAGGAAAGTACTAATGATACTATCTAATAAAAAAAAAAATAAGGCATATTCTTTTTTTTTATATATATAGTCATTAAAAGTATATTGAAAAGGCCATTAAGTCAATAGTCAAAGCAAAATAAAGGGACAAGACAAAAAGAAAGAAAAAAAAGAATAGACTTAGAAAAAAAAAAAAAATTAATGTACTACAACAAAAACAAAAAATTACCTAAGATTTTTTCTAACCCATGCTCCGGTTCCCTTGGTTGAACAAATGAGATCAAGCTATAACAAAGCAAGGAAATAAATTTATTATTATTTTAAAGATGAGAAAATTATATTCTATACAATCATCAGATTAGCTTAATTAATTACTTGTTAATCAAAGTTAAGCCCTTTTTTTAAGATTATTTTAATAACACATCATATTATGCTTTTCAAAAAGTCGTAAGAGAACATGGACTAAATTATAATTTTATCTAGTTTGCTTCTTAATAAATAATAGAAAAGATATTTTAATATTCACATTAATGATTCATAGACATATGGATGATGCACATGGGTGGCATGGGGACCCTAAACCATTCCTTAAGGTCTATGCTAGCGTGGAGAGAAATCATAACTGCCCATTGTATATAGTCACATTCACTCCTTTAGCTAAGGAGATGAATAAATAAAATAACATAATAATAAATTCCATTGGGTATATACATATAGCAAAACATTATTGCCTGTGAACTTAAAAAATCCACGTAAATAGAGTAAAAACAAAATATTAACTCCGTGTAATCTAACCAACATGGTCAGGTTTTTCGCAACTAGTTTACTTGTCCAAGCCCAATTATATTAACAATAATTTTATATTATTTTTTTAAAAAGGTAAACAACTAGGTTTTAGTAAAAATATTGCCCACATGACCAAGCTCATCAATGAGCTGGGGATATACTCTTTGATGATATTATTTTAACTTTTAACGTTTATCAACATAACCTTATCTCTTTTTTTATTATGATGTTAATGTTGCCCTTCATCTTTGATAATTATTGCATATATAGCTAATAATTTGCAAGAAAGCATTCATATTCTTTCTCCCAAACAATATTGCCTCTACTAGCCTTGATCAGTCCTCGTTACGTTTTTGCTAGTAACTCTTCTTTGCTCCTTTGAAACTACATGTAAATTCAAAAATATGTTCGAGTAGTTGAAATAAATTACCGTCCCCGATTGCTGCAATTTCATAGCTTGTGGAATCCAATCAACACTTTGTTATATAGAGGTATAGAGGTATGGCTACGTACCTCTTCTTTGCTTCTTTCTTGTTTTAATTTCATGTCTTTACTCATAACAATAATTTGAAAGCTTTATGTTCAGATAGACATCATTGATGAGTTTATTGAGTTAATTCCTTGCATGTCTTCTAGAACAAGATCATTCCATTTTAGAATGCCGAAAGAAAAATGCAAACAATCCAAAGATGAAGAAAATGATTCATCCTCGTGAAAGAGAAGAAAAGCTGACCTCAGTAAGCTTTTTAAATGCTATTGTTTTATGCTCTCTGGTTCTTAAACTTGAAGTATTAGGTGACACTCAATGAATGAGTGATTTTCTTAACTTACTCTCTAATAGTAATTGTGTTGAAATACCTACTCAGCACATTCATATGTATTGTCTTTGATAATCACTTCACATATATCCCTTACTAGTTATAATTGCAAGATAGCAGATACCTCCTGCAATCGCTACATTGCCAATTAATCGTGCCTTAATTTCTGCAGCTGCCATGACAGAGCCAGATTCTTCTCCATCTAGACCACAAGGGGCCTATGATGTCTTTTTGAGTTTTAGAGGAGAAGATACTCGCAAGACATTTACAGATCATTTATATACTGCCTTAGTCCAAGCAGGAATCCACACTTTTCAAGATGATGATGAACTTCCTAGTGGAGAAGAAATCTCCGATCATCTCCTTAAGGCAATTCAAGAATCAAAGATATGTATAGTGGTCTTCTCAAAAGGATATGCTTCTTCTAGATGGTGTCTTGATGAACTTTTGGAGATTCTGAAGTGCAAAAATAGGAAAACTGGTCAGATTGCTCTTCCTATATTCTATGACATTGATCCTTCAGATGTGAGAAAACAGAAGGGCAGTTTTGCAAAAGCATTTGTCAAACATGAAGAACGTTCTGAAGAGAAGGTCAAGGAGTGGAGAGAAGCTCTTGAAGAGGCAGGAAATCTATCTGGATGGAATCTTAAAGATATGGCAAATGGGTATGCCTTTTCTCTATAAGATTCAATTCCACACATTTATATATGGAGTCATTCTACATTATATATTTTACAATGTGAAACAATAAAATACTTTTTGAACATACTTAATTCTCTCGCTATTCTCTCGTCTATGAATAGGCATGAAGCAAAATTTATCCAATATATTATCAAGGAAGTGTGGAATAAATTGTATCCCAAGGACATGAATGTTGGTACTCACCCAGTAGGTATTGATCCCCTTGTCAACGAAATCAGAGACTTCATAAGTAATGCAACAGAGAAGGTTTGCATTGTGGGCATACATGGGATGCCAGGAATAGGAAAGACGACTATAGCAAAAGAAGTATTTAATAAACTCTGCGATGAATTCGAGGGGAGCTCTTTTCTTTTGAATGTTAAAGAAAAATCAGAATCTAAGGATATGGTTCTTTTGCAACAACAACTACTTCATGATATTTTAAGACAAAATACTAAGAAGATCAATAATGTTGATAGAGGAAAGGTTCTGATTAAAGAACGACTTCGGCACAAAAGAGTTCTTGTTGTTTTTGACGATGTGGATCGTCCATACCGACTACTTGATTTGATGGGTGAGCCAAGTTGGTTGGGCCCTGGAAGTAGGGTAATAATTACAAGTACAGATGAAAGCTTACTTCTTGAAGCTGATCAAAGATACCATATTCAAGAATTGAACCGGGGTGACTCCCTTCAGCTTTTCTGTAGGCATGCGTTTAGGGACACCAAACCAGCAAAAGATTATGTGGAGCTTTCGAATGATGTAGTTGAATACTGTGGAGGACTTCCTTTAGCTCTTTAGCTCTTAAGGTTTTAGGTTCTTGTTTGTATGGGAAAAACCAAGCTAGATGGGAATCTGTAATTGACAGATTGAGAAAATTTCCAAACAGTGAAATTCAGAAAAAACTTAGAACAAGTTTTGACACACTGGATGAACCTACACTAAAGAATACATTTCTTGATATTGCATGCTTCTTTATTGGTAGAAAGAAAGAATACGTAGCAAAAGTGCTAGAAGGACGTTATGATTACAATCCAGAAGATGATTTCGGAACTCTCATTGAACGGTCTCTGATTAAAGTTGATGATTCTGGAATGATAAGCATGCATGATCTATTACGAGGGATGGGAAGGGAGATCGTTAAGGAAGAGTCACCAGAAAATCCTGCACGAAGGAGCAGAATTTGGAGTCAAGAGGATGCGTGGATAGTACTCAAGATGCAGATGGTAAGAACTCATTGCATGCAGAAAAGCACATTCATTAATTTGTATCCTTATTGTCAAATTTATTACAAGAAATCAGATGAAAGTTCTATTGATTTTTTTTTCTTTTTAAGGGAACAGAAGTTGTAAAGGGCCTTACACTGGATGTGAGAAGATCAGAAGACAAATCACTAAGCACTGGATCATTTACAAAAATGAAATTGTTAAAATTACTCCAAATCAGTGGAGCAGAACTCACCGGATCTTTCGAACGACTTTCTAAAGTGTTGACGTGGATTTGTTGGCTTGAATGTCCTTTGGAATTTTTACCATTCGACTTTTCATTGGACTACGTAGTTGTTATTGATATGCAGTACAGTAACATCAGAGAATTATGGAAGGAAAAAAAGGTGCGAAACATACCAAAATGCCCAAAAATTTGTCTAGAAAACTTTTGATGATTACTTTTTAATGATTTTTCTCTCTGCTCTGACAGATACTCAACAATCTAAAGATTCTTGATCTTAGTTATTCAAAGAACCTTGTTAAAACCCCAAACCTGCACAGTTCAAGTCTAGAGAAACTACTGCTTGAAGGTTGCTCAAGTTTAGTTGAGGTAGATCAATCTATTGGACATTCAAAGTCTCTTGTGTGTTTGAATATTTCGGGGTGCTCACAACTTAAGGAGCTGCCAGAGTGCATGGGTGATATCGAGTCCTTTACTGAGCTTCTAGCAGATGGAATTAACAACGAGCAATTTCTCTTTTCAGTTGGACATTTAAAGTATGTGAGGAAGTTGTCATTGCGCGGACACTGGAAGTGGGACTGGAACTTACCATATCGGCCTTTACCAAATTCTTCTTGGATTTCAGCTTTTCTGCCAACTCCAACTTCCACTATTTGGAGAGTATTGGGAAAGCTAAAACTTGTTAATTGTGGTTTCTCTGAATGTGCAACTAATTCTGTTGATTTTGGAGGTTTTTCCTCTCTTAAAGAGTTGGATCTATCAAAAAATGAGTTCTTCAGTCTGCCTTCTAGCATCAGCATCCTTTCTAAGCTGCAGATTTTGACCATTCAGGAATGCGGAAATCTTATATCAATCCCAGAGCTTCCCTCAAATTTAGAAAATTTGGATACATATGGTTGCAGATCACTGCAATGGGTAAGACTACCAATCCAAGCAAAAAAATATCTAAATCTGGATCTGATTAGTTGTCCGGATTTAATAGAGATTCAAGGCATGGAAGGTCTAAGTACTTATGGCTGGATTATTTCCTATGCTACCAAGAGCAAGTTATCAAATAATTATACGAAAAGTCTTGTTGAGGTACTATTTCTGTCTCTCTTGCACACAAATAATTGACACATACTATATATACATTAATTAATGTCTAATATATACAGACACTGTGCTACGGTGGTTACGGGTATCATATTCTCTTCAATCGCTGTTATACGTTCAGCCACAGAGATAAGTTCACTCTGATTCCAAATTGGTTCAGCTACCGTGGAAAAGGAAGTTTATTATCATTTCATGTACCACCAGTTTTCCAAGGCTTGGTCGTTGGGGTTGCCTGTCAATGCTTGATAGGTCTTTTTGGTGCTGCCAAAGTGTGTATAAAAAATAAAAGCAACGGTATTCAATTGTTTGAAGCATATGTACGCGATTCGGTCGTTAGAAATTGGTTGAGATACGTAAGTACAAGTGAGATGGCAATGGAAGAATATTGTGGAGATGAGGGATTGGAACTGTGCGTGGAACTTGATATGGGAGAAGACGCTGAAGTGTTTGAATGTGGGATCCATGTGATAGTTGAAAAGACAGATTCATTTGAAGGGTCAGAGTGAGATCATGAGTCTGAAGTTGGAAGAGATTCCTTACAGAGGCTTCCTTACAAAGGAATCTCCCTTGTTCTAGTCTTTACAGTAATATTAATTGTGGAATCCAACCAATCCTTTGTTACATAGAGGAATCAACATAAATATGAACACAAAGAATTGAAAGGTGGATTATATAGATCCAGTCCCTTTCCCTCCCTTTAACACAAATTAGCAAATCAACAAACAAGTGATAAGATGAAGGATTTAGCAGTATTTACAGAAAGGTTGATTTGATAGACGAGAGAAGAATGAAGAAATCTATATGTAATCTGCCTTTTACTTTTCTGTTTTTGATTGATTAATCCTTTCTACAGTTAGTTAGTATATATACATGCAACTGTAACAACTTAACTGCATGTAACTAACTTCTCTAACTAACTAACTGATTGATTCATTACTAATAGATTTATGCACTATTATACATATTATTCACTGTACTCTAACATCCCCCCACAAGATCAGGCGGGTAAACAACTAAGCCTGAGATTGCAACAATGAGTACGAAATAGTGGGGCACTCAACCCCTTGGTGAGTATATCAGCGAAATGTTCTTGTGAGGAGACAAATTGGACTGACAATTGCTTATGTGAAACGCGTTCTCGAACAAAATGCACATCAACCTCAATGTGTTTGGTCTGTTGATGCTGAACAGGATTGAAGGAGAGAGCAATGACAGAGAGATTATCACAAAAAAGAACAGGGATATGAGGTAATGAAATATGCAAGAAGACTAATAACTGCTTTAACCAATCCACCTCAGCCGTAATAAAGGATAAGGCACGATACTCAGCTTATGTGGATGATCGGGACACTGTTTGTTGCTTCTTGGAGGACCAAGAGATAGGATTGTGTCCCAAAAAGATGACCAAACCAGTAGTAGACCGTCTGTCATTAGGATCCCCTGCCCAATCAGCATTACTGAAAGCCTTTAACTGCAAGTCCCCTTTAGTATAAGACAGACCAAGATGCAGAGTGCCCTTAAGGTAACGCAAAATTCGTTTCACAGCAGTGAAGTGGGACACCATCGGATTTTGCATGAATTGGCAAACTTGGTGGACAAAAAATGCAATGTCAGGTCGTGTAAAAGTTAAGTACTGCAAAGCTCTTACAATGCTGCGATATGTTGTAGGATTAGAATATGGTGCTCCATCCTCTTTGAGAAGGCGATGAGAAGGAAGACACGGGGTATCACATGCTTTAGCATCAACCATCTCAGATTTAAGCAGTAATTCCTCAATATATTTGGATTGAGAAAAAAACAAGCCTGTAGATGTATGAGTGATCTGGATGCCCAAGAAGTAATGAAGAGAACCTAAGTCTGTGATGTCAAACTCGGTTGTGAGGGCTTGGATAACCTGCAAGATTGCAGCAGATGCACTGCCTGTGATGATAATGTCGTCCACACAGAGGAGCAGTACAACAATATGGGAACCAACATGCTTGACAAACAAGGAAGGATTAGAATATGTTGTGAGAAAACCCAAGGAAGGTAGAAACTGAGTAAACCGATCATTCCATGCTCTAGGTGCCTATTTTAAACCATAGAGAGCTTTATGTAGTTTGCACACAAGCTGGGGATGCAATAAATCTTCAAAACCAGGAGGCTGAGACATGTAAACTTCTTCTTGAAGGATGCCATGCAGGAATGCATTCTTGACGTCTAATTGTTTGAGGGGCCAACCGAAGTGAGCAGCAAGTGCAAGAATTAGTCTAACAGTGGTAGGTTTCACCACAGGACTGAAGGTGTCACCATAATCCAAGCCAGGTTCCTGACTAAAACCTTTGGCCACCAGCCGGGCTTTGTGCTTAGCAATTGAGCCATCTGAATGACGTTTAATCTTGAAAACCCATTTGCATCCCACCAAGTTTCGCTTTGCTGGTAAAGGAACAAGACTTCGGGTGCCTTGAGTATGTAAGACATGAATTTCAGATTGCATGGCCTGTAACCACACAGGGGTTTTAATGGCAGACTTGTAAGTAGCTGGTTCTATTAAAGACAGATCATCTGCACGAAGATCCTGAATACTAGCTAAGAATGCCTTGCGCTTATGAATGCCACTCTTGCTTCTGGTTTGCATGGGATGCATATTTAGAGAAGGAATGGACAAGACAACTTGAAGGTTGTCAGGATTAAAAGTAGTAGAACTAATACTGATATCAGCCGCCACAGGAGGAGAAGAGGCTTGAGTAGAAGCAGTAATGGATGGAGAATTAGGAGAAATTGTAGATAAGACAGGTATATGATGGGAAGAAGACCTAGAGATGGAAGGGATAACTGTGTTTTCTGTAGTAACAAGAGGCATAGGACATAAGGAGGAGGAATGGGATGAGGATGACTGAACTGTGGGCACGGATACATGAGAAAATACAGGATATGGAAATTGATTTTCATAAAAAATAACTTGTCTTGAAACAAACAAACGCAGAGTAGGCACATGATAGCACAAATAACCTTTGTACCTGATGCCATATCCAAGAAATACACACTTTGAGGTTTTAGGCTGCAATCTGTTGTGATTATAAGGGCGAAGAAGAGGAAAACAAGCACAACCAAATATCCTAAGATGATCAAGATTTGGAGAGGATCCAAATAACATTTCAAAGGGAGATTTTTGAAGAAGAATTGGAGTGGGCATTCGGTTGATGAGATATGTAGCTGTTAAGCATGCATAGGACCAAAATTGAGATGGTAATTTGGCTGTGTGCAAGAGAGTGATTGTGGTTTCCATAATGTGACGGTGTTTCCTCTCGACTATCCCATTCTGTTTATGGGTGTGGGGACACGAGAGGTGATGAGCAATACCTTTGTCAATAAGGAATTGTTACAGACGATTGCATGTGTATTCCCCCCCCCCATCAGTCTGCAGAGTTTTGACAGTTGCAGAATATTGTGTAACAATAAAGGAATGGAAGGCAACAAAAGTAGAGAACAAATTAGACTTGTTGATTAAGGGGAACAACCAACAATACCGTGTGCATTCATCAACAAAGATAGTATAATATCTATAACCATCCACTGAAATATACGGGGCAGGTCCCCATAAATCAATATGGATAGTGGCAAATGGAGAAGAAACTTTCCCTGCAAGACATGGATGACACATTGTAGAGGAAGAAGTTTTTGAAACAGGAATATGAGCTTTATTAAGCATGAGAGAGACTACAGAATTTGTGGGATGTCCTAACCTATGATGCCATAAATTAGACTAAACAAGTTGGCCAAGGAATGCCTGAGCTGGAGATGGCTGAGTAGGAGATGATGATGAATGAGCATGGATGGGATACAGACCATTACTGCACAAGCCTCTGTAAAGAATCCTCCTTGTGGCCGATGTATAGATAAGAGATTCTAAGTTAATTTTGGGACAAAGAGCACAGAATCTAGCTTGAGTGAGGACATAGATGAGTTAATAGTAGATTGACCAACATGAGATACTAGCAAACCTTCACCATTGGCAGTTTGAATTGTGTCAGTTGTTGGATATGGTGAGGCTAATGTCAGATTATTGAAGTATGCTGTCATATGATTCGTGGCACCAGAATCCGTGAGCCATAATTGAGAAGGTCCAGAGGAATGGGATGCCATAGGTGCAGGGGTGACCATGGTGTGCATGGCTTGCATAAGAGGCTGTGAGTCTGGACAATGAGCAGGAGAGAATGTGGGATGTGGTAAGGGGGTGCGATATGGAGATTGTTCCATAGCAGAGGATTGTATGGGATAGGACTGATGAGATGGATAAGTAGTAGTAGAAGGCATGCCAATATAATTTGGGCCTTTGCCATTATAAAAACAGAACCAGGTAGTGTGATTGATTCTGCCACATATATGACATTTGGATTTCTTATAGGAAGAAGCATCACAAAACGG
Source organism: Populus alba (assembly GCF_005239225.2). Lineage (NCBI taxonomy): Eukaryota > Viridiplantae > Streptophyta > Magnoliopsida > Malpighiales > Salicaceae > Populus > Populus alba. The sequence continues at coordinate 7,887,672 of NC_133296.1, read as the reverse complement.
GGCAGTATGTCCCTCAGAATTGCATACTGACAGATTGGCATCATAGATGCAGGGTGATTGTGAAATGGCTGATTTGGGGAAGAACCAAGAACTCCAGGATTAGGGGCCGATTGTGCATGTGTCATAGAAGAGAACACTGGTCTAGAGTGAATTTGTTTAGATCCCTGAATAAACCGACCTCTGCTAGTGTGTCTATTCCCACTATACGCCTTAAATCCTCTGTGAGCATTCTGAGATGAATTATGATTCAGAGAAAAACCTGTAGTTGCAGCCATTGCTGTCATTAAAGGAACATGAGCTGAGGCCTCTATAATTACTTTTTCTGCAAGCAACTGTGAACGAAAATCATGCAATGAGATTACACTCTCACGTCCCCTTATAACACATCTGAATGTGTTATACTCACTAGGTAAGCCATTGAGAGCCAGGATAACAATATCTTCATCAGAAAAGTATACACCAGCAGCTGAAAGATAGTCCCTAGCTTCTTTAATGCGATGAAGATATTGTGAGATTGAGTTTGCTCCTTTCTTGATTGTTTGAAGGTTAGATTCATATGAAAAATGCTAGTTCTAGACACAGTTGAAAACTGTTCTTTCAATCGATTCCACAGATATTTGGAGCTGGTGCTACAAATTGCACAAGACATAACAATAGGTGATAATGTAGCAGTAATCAGTTGCATGATGGCTCGGTCATGCATTTTCCAGATTATGAATTCATCATTTTGAGAAGTAGTGATTCCAGATTCGCATGAAGCTATGCTGAGTTGAGGTGGACAATGAATTGATCCATCAACATATCCCATAATGCCATTGCTTTCAAGCAGAAGTTGGAGCTGAAAGTTCCAATTGAGGTAGTTTGAATCATCTAGCTTGACATTAACAGACATAGGAATAGAAGGAATGAGAGCTGTGATTGGAGATTGCAAGAGTTGAAGTTGTGAAGCATTCACCATTGAAAGATTAGTAGATTACAAGTCAGAGATCAAAATGTGTAAAAGAAGAGATAGTGCGGAAGCAAGAATACCAAGGATCTTCAAGCGTGAGCTAACTGCTCTAATACCATGATAAGATGAAGGATTTAGCAGTATTTACAAAAAGGTTGATTTGATAGACGAGAGAAGAATGAAGAAATCTATATGTAATCTGCCTTTTACTTTTCTGTTTTTGATTGATTAATCCTTTCTACAGTTAGTTAGTATATATACATGCAGCTGTAACAACTTAACTACATGTAACTAACTTCTTTAACTAACTAACTGATTGATTCATTACTAACAGATTTATGCACTATTATACATATTATTCACTGTACTCTAACAACAAGAACAAAAAAGTGGTTATAGCTGTCCCATGTATATGCAAGTTGTCCGCGGAAATTTATACTTTTTGATTATGAAGTTACTGTCGGGTTTCTCAAAAACACGGTAGAAATAATAATTTTATTTTTTAAATAATAAATATATTTTATATGAATAAAATTAATAATAAATATCAGATTACACCTACGAACCAAAAAGGAGGGCTGAGAGATGGAAGCAGCCTCATGCATGGAGACGGGAGCGTGAGGGCGAGGGTCTTCTGAGAGATGGAAAATTATGCCATTTGATTGTGATGCTGCCAATGACATACCTAACAACGCGGTTTTGTAATCAATGCTGCAGACGGGGGAGAAAGATTCAGAGCGTCTTTTACAGTCTGAAAGAGAATTGTATTTTAAATGATTTTTATTAAAAAAATATATTAAAATAATATTTTTTTTTTATTTTTAAAAAATCATTGCAACAACCCTAATCAATCAGCATTAACAACCAGGAAATTACCTTGATCACACGCTGCTAAAGAAATCTCCAAGCTCCTATTCCTATATATGATACCCTTCATCTTTGATAATTATTGCTAATAATTTGCAAAAAGGATTTATATTCTTTCTCCGAAACAATATTGCCTCTACTATCCTTCAGTCCTCATTACTTTACTCTTCAGCTAACCTTTCTGAGAGCTGCAATTTGATCTTTAAAGTCGCCAGGTTGGTGGAATCCGAACAACTCAAACACCATATTGAGGTAACCTTTGCGATTGTTGCTTCTGATTGCATGAATGCATGTAGTTTTACAGCAATATTAACACTAAGAAGATTGCGAAACAAGATAATTGCTACATGGGATTTTATACTGTCATGTTTTAGCTAGTATATAACCCTTCTTTGCTTCTTTGAAACTACATTTAAATTGAAAAACAAATTGAAAAATACGTTTGGGTAGTTGAAATAAATTACCGTCCCCGATTGCTAACCTCTCTCCCTGATTGCTGCAATTTCATAGCTTGTGGAATCCAACCAACCCTTTGTTATATAGAGGTATAGAGGTATGGCTACGTACCTCTTCTTTGCTTCTTTCTTGTTTTAATTTCATGTCTTTACTCATAACAATAATTTGAAAGCTTTATGTTCAGGTATAGACATCTTTGATGAGTTTATTGATGAAAATTTTCTATTTAGCTCAAAAAATATCTTTGTGTTGAACCACGCAGTTAATAAAATTACTCGTCCTCGCGAAAGAGAAGTAAACTTAAAGTATTAGTTGAACCTCAATGAATGGATGATTTTCTTACCTTACTCTCTAATAGTAATTGCGTTGAAATTCCTACTCAGCACATTCATGTATATGTATTGTCTTTGATGATCACTTCACATGTATCCCTTACTAGTTAGATTTGCAAGATAGCAGATACCTCCTGCAATCGCTTCATTGCTAATAATTAATCGTGCCTTAATTTCTGCAGCTGCCATGACAGAGCTAGATTCTTCTCGATTTAGACCACAAGGGGCCTATGATGTCTTTTTGAGTTTTAGTGGAGAAGATACTCGCAAGACATTTACAGATCATCTATATACTGCCTTAGTCCAAGCAGGAATCCACACTTTTCGAGATGATGATGAACTTCCTAGAGGAGAAGAAATCTCTTATCATCTCCTCAAGGCAATTCGAGAATCAAAGATATCTATAGTGGTCTTCTCAAAAGGATATGCTTCTTCTAGATGGTGTCTTGAAGAACTTGTGGACATTCTGAAGTGTAAATATAGGAAAACTGGTCAAATTGCTCTTCCTATATTCTATGACATCGATCCTTCAGATGTGAGAAAACAGACCGGCAGTTTTGCAAAAGCATTTGTTATACATGAAGAACGTTCTAACGAGAAGGTGAAGGAGTGGAGAGAAGCTCTTGAAGAGGCAGGAAATCTATCTGGTTGGAATCTCAAAGATATGGCAAATGGGTATGCCTTTTCTCTATCCGATTCACTTCCACACATTTATATATGGAGTCATTATACATTATCTATTTTACAATGTGAAACAATAAAATACATTTTGAACATACTTCATTGTCTCGCTATTAATGACTAATGACTTGCTTTTGTCCATAAACAGGCATGAAGCAAAATTTAACCAAGAGATTATCAAGGATGTGCTAACTAAATTGGACCCCAAGTACTTACATGTTCCTAAGCACCTAGTAGGTATTGATCCGCTTGCTCACAATATTTTTCACTTTCTAAGTACTGCAACAGATGATGTACGCATTGTGGGCATACATGGGATGCCAGGAATAGGAAAGACGACTATAGCAAAAGTTGTATTTAATCAACTCTGCTATGACTGTGGATATGGATTCGAGGGAAGCTCATTTCTTTTGAATGTTAAAGAAAAATCAGAATCTAAGGATATGGTTCTTCTACAACAACAACTTCTTCATGATATTTTAAGACAAAATACTGAGAAGATCAATAATGTTGATAAAGGAAAGGTTCTGATTAAAGAACGACTCTGGCGTAAAAGAGTTCTTGTTGTTGTTGATGATGTATATCATCTAAACCAATTAAATGCTTTGATTGGAGAGCGAAGCTGGTTTGGTCCCGGAAGTAGGGTGATAATTACAACTAGAGATGAACGCTTACTTCTTGAAGCTGATCAAAGATACCAGGTTCAAGAATTGTACCCAGATGAGTCCCTTCAGCTATTCTGTCAGCATGCGTTTAGGGACACTAAGCCAGCAAAAGATTATGTTGAGCTTTCGAATGATGTAGTCGAATACTGTGGAGGACTTCCTTTAGCTCTTGAGGTTTTAGGTTCTTGTTTGTTTGGGAAAAACCAAGCTAGATGGGAATCTGTAATTGACAGATTGAGAAAATTTCCAAACTGTGAAATTCAGAAAAAACTTAGAACAAGTTTTGACACACTGGATGAACCTACACTAAAGAATACATTTCTTGATATTGCATGCTTCTTTATTGGTAGAAATAAAGAATACGTAGCAAAAGTGCTAGAAGGACGTTATGATTACAATCCAGAAGATGATTTCGGAACTCTCATTGAACGATCTTTGATTAAAGTTGATGATTCTGGAACAATAAGCATGCATGATCTATTACGAGGGATGGGAAGGGAGATCGTTAAGGAAGAGTCACCTGAAAATCCTGCACGAAGGAGCAGAATTTGGAGTCAAGAGGATGCGTGGATAGTACTCAAGATGCAGATGGTAAGAACTCAATGCATACAGAAAGGCACATTCATTTGTATCTTTATTGTCAAACTTATTACGAACAATCATATGAGAGTTCTATTGATTTTTTTTTCCTATTTTAGGGAACAGAAGTTGTCAAAGGCCTTACACTGGATGTGAGAAGATCAGAAGACAAATCGCTAAGCACTGGATCATTTACAAAAATGAAATTGTTAAAATTACTCCAAATCAATGGAGCAGAACTCACCGGATCTTTCGAGCGGCTTTCTAAAGTGTTGACGTGGATTTGCTGGCTTGAATGTCCTTTGGAATTTTTACCATCCAACTTTTCACTGGACTACGTAGTTATTATTGATATGCAGTATAGTAACATCAGAGAACTATGGAAAGAAAAAAAGGTGCGAAACATACAAAAATGCCTAAAATTTTGTCTAGAGAACTTTTGATGATTACTTATTAATGATTTTCCTCACTGCTCTCATAGATTCTCAACAATCTAAAGATCATTGATCTCAGTTATTCAAAGAACCTTGTTAAAACCCCAAACCTGCACAGTTCAAGTCTAGAGAAACTACTGCTTGAAGGTTGCTTAAATTTAGTTGAGGTAGATCAATCTATTGGACATTCAAAGTCTCTTGTGTGTTTGAATATTTCGGGGTGTTCACAAGTTAAGGAGCTGCCGGAGTGCATGGGTGATATTGAGTCCTTCACTGAGCTTCTAGCAGATGGAATCAACAACGAGCAATTTCTCTCTTCAGTTGGATATTTAAAGTTTGTGAGGAAGTTGTCATTGTGCGGATACTGGCAATGGAACTTACCATATCGGTCTTCACCAAATTCTTCTTGGATTTCAGCCTTTCGAATAACTCTAACTTCCACTATTTGGAGAGTATTGGGGAAGCTAAAACTTGTTAATTGTGGTTTCTTTGAACGGGCAACTAATTCTGTTGATTTTGGAGGTTTTTCCTCTCTCGAAGAGTTGGATCTATCAAGAAACGAGTTCTTCAGTCTGCCTTCTGGCATCGGCATCCTTTCTAAGCTGCGGTTTTTGACCATTCAGGAATGTGGAAATCTTGTATCAATCCTAGAGCTTCCCTCAAATTTAGAACATTTGGATGCATTTGGTTGCAAATCAATGCAATGGGTAAGACTACCAATCCAAGCAAAAAAATATCTACATCTGGATCTGTTTGGTTGTCCGGATTTAATAGAGATTGAAGGCATGGAAGGTCTAAGTAATCATGGCTGGTTTATTTTTTCTGTTATCAAGAACAAGTTATCAAATAATTATAAAAAAAGTCTTGTTGAGGTACTATTTTTGTCTCTCTTGCACACAAATAAGCACACAATTGGCACATACTATATATACATTAATTAATGTCTGATATATACAGGCACTGTGCTACGGTGGTTACGGATATCAAATTCTCTTCAATTGTTGTTATACGTTCAGCCACAGAGATAAGTTCAGTATGATTCCAAATTGGTTCAGCTACCGTGGAAAAGGAACTTCATTATCATTTCATGTACCTCCAGTTTTCCAAGGATTGGTCGTTGGGGTTGCCTGTCAATGCTTGATAGGTCTTTTTGGTGCCGCCAAATTGTGTATACAAAATAAAAGCAACGGTATTCAATTGTTTGAAGCATACGTATGCGATTCATTCGCTAGCAATTTGATGACATACATAAGTACAAGTGAGATGGAAATGGAAGAATACTGTGAAGATGAGGAATTGGAACTGTGCATGGAACTTGATATGGGAGAAGACACTAAAGTGTTTGAATGTGGGATCCATGTGATAGTTGAAAAGACAGATTCATTTGAAGGGTTAGAGTGGGATCATGAGTCTGAAGTTGGAAGAGATAGAGTTATATCTGCACCACCATATCTGTCTCAGTGTCCGTTGTACAATTTCATTGAGATTGCTGGCAAGCAAGGTCTAAGTAATTTATCAAAATATACCAAGGATGTTCTTGAGGTACCATGTCTGTCTCTCTTGCACACAAATAAACACACACACACACACACACACATTATATATATATTAATCGGTGTCTAAAATCTCAACATTCCTTGAATTCAATATTTATGCAGAGAATCTTCGATTTTCGCGAGTATTTTACTCTATCATTCCATAATGGTTCTGCTATGATTGGAGAAGGATGTTCATTATCATTTGATATACCTCCAGATTTCAAAGGCTTGGTCATTGTGGCTGGCTGTTCAGGTGGTGGGAATCAAGAATTCAAGGCTATTATAAAAAATAAAAGCGACGGTGTTCAATTGTTCGAAGCTACACATGCAAGACCCTATTTCCATAGTAGGTGGCTAAGAGTCGTAAGTAGACGTGAGATGGCAATGGAAAATTACCGTGGAAATGCTGGATTGGAACTACATGTGTTATTGAGGTCCGAAAACAGTGAAGTGGTACGATGTGGGATCCATGTGATAGAGACATTTCCATTTGGATGGAACAACTACGATCAAACTCTAGCGTTGGATCATGACATTTACAAGCAAGAGTCTTTTGAAGGTTCAGAGGGGGATCATGACATTGACTACTACGAGACTTCATTTGAAGGGTCAGGATCGTCGGATCATGAGATTGACAACCAAGAGTTCGAAGTTGAAAGCGATGGAACAATAACTTCACCACCATATCATCTGCTTCATCATCCCCGTCATGGTTCGATGAGGTTTTCTACAAGGCAGCAGTGGAAAGCTTTTTTAATTCAGGCGATCAGCCTATGGAAAATGAAAATCATGCAAAAATTCTCACCTGAATATCTCAATTCGTCGAAGGATTGGTTTAAGAAAACTCCCCATTTTATGCCCACTTAGCTATGATATTATCATATTGTTGGGTAAAATCAACCAAATCAAAGGTTGACTTATTTTTAATTTTGAAGTCTTGTTTCTTGTTAGATAGATAATGTCTTAAACAAGTTATGAAGTTTTTTATAGATAAATTATTATGTTGTAAATTTATTTAAAAAGACTATGATATTTAGGCATAAACATATTATGGATCAAATTTCATAATATTATTTATTATTATTGATTAAAGAATTTATTTAATATCTTTATAGAATAAAATATTTTAAAATTTAGTCTCATAATAGATAAATTTTTTATTTGTTATGAAGGGTTAAATAAGAGAATGTTTTCTTCTTCATTGTACTATTAATTAAAAAAAGAATTCATGGATCCAATTACTTGTCATGTATTAGAGAGCAAACACAAAGAGTAAGCACAAGGATATATATGAAGAAAGATAAAAATTGAAAATTTAGAATTATTATAAAATCAACAGTAGAATCATGATTTTACCTAATTTTAGTCTTGTAAATTTGGAATTATTGCACTGCCTTGTCAAAATTCAAAAGGGTCAAGATTTTTTTAACAAAAACAAAAAAAAACTAAAGAAAAAAAAAAGAAGCTTTCGGATCACATTACCAAATAAAATATACTAGTCACCAGCCGAAAATCCCTTAAAACCTATGAAAGAATCAACATAAATATGAACACAAAGAAAAAGAAAAATATAGTTTTTATCATGCTTGTTGCTACCCAATTTTTGACCCATGTTTTTGATATATTTTCAAAAAAATTCAAAAATAGAGAAAAACAAAGAAAATCCAAAAAAATATGTTTTTTAATATATTTTCATCATTTTAGCATTTTCAACGTCGTCTAAAAAAGAATTTAAATTTTTAAGGGTCTTTCGAACGCATTCGACTTTTCACGCGTCATTTTTAAAATCATTGATTTTCCTCATCGAGTCGACGTTGATATTGCTCGTTTTCAAAAAATACAAAAAAATTAAGAAAAAAATCAAATTTACAAAAAGAAAGAAATTGAGGGACCAATTTGAAAACCTAGCAATATTTCCACCTATAAATACTGGTTTTCTCAACACATTCAGGGGGGCAATTTTGAGAATTGAGGGGAGAGACAACCCAAAAACAAAACCCTAATTCTATCTCTTCTCCAAGCCACCGCTTGGCCAGCCCCCCTCCGACTCCCCTTGAATTTTTTTTCTCCTGAAGCCAAGCCGGCCGCCCCCCTCCCCTGCCTTGAATTTTTTTGATCCCCCACACAGACCCCTCTAACCGGAACAACCAAAGCCGCCTCACCATCTCCTCCCACTCTCCCTCGCCCTCTGCCAAACAAACCAGCCGCCACTCTCACTCTCCCTTTCCCCGGCCAAGACGCCTGATCTCCCTCATCCCTCTCTCGGTTGCAGCAAAAAAAAAAAAGGGACCAAACCAGCCTCATTTTCCTTACTTCTCCCCTCAGCCGCAACCTCTGACCATCTCTCGGTCACCCACACTCCCCTCTCTTTCAGACCAAACAAATCACCTTCTAATTTTCCTTCTCAGCCGCCAGCCCCCACCTGGATTTTTTTTTCTTTCTTCTTCCTCTTCCCCGGCTAGCTTGCTAACAACCACAACAGCCATCCACTTCCCTCTCTCGGCTGCACTCTGACCGGCCTCTCTCTCAGCCACCGAGAACGCCGCCTTCCAGCCCGCAGGCCACGGTCTCCCTCCTGAGCACAGACGCGGTGAAGCTTCGTTCATCGGCGCATATCGGCCTCCAGCAGCGCCGTCCACATCCGGCCACAGATCCACCATCAACTAGCCGCCGCCCAACTACCTGAAGCAGAGAAGAAGATGGCGAAGCCTCAAAAAAGATCCCAAAACTGAGAACAAACCGACCACCTGAAGAAGGAGAAAATGGCGAACCGAGAGAGAACATAAGGATTCGAACGGATCTGAAAAATAACCAAATAAAATCGACTGCTTGTGTTCTTTTCTTTGTTTGCAGGTGACGCTGGGTGTTACCACCAGCAGAGAAGAGAAGAGAAGGAGAAAACAGGGTAGATCCGCTCGTTTCCGGCATGTTCGGCGGCGCGTGAACCCACGCGCCGCCAGTGACGGTGGCGCGTGGGAGGACGCGCCGCTACTGTTCCTGCACACTGTTCCGGCTTGCAGAAGGGTCTCCCTGTAATTTCAGATTGTGTTGGGGCTAATTTTTGTAATTGTAAAAATTGTTTAGTGTATTTTTTTTTTGTTTAGTTGACTTTTTTATAATTTGTTTTGTTGATGTAACAAAAAAAGAAAAGAAAAAACAAAGAAAAGGAAAGAAAAGAAAAGAAGAAAAGAAAATATAGTGAAAGTTTATGTGTGTGTTTGTATGTTTTTATTTATTTATTTATGATAAAATTGCAAAGAATAAAGAAGAATTTAATATTTTGATTGGATCACGGTCAAGAATTATTAACTTATACGTAAGTTGTATTTCTAATATCCGATGAAAAGATAAAATTTTAAAACTTCTTTAACACGTCAAAATCACAAAGCAGCTTGCCTCAGGTAGGGTGCGTTATGGGTGCTAATACCTTCCCTAACCACAACCAATCCCTTACCCGTGAATCTCTGACAAGACCAGTACATTCGGTTTCCTAGTAGCCCGCAATCAATTACTAGGTGGCGACTCCAACGAACCAATTCAAGCAACAACAACAACGAGAAAAAAATCGCCAGCCGTTGCCGCAAGGATTTTCCGACGTGCGACAGAATGACGACTTCACTGGGGAAGGTACTGTTTCTGACATTATCTTTTTGTTAATATTTATTTCCATGTATTTTATAGAATTGTCTCATGCATCACCTGTATTTATTTTTGAAAGCACACACAAACTTCTAGGTTAAGTGGGGAACTAGCGATCTGCCCTAAGACTATTGGTCAGGGTTCAGATGCGTGAAACACCCAACTCATATCTGAGTGTCTGCTTGGTAATGGTGGGTATACGTGCCTTAACTATTCCTTGCAACGCCCCCATGCTGTCTTTACGAAGAACGTCACTGGGCAAATATGAGACCCTTTTGAGACCAGATAGAAAGCCTACCCATGTTCACATAATGAATAGAACCTGTCCTTAGGTTGTATGTGTTATCGTTATTTGCATCAGGGCAAACCCTTCTTGAAACATCTTGAACTCAAGACTTATGGGTGACACATTAGCCGTCACTCCGAAAATTTTCATTGTAGAGTTTGGGCAAAACTCACGATTCTTGTTCCATCATACAAGAGTTACGACCATATTGTCACCCCTCGAAGGGCGAGTTCGTCATATAGATTACATGTTCATACATTTGTCATGCATGCACCAGAATGAAAAGTAGGTCCCCTACGAGTCCACAACACCTGACTTTGAACGAAGAAAAGTACGAAAGATGAATAGTGTGCTTGCCGAAAAGTTCATTTTTAAGAAGAGTTGGAGTTTCTAAAGACATGTGTGACTCGCCTCTAGCTTACTCGAGTAGATACTGAAAAATAACTCTAGGAAAGTTCCTTCCAACCGACCTATCATCTTTGTTCAAAACCCAACAATGACTTTGCCCGAAGAAATTGGGGACAAACATGGTCAAGAGCCTCGACACAATCATGTATTTTTGTACAAGTTTTGGTGGGAAGGCTGACCGAAGGGGAATTGCACCACCGGTGCATAATGGAGCCTATTCTTGTTCTGAAAAAAAAAAAAAAAAAACCTTAGTTTGATCATGCCTGCAAAATTCTTGATTTTTGTTTCAACCTATTCCAGTTTTTGTTGGTAACTTGGCTCAAAATTCCACAACACTTTCCTTGTCAAATGAGCCTTTCTTGTTAATAAGATCATGTGTTTATAACATACCTTCAATTTTGTTGTTTTTTCATGCAAATAACATATTGAGCATAACCTTTAAGCATAAAACCATCACACCAAGAATCTTTGGGTTTGTTTTCCTTTCTTTCAAAACTATGCATGATCGCACATCAGGATTTTTGGGAATTCAAAGTCTAGTACAAAAACAGAAATCATGTTGATATTTGTCCAAAACAAACAAGTTCTGGAAATTCAGGTGATTCCTTAAAAAGGTAACCATACACCTAGAAAACCTAAAAAAAAAAAAAAACAAAACAAACCTATGAAGTGACTCCAAAAGCTGAGTTTTATTTGAATGAATAATGAGAAATCACATTGTATACTCGCATGAAAGCAAGGCTTACCGATCCTAAATGCATGAGTTTGAAATGAAGAAAGGATCATTTGCAGTCCCCTTTTGAGCCTTATGCTTTTCTTGAGATAAATAACCTTGGCTAGGATCACACCCTACACTGGGGGCAAGTGCGATGACATAGAGAAAGCCTCAATGATTGAAAATGCTCAAGCAATACTAGGGGGCATAAAAGAAAATTCTCAATCATCAAAGGTTCCCAAACAAAGCTTGGGGGCATGAAGAAAAATCCAAAGGATCCAAAAGTTTTGAGCATAAAAGCAAAAACAATATGATGATGATCAAAACAATATGAAGAAACACAAAAGCAAAGAGAAAGAGCCTAAGCCCAAACACTTGGGGCACGATAGATCGATTTTGAAAAGACATTCAAATGACAAAAGGTCAAGAAACAAGCACAAGTGATCTTTAGTTTTGAAATCCCTTAAACACTTTTTGAGCCTACAAATATCATTTTCTTCATAACCAAGAGCCCAAGCCTACATTACGTGCCTAATCAAGCCCTTTCTAATCAAAGGCAAACGATCTGGATCGGTAGGTAATCCTTTCTCATGTGAACCAAATCATTATTCATGCAAATAAAATGAATGCTTTCAAGACTGGATCTTTGAAACTCTCATATTAAATCTTGAACTATTTCGTCTAGCCGAATGTCACTTCATATTTTTCACCAAAAGCCAAAACAAAACGTTTTCATCACTTCTAATAACCTCTCCATAGGAATCACTTGAATTTCTTCAGAATGAGTGTGCTTTCAATCAATGTCAAAATAATTTCTGTGTCTGGAATAGCTTTGGAATTCCAAAAATTTTGCATGAAAACAGCTCCTTGTCAAACCTTCCTTCATATAGCCTCATCCCTAAACCTGAATTGAACACTTGGGGGCATGATCAAGCTAGAGGACAGTAAAATAACATCTGGTAGAGTTGGCTCCATGATTCCTATTCTAAGAAAATGTCAAGCAAAATTGGCAACCATTGAGATAAAGAGGCGGAGGACAAAGAAGTATGATGATATCAAGTCTTTCCTAGAGGTCAAGATCACAAGAGATGACTCAAGTAAGCAAGAGCAAAAAAGCGATCAAAGTTCACTGCCAACACTCCAACTTTTGAGGAAAGAAAGACACCATGAAGAAAGGGAGACCTATTTTTCTCAGGTAAGTATACATGCATATTGACCATCATGCATTGCTTTCATCATTAACAGATCGGGGTTACACCATATTCCGAGTGTGCCTTTGAGCCAGCACCATTCAGGTAGTGCGTTTTTTAACCCTACCTCATTTCGAGTGCGTCTTTAAGCCCTCATTTCTGTTTGAGTGCACCGTTGAGCCTTCACATCTCGGCTAGTACGTTTCCTAACCCTACCTCATTTCGAGCGCGCCTTTGAGCCCTCACTTCTTAGGTAGTGCGTTTTCTAACCCTACCTCCTTTCAAGTGCGCCTTTGAGCCATTGCCAACATTTTTCCGGGTAGGTCACCCATCACAACGCGACCAATTCTCCATGTTTTTTTTACTTGGGTAGGTCACCCATTACAATGAGACCATCCTTCCACTTGGGTAGGTCACCCATCACAATGAGACCATCATTTCTTTTCTAGGTAGGTCACCCATTAGAATGAGACCATTCTCCATCTTTTTTTTACCTGGGTAGGTCACCCATAATAATGAGGCCATTCTTCCCCTTTTCCACTTGGGTAGGTCACCCATCACAATGAGACCACCATTTTTTCTGGGTAGGTTACCCATTAGAATGAGATCATTCTCCATCTTTTTTTTACCTGGGTAGGTCACCCATAATAATGAGGCCATTCTCCCCCCTGGGTAGGTCACCCATAAGAATGAGACCACTCTTCCCCCTTTCCACTTGGGTAGGTCACCCATCACAATGAGACCATCATTTTTTTTCTGGGTAGGTCACCCATTAGAAGGAGACCATTCTCCATCTTTTTTTTTTTACCTGAGTAGGTCACCCATAATAATGATGCCATTCTTCTCCTTGGGTAGGTCACCCATTACAATGAGACCACTCTTTCCTTTTTCTTGGGTAGGTCACCCATTACAATGAGACCAACATTTTTCTGGGTAGGTCACCCATTACAACGCGACCAATTCTCCATTTTTTTTTTCTTCTGGGTAGGTCACCCATTACAACGCGGCCATTCTTCCACCTGGGTAGGTCACCCATTACAATGAGACCACTCTTTCCTTTTTCTTGGGTAGGTCACCCATTATAATGAGACCGCACTTCATATTCTTTCCATCTGGGTAGGTCACCCATCATAATGAGTTCGTTTTTCACATTCTTTCCACCTGGGTTGGTCACCCATTACAATGAGACCACTTTTTACACATTCTTTTGTTCCAGTTGAATGAGGTCGCCAGATGGGATATCATATAGCTTTGGTTAAAAGGAATCGCCAGATGGGATTTCAAGTTGACCGAGGTACCCACGATTTTTAGTTCCAGTTGAATGAGGTCGCCAGATGGGATCTCAGGTAGCTTTAGTTAAAGGGAATCGCTAGATGGGATTTCAGGTTAACCGAGTTACACATATTTTTTTTGTTTTTTGGTTTAATGAGGTCGCCAGATGGGATCTCATGTAGCTTTGGTTAAAGGGAATCTCCATATAGGATTTCAGGTAGACCGAGCTACAACATTCTTTGGTTTTGGTAAAGGAGGTCGCCAGATGGGATCTCAGGTTAACGTAAAATAAAAGAGAGAGACAGAAAGAAAGAAAGACAAGAAAAAGAAGAAAAAAAAAAGTAAGGTCTTTAAATGAGTGGATATTCAGCAAGTTAGGAAGATAAGAAGACAAGTTTTTCTTTACAAAGCTTACTATGCAAAACATTGAAGAGTTTTGCTTCGTAAGCATTGTAAAGAGGGGGCATCTGTTGCTACCCAATTTTTGACCCATGTTTTTGATATATTTTCATAAAAATTCAAAAATAGAGAAAAACAAAGAAAATCCAAAAAAATATGTTTTTTAATATATTTTCATCATTTTAGCATTTTCAACGTCGTCTAAAAAAGAATTTAAATTTTAAAGGGTCTTTCGAACGCGATCGACTTTTCACGCGTCATTTTTAAAATCATTGATTTTCCTCATCGAGTCGACGTTGATATTGCTCGTTTTCAAAAAATACAAAAAAATTGAAGAAAAAAATCAAATTTACAAAAAGAAAGAAATTGAGGGACCAATTTGAAAACCTAGCAATATTTCCACCTATAAATACTGGTTTCCTCAACACATTCAGGGGGCAATTTTGAGAATTGAGGGGAGAGACAACCCAAAAACAAAACCCTAATTCTATCTCTTCTCCAAGCCGCCGCTTGGCCAGCCCCCCTTTCCGCTCCCCTTGAATTTTTTTTCTCCTGAAGCCAAGCCGGCCACCCCCCTCCCCTACCTTGAATTTTTTTGATCCCCCACACAGACCCCTTTAACCGGAACAGCCACAGCCGCCTCACCATCTCCTCCCACTCTCCCTCGCCCTCTGCCAAACAAACCAGCCGCCACTCTCACTCTCCCTTTCCCCGGCCAAGACGCCTGATCTCCCTCATCCCTCTCTCGGTTGCAGCAAAAAAAAAAAAGGGACCAAACCAGCCTCATTTTCCTTACTTCTCCCCTCAGCCGCAACCTCTGACCATCTCTCGGTCACCCACACTCCCCTCTCTTTCAGACCAAACAAATCACCTTCTAATTTTCCTTCTCAGCCGCCAGCCCCCACCTGGATTTTTTTTCTTTCTTCTTCCTCTTCCCCGGCTAGTTTGCTAACAACCACAACAACCATCCACTTCCCTCTCTCGGCTGCACTCTGACCGGCCTCTCTCTCAGCCACCGAGAACGCCGCCTTCCAGCCCGCAGGCCACGGTCTCCCTCCTGAGCACAGACGCGGTGAAGCTTCGTTCATCGGCGCATATCGGCCTCCAGCAGCGCCGTCCACATCCGGCCACAGATCCACCATCAACCAGCCGCCGCCCAACTACCTGAAGCAGAGAAGAAGATGGCGAAGCCTCAAAAAAGATCCCAAAACCGAGAACAAACAGAGCACCTGAAGAAGGAGAAAATGGCGAACCGAGAGAGAACATAAGGATTCGAACGGATCTGAAAAATAACCAAATAAAATCGACTGCTTGTGTTCTTTTCTTTGTTTGCAGGTTACACTGGGTGTTACCACCAGCAGAGAAGAGAAGAGAAGGAGAAAACAGGGTAGATCCGCCCGTTTCTGGCATGTTCGGCGGCGCGTGAACCCACGAGCCGCCAGTGACGGTGGCGCATGGGAGGACGCGCCGCTACTGTTCCTGCACACTGTTCCGGCTTGCAGAAGGGTCTCCCTGTAATTTCAGATTGTGTTGGGGCTAATTTTTGTAATTGTAAAAATTGTTTAGTGTATTTTTTTTTGTTTAGTTGACTTTTTTATAATTTGTTTTGTTGATGCAACAAGAAAAGAAAAGAAAAGAAAAGAAAAGAAGAAAAGAAAATATAGTGAAAGTTTATGTGTGTGTTTGTATGTTTTTATTTATTTATTTATGATAAAATTGCAAAGAATAAAGAAGAATTTAATATTTTGATTGGATCACGGTCAAGAATTATTAACTTATACGTAAGTTGTATTTCTAATATCCGATGAAAAGACAAAATTTTAAAACTTCTTTAACACGTCAAAATCACAAAGCAGCTTGCTTCAGGTAGGGTGCGTTAGGGGTGCTAATACCTTCCCTAACCACAACCAATCCCTTACCCGTGAATCTCTGACAAGACCAGTACATTCGGTTTCCTAGTAGCCCGCAATCAATTACTAGGTGGCGACTCCAACGAACCAATTCAAGCAACAACAACAACGAGAAAAAAATCGCCAGCCGTTGCCTCGAGGATTTTCTGACGTGCGACAATGCTGAAACTTTTTTTTTTCAAGAAGGACTTGAATTGAAAGCTGAATTAGATACAAATCTTGAAAGATATAATTCAACTAATCAGATTTTATATTTATTTTTTTGGAAATTATTAATTTGAGTCTCACAAATTTTATAGCTATTAAAAATTTATATAATTATTAACTTCAATATGTATGGGATTAATTAGAATGTATACAAATTGAATAGACCATTCATGAAAATAAAATAAAAAACTAGAAAAAGAGAAATCACTTTCATGTTGTAAAACCTGAAGGAAGGATAATTGCACGCAAAATTGATTGGAATGAGATTGGGTTTTTGTTGTGAAACCAAAGACCCCACCTTTTGCCTATCTCTGTGTGTGTCTCTTCTTTTTAAGAAAACAAAATTCGAAACTTGTTGATGGTCTCCATACTATTTGTTAGTTGAGAAGGGAGGAGAAAACAGGAGAAAGTATCTAACTTCTCTCGCCCATTCAAAGGATCTCAAGGCTGAGCTTGCTCTCCTTCGCGTTGCTAAGGGCAGTGCTCCTAACAAGCTTTCTAAGATGTAAACACTCACAGTCCCCGCCCTCATCTTTTTTCCGCCTTTCTGTGTTTTTTTTCCCACTTAAATGGATTAATTGATCGATCTAGTTCTGTGTTAAGTTTAATGTGTTCTTCTTTAGGTCTTGACTTGTGGATTTAGGCAATGTTGGATTTGTTTGATTTATTGGACTTTATTAAGCTGGATTTGTTCTTAGTTGTTCGTTTAATATCGGATTTAAGCTGCATCAACGTGCTTTATTGATTTAGGTAGATTATGGTGTCATTTTAGGCCATTTGAACTGCTTTCTATAAAGAAAATGAAAATAAAAATCATTTGTTCTTAAAAAAAGTTGAAGTGATTTCAAGAATCTAGCTTGCAATTTTTTTGGGGGTGATGGATTTGCTTTTGAAATGCGATTTTGTGGGCTTGATGTAGGTAAAATCCAGATTAAAGATGAAGCAGCTGTTGTTTATTGGAGTTTGGTGTACATCAATGCTGTTCATTGTTTATAGTAGGGGTGTTCAAAAAAACCGACCAACCAATTAAACTGAAAAAACCGAGAAAAAATTAATTGAAAAAACCGAACCGATAAAAAAACCGAATAAACCGATTAAAAAATAAATAAAAAACCGACCGGTCCAGTTCGGTTCCGGTTTAAAAAAGCTTAAATCGATTGAATCGGACCAAACCCTTTCCCCCTTCTTTTTCCTTTAACCCTTCCAGCCGCCCCCTCCCTTTCCCTTTTTCTTTTCCCCTAACCCTTTGTCATAACCCAATTTTGGGTTATTCCCCAAATTTCACTTTTTTGAAAATAAAAAATTAAAAATAAAATAAAGGCCGGCAATGTGGAGAAAGCTGATAAAAAAGAACCGCAAGAATAGGCAAAAATCGAAGGTCAAATTAAATGCAAATTCGAAGGTCAAATTAAATGATTATTGGATGAATTTGCATAAAAATTAAGTCCAATGACATAATTAAATTTTTAATGGGCCATTTTGATTTAATCATGGGCCAAATTAAATTTTAATTATGTTTAAGAATTAATTTGGGTCCAATTGAAGGATTTAATTAAGTGCAAGGACTTAATTATACTTTAAATGGGTCAAATTAATTTGGGGGCTTAATTGGTGAAAAATTAAGTTTGAGAGCTTAATTTGGACTGAATTGAAAAGATTGAAATTTTAAGACCAAATTTAATTTTTACCAAGTCAATTGAACACAAAAAATTGAGGGACCAATTTGGAAACCCGAAAAAATGTTTTGCCTATAAATAGCAGTTTTTAACTCATTTTGTGGGGGGGGTATTTTGTAATTTGTAGGAGGGAACACAACAGGGAAAAACCCTAAAAAACTGAACTGATTTCCTCTCCTTCACGAAGGCCAGCCGCCCCCCAGTGTTTTTTTCATTTTTCCGGCCCGGAGCCACGCACGGCCTCCTCCACCCGGTTGGGATTTTTCTCTCCCAAAACAGCAGCTGCTCCCCACGAGTTCGCCTCTCTCCCTGCGACCCGTCTCCCTCTCAGCCAAGACAGCCCTTCCTTTTCGTTATTTTCATCTTCTTCTCCCTTAACCAGCTGCCCCTTTGGCTGCGTTTCTTTCAAACCAACAGCCCCCACAGACCGGTCTCCGGCTCCAAAACAAAGTCGCTGCTCATCACCATCTTCCCCTCACCTCTCTCTCGGTTGCAGCCAAAACAGAACGAATCGGAGCAACCACCACATCCACCCAGCGTCCTCTCTCCTTCTCCAACACACCGATCTTCCCCTCTCTCTCAGCCATCAACTTCTCTTCAATCGGCCATAAGACCGGACGCCAGCCCTCACTCCAGTCGCCCACCATTTGGGCAAACCAGCGGGGTCTCTACATCGGCGCCGCCTGAAGAAATAGCTCCACCGTAGCTTCAACAGACCCAGCTGCAACAGTGCCCGCAGGCCGGCCACCGAACGGAGTCCTGCACAGAAGCAAGCCGTCGTCTTCCTCCAGCGCTCCTTCCACAGCAGCGACGCCCCTCTGGTTCGGGTCCTTTTCCTTGCCGGCGATTTGAAACGGAGAAGAAGAGAGGAACCACGGACAGGGAACCAAAAAAAATTAAAAACAGATCTGCAAAACATAAGAAAATGAAAGACTAAAATCGACTGTGTTGTGTGATTTTTGTCTTGCAGGTACCGGTGTTCCTCACAGCCGGCAGGGAAGGGAAGAGAAAGAGAAAACGGCTCAGATCCGGCCATCTCCATTTGCTTTCGGCGGCGCGTGAGCCCACGCGCCGCCAGTAACGATGGCGCGTGGGAGGACACGCCACCAGTGTACAACGATCACAGAAGATGCCCAGAATTCCCCAGCACTGTTCCCGAAGCTATTTTGGAATTTTCAAATGTTGCTGTGTATATTTGGGCACTGTTGTGTTTTGATTTATTTGATTATTTTTTTTTTTCTTTGTTATGTTGTAAACATGTAATTGTGGACATGCAATTGTGGGTGAGTCAGCATAATAAAAGGAGATGTGTGTGTGTGTGTGTTTTATTATTATTATTTATTGAATTATAAAAATAAAATAAAA
The DNA here is from genome assembly GCF_005239225.2 of Populus alba. Taxonomy (NCBI): domain Eukaryota; kingdom Viridiplantae; phylum Streptophyta; class Magnoliopsida; order Malpighiales; family Salicaceae; genus Populus; species Populus alba. The sequence goes on along the minus strand of NC_133296.1, from coordinate 7,868,104 downwards.
AAGACAAAAAGAATTAATTGTTTAATTTGAACATGCACAAATTCTAAGGATGGATAAAATCATGTTGTATTTTCCATGAAAATGTAAGAACATGTTTCTACATATATTCTGGGAATTAATAACTGATGTATCGTAGCCTTAGAAGTGGGCTAAAATTCTATTTTAAAAATTACATCAAGCTCACGAAGCTTGAATGCGGTGCGTGCATTTTGTTTATGAATTTTTTATGATGAGACAGCAAAGAACAAAGAAGGATTTAATATTTTGATCGGATCAAAGGTGTAGAAGTACAAACTTGTACGGAAGTTGTATTTCTAAATTCCGATGAAAAGACAATTTTTAAAACTTCTTTAACACATCAAGTCCACGGAGCAGCTTATCTCAGGTAGGGTGTGTTAGGGGTGCTAACACCTTCCCTAACCATAATCAGTTCCTTACCCGCGAATCTCTGACCATGACCAGTCCACCAGGGTTTCCTAGTAACCTCAATTAAATACTAGGTGGCGACTCCTAGCGAACCAATTCAAGCAATACAACAACGAGACAAAATCGCCAGCCGATGCCGCGCGCGGGATTTTTTCGACGTGCGACACCCTTTATGATCTCAATCTTCAAGGCTTCAAGGGAACATGAATCATCTCAAAAGGTCAAATCTGAACTTCTGGTTCAGGTAATGGTGCAAACAATAGTCTCAATTGTGAAGATGGCCATCAAAAAATAGTGATGATTTTGGCAGCTGCAAACTTTTCTTGGGACATAGATGAGGCACTAAGATTGTTTCATTGTCTTCTTGTAAATATTTTTGAGATTTTTTTGCTTTATGGAAGTCTTAGATTCATCCTAAATGGCAATCTATCCAAGATGTAGTACACCATCTCGTTCCTCCATTGGCACAAAGCCCAGATTAAGGTATACAACGACAGCAACAAAAATGCTTCGGTTTTTTTGGTTTTGGATGCTAAAAACCGACCCGAACCGAACAAAACCGGTTCGGTTTGAACCGGTTCTCGGTTCGGTTCGGGTTATATTAATAAGGACTATTATTTTTCAGTTTGGTTGAATTTTTGAGTTAAAACCGGACCGAACTGGACCGTGAACACCCCTAGTTTATAGAACGACAATATATTAACACACTGAGGTATGGTTTGGAATTTCGATAACTTCTTGGGTCATTTGTTGCTCCACCTACAGCTTTTCTGTTATTGAATTTACCATTAGATACAAATTAAACTGCTTTTTTTTTTTTTTACATTGAAAATAGGTTCAGCTCTAGCTTTCTGTGTTTTAATGGTGCTACTTCTGTTTCAAAAACTTGTTGGCTAGTTTTTCTCCACTACTGTCAGATGGAAGAAGAATTGTATCCCCTTGACATAAAGGTAATTTCAGAACCATCATTTAAAATCCCAAAAGTACTGTTATTGTTCAATGTGTTCATCGTTATCTGAAGATGATTCCGAAGAATACTCACTGCAGGTAGCAAAAGAATACCCAAGAGAAGTAACTCAACAAATTTGAAACATATTGTACTGGTGATTGTTTGCCTTGATTCAAAACATTTACAGAGTCCATCATCCTTATCCTAATAGCATGAAACATCTCTAATTTGATCAAACAGCAATTTTATCAAATGATTAAGATTGCTGTGAAACATTAAGCAATTCTGTATTCAATCCTTTCTTAATAATACTGCAGCATCAATAACATTGCTGTTTTAAAATTCTCTTCTACTTTCTTTTCTTACATAATACTCAAACACGTAAACACCTTCAAGTTTGATAGAACTGGTGATCACATTCATGTCTGAATTCTTAGGACAACCAGACATGACATAGTCTTTTAATATCACCTGCTTCTTAGCTACTTCTTCATCACCACGCAGTGCATTTATGCGCCCATTTCTTTGTCTCAACAATTACAGAGTGTTAAGATGCAGATTTTCACAGGAATACACTAGAAAACTAAGCAGAGATAAAGGAAGCAGAGAGAATGTCTGATAGGTGAAGGAAGAAGAAGAATGTGTTCACTATAATTCATTACTCTGTTTTACACTGTTACAGATCTTTTTATATCAAGCTATAGATGTGAACAAGCTTCTCACCTCAATACTAACAAACTTTCTTAACTGTCTAACAATATTAACAGAACTTTAACTGCTTAACAGAATTTTAACTGCTTGATTCTCTAATCTCTTGACATGTGGCACAATCAGGTCTTTTAATATCTTTACACAGAGGAAACTCAGAACGGGAAAATATAGAAAGAGCAATATCAGTCTGGAAATGTTTGCATATATGTGAGATATCCAGATGCCAAGGGTGATCTCCATTCTCAAAGCATGATATTAGAAGTATATGTTTGAATGTTACCTGCTGGCTATTAGCTAGCATCTTGGCAAATGAAAAGAGGGGTTCGAGTAGGAAAATGAAACAATGCCCTTTAGAGGAGTGGATATTACGTATAAATGAATGAGGAAAATTTAGATAATTGCACAAAGAATTAATAAATATAAAAAGAAGAGAAAAACAAAAGGAAAGAAAAGAGAGAATCTGAAATTAGAGAGAGAGAGAGAGAGCCGGTAGTGGAAAGGAGAAGAAGAAAGAGAGTGAAAGATAAAGGAAGGAGAAGATAAGTTTGAAGAAATGAGTTATTAAGGTAAGATTTATGTTTTGATAAGTATAATTGTTGTAATTAGCTTTGGTTTTAGACTTGATGAGATTTAGGGTTTTGGAGTTTTGTGTTTTTGGAGTTTAATAGATGAATTGATTATAGTATGCTGGGTTAATTGAATTGTTATGGGTTTTTGAGGTTTAGGTTAGAAAAATTAAGATCTGCCATTTTCAAGGAGACTAATGGATTGAGATTCTAGAATCCCGATCCATTAGTCTCAACAATTGCAGAGGAACTGTAGAATGGGGAAATACAGATATAGCGTTAGTCTGGGGCGCCAGTTTCTCTGTCTCAACAATTACAGAGCGTCACTGCATCAAGCATCTTTCGAAATCATTACGTCGTCAGGAATGTACCTAATATATATGTTACGATTCAGGATGGCAGAATAATGGTGGGAAACAGCAACAAGAAGAAGGCTGCTGTGGGAAGGCAAACGTCAGGGACACGCAACCTGCTATTAGTTGTAGAATTCTATTAGTTAGTTAGAGTTAGTTGGTGTAATCTGTTAGTAGTTAATATTGATCACTATAAAAGCGCAGTGTATGGATCACATTGGATATGAATAGATTGCAGTCCAATTTCGATCTCATTTCTCTCTTCTCTTGACTTCTCTATGCTAATATCATTTCTCTCTTCTCTTGACTCTTCTCTGCTAATATCATTCTGCTTCTTAGCCTCATCTTTTTCTTGATTTGTTAAGTGATCTTAACAATATACCAGCCAGACAACAAATCAACCCTTGTAATACCAAGGGGTGACAGGACATTTTCATGTACAAGTTCATCAACTTTTGAAGAGGCTGTTGCCTCTGGTTTCCAGTGCTAGCCAGGGACCCAAAAGACAGAATCTCGAGCCGTTTATGCACCGTCTTCTGCAGCCTGTGAACATTCTTTGGGATTCAACTATGTTTATGGAAGATGCTGTATAAAATATTTAATTCATTTTTTATTTTTATTTTTAATTTGTCAATGTCATGAGTAGCCAAGGTTAATCAACTAATAAAATTCAACGTCTCAGGATTCACAAAGTTAGGGCAATGCCAACAAAAGAGTAGCAGTTTGGCTTTTGCTGGGAACAAAGCACTAAAATCAGCTTAAATAATCACTGCAGACAGTTTATATTGTTTATGCAGAAGTTTTTCAAGCAATCCAACCTCTAGCAAGGCGAAAGAATTCGAATATGAAGGTTCAGATCTTAGCTAGAAAGTTGATAACTCCATCATCTCCAACTCCACTCAACCTTCAGAAATTGAAAATATCTTGTTTAGATCAGAATTTTCCTTCAAATTATTACACATCGTGCATTTTCTACTACCCAGCCAGTGGTGAAGAAGACTGTGTTAATACTGCAGAAAAAAGCAAGCAGTTGCAAAAATCCTTATCAGAAATCTTGACCCTTTATTACCCACTTGGAGGAAGATACGTGAAAGGAAGTGTCTTCATTGATTGTAACGACAATGGGGCAGAATATTTGGAAGCCAAAGCAAGTGGTTGCCTCTCTGAATTTCTCAAGGAAGGAGAGCTTGTAACCGAGCTGAGGAATCATTTAGCTCCACCATTATTTCAACCAGAAGAAGGCCCTTTGCTTATAGTTCAGTTCAACATGTTTGAATGTGGTGGACTTGCCATTGGTATATCTGTGACACAAAGATAGTTTGATGGAATTCACTTTGTTTACATTTGTTGATGCTTGGGCTACCGCGTGCAGAATAGGAATCGACAAAGTTCACTCCCCAAGTTTCCAATTGTCTTCCTTCTGCCCACCAAAAGATATGTCTTCCATCAAGACTTTTTCTCCGAGGAGCAAAAGAGATAACACGATTGTCGAGAAAAGGATCGTGTTTAATGGCGCAGATCTATCAAGTCTGAAAGCAGCTGCTCATGTCAACGTTAATAATTCAGGATCGCTGAAATACGAACCATCACGAGTGCAAGTGGTGACAGCTTTCATATGGAGGGCTCTCATCAAGGCCTCTCAAGCCAGACATGGATGCTTACGTCCTTCTTATCTAACACACATAGTAGACATGAGAAGGAGGACAGCGCTACCGATTCCAGGGAATATGTGTGGAAATTTTGGAACCATGTCAATTGCACAATTCATTCCAGGTGATGACAGCACAGTGCAGCTTCATGATGTGGTAAATCGGATCCATGAAGAAATGAGTAGCACTTTCTCAGAATGTGCTAAAGTTTCGAATGGTGATGACATAATTTCAATAGTGACAAATAGGATGCTTAAGATGAAAGAAATATTTGAAACAACTGAAATATTAGGAAGAACTGCACCAAGCATTTTGCCTCCAACATTCTCAAAGTTTATGTCAATACGTTGAGGGAAACACCTGCAGACAAACCAGAGGATTCAGACGCGGCATCCTTTAACAGAAAGATTAGCTTCTTTATTATGTTATTATTTTTTGGACCTTCCACATATATTACTTCTGTTTTTTTTTTAGAAAAGAGTAAATGTATAGAAGGGAAAAAATTATATAAAATTACAAAAACATACCCTAGAAGTATAAAGGGCATGTTACGTAGGTCAAACTAGCCAAAGGCAACCGGAAAGAGAAGCAAAAGTTATCAGAGAATTAAAAGTGAAAATAACAGACTGTGAAGACAAATAGCTGGTTGACCAGTTTCTCGAAAAGCTAGAAGCGATCAATCGGTTGTTTATACAAAAATCTAATTTGGGAGTTTCACGGAGAGGTTACATCAGAGCCTTAGAAATAATATTTAACTCATAATCAAATTATTATTACAAAACAAAGTCTTCCTATTCATCTTTTCCGCTGAATCTCTAACCATTTCCGTTTATCTGTACTCACTCTATGGCTTTTTGTCCACATCAGCCCAAACACTATCTTGTCAATGGTGGTGGTTTCCTCCACGCCTCAGTGGTTCGTTATGGCGGCGAGGGACACGAAAAAGAATTGAAAACCTGGTTATGGAAGTCTTGGGCATTGCAATGTGCCTTGTGGTGTGAGTTGTCTGTCTGGGTGGCATTCTGTATTTCCTTCGCAGGTGATCTCCTCTGTTTCGAAAGGAAGAAGACAAAAAAGAGGCTGTTTGGCGCTGCGGTCCAAACAGCTTTTTGTAAAATTTCAAAAGTTTTTTTTTTTTTTTTTTTGCTAAAATTGAGTGCGGTTTGTATTTTCCGGATCGTTTTGATGTGCTGATATCAAAAATGATTTTTAAAAAATGAAAAAACATTATTGGCATGCTTTTCGGCACGAAAAGCTATTTGAAAAGCAACAGCTACCACACTCCCAAACACCCTCAAGAATGAAACAAAACGGCGTCGTTTCTGCCTTGGGTGGCTCTTTTGCAATTTAGTCATTTTACGTTTCGAGATCTTCTAATCAGACCCAAGGAACATTATAATCAGACCCCTGGATTTCGGTGTCGTTTACAAAAAAGTACTTGGCTTCCAGTTTAATCAATTTAATCCTTAATTAATTCCAAACTTGGATATTTCTTCACTTAAGCTCCTGATTTCATTAATTAAACTGATTTAATTTTAATTAAGTCCTTAAATCTATCAATTAAACCCCTGATATTATTAATTTAAACAAATTTAAAGTTTAATTAAATCCCTAAACTTATCTATTATTTTTATTTCTAGCAAAATTGAACCCTAAATTTAAAATCTTTGTTAATTTTTAAAAAACTTTTCATCTTTTCATTTGTTCTGTATGATTCAAATCTTAATTTTTCTTAATTTATTTCATTTAATTTTCTTTTCATTTTATATATATAAAAAATTAAGTTATGACACATGCTCCACATCTTATGGCCATTGGCTTCATTGACATTGATTGAATTAGTAATATCAATTATCAACAGTCTTATTGGTGCCAAGTTTCTTATGGGCTAAGCGTGCGAGCCTTATAGCATAGGTCTATCTGCTTTTGATATTTCTTGTCCATCCTATTCTTTCATTTTTATATATATATATATATATATATATATTGGATCTTAAAATAAAAACTACTTTAAATAAAATATTACAATGATATTTCATAAATCATTAAATTATATCATTATTTTAAAATAAAATTATAAATTTTTATGGTTATATTTGCAGTATTTTTATAATTATGTACAAAACTCACATGCACAATATTTTATAAAATGGACATTAATATATAATGAGAATAATATATATATATATATATATATATATATATATTATTTTTGTATTGTGAATTTTTATATTTTTTCTCAAATTAATTATTCTTTATTGTTTTCATAAAGTCTCATAAAAATAATGGGATGTTATTTTTTTTTTGTTTTTGAAAATTAGTTCACAAATCATGATAAGTTCTTATATAAAAAACCAAGCTTCTATTACAAAATACATTTTCATCAAAATAAAAATAAAATAAATGAATAAAAAGGGAATATTGACATCAATATATGAATAAAAATAAATAATAGGGTGCAAAATGGCTATGACAATCATGTTTTAGCAAAAACAATTGCCAGAAACAATCATGTCATGTTATTGATTAAAAACAAATCCAGGAGAATAGTTTAAGAAAAGCACCAATTTCAAAAACTATTGCTTGTGTGGAAATCACTAAATTAAATTGAATTAGAAATTTTTAATAATATCTCATATTTAAAATATTTTTAGTGTTAAGAATTGAATTTTAAATAGGATTCAATCCCTAAAAATTATACAAAGTAAATTAGATATTAACCCCTCTGATTTACAATTCCAAATAGAATAAAATTAATGTTAAAACTATTTTTTAATTCATGCTGAAATATTCATAATGCAAATTGAAAGGATTGTAAGAAAAAAAAAACCATGGATGTGAATATAATCTTAATTTTTTATATTTTTTTATTATTATGTTATTGTTGGGTTTCTCAAAAACATGGTAGAACGAATAATATTAATTTTTTAAATAATAAATATATTTTATATGAATAAAATTAATAACAACTTTTAAATAATGTTAAAGATAAAAATATTTTTTTAAATAATAAATATATTTTATATGAATAAAAATTAATAACAAGTTCAGATTAGACCCGGAAACAAAAAAGCAGGGCTGAGAGGTGGAATTCAGCAGGCAAAATAAATGGAGATGGAGAGTAAGGGCGAGGGTCTTCGACTCTTCTAAGTTTCCCGTGTGGAAAATTATGCCATTTGAGATTGTGATGCACAGATTCAACTAATCCTTGTCAAGCTATCATTTTTAAGATTCAACTAATCCGTGTGGAAAATTATGCCAATTGATTGTCCAAGAACGAGGTTTTGTAATCAATGGTGCTAGATTGATGCTTAGACGTGTAGCCCTCGCCATAAACTGTTGTGGATTGCGACAATCTTTTCCACTAAAAATTCAATATGGTCTTTCAAGTTTTGGTTTTTGACATTTTTTTCATAAAATTCATTTTAAAAATAATATTTATAAACTTATTCGGTTGTGCTGTAATTTTTAAATAATATTATAATTTTTTTAGTAATGTTAATTATAATTTTATGGCTAATTATATATGAACCTAATATTCAAGATTTTTTTAAAAACAATACTCATGAATATTCAATGAAAATAAATATTTATTTTATTAATTTATTAATTTAAAACTAACAAATAATTTTTTGTGACTTTCTTAGCATAACATGATGAGTTTTTGTTTTAAAATTTAAAATGTTTTACTAATATTTATTTTAATTAATGTAAAATTAAATTAAAAACTATTTTTATTCTAAGGTAGAAACAAAACAACAATTTCCTTTTATTTTTCGAGAAGCATATCCTTGTAACAAAAACTTCATGCACTTGCTTTTAACCATAGTTTTTTAAATCGACGGGGAGTTGATCCCAAAGCTCTAGATTTTAGATTAGTTGGGATTAATCTTGATCACACGCTGCTAAAGAAATTTAGTCCTCCAGTCTATGTCAGAGGCGCGCTAAAGCAACAACTATAATCAGTCAGCAACAACCGGGAAATTACCTTGATCACACGCTGCTAAAGAAATTTCCAAGCTCCTATTCCTATATATGATACCCGAAACAATATTGCCTTCACTCCTCGTTTCTTTACTCTTCAGCTAACCTTTCTGATTGCTGCAATTTGATCTTTAAAGTCACCAGGTTCGTGGAATCCGTACAGCTCAAACACCATAGAATTGAGGTAACCTTTGCGATTGTTGCTACTGATTGCATGCATGCGTGTAGTTGCTACTGATTGTTTTGAAAACATGGGATTTTATGCTGCCATGTTTTTTGCTTGTAACTCTTCTTTGCTTCTTTGAAACTACAAGTAAATTCGCGAACTGACTCGGAAATTAATAACCGTTTTTGTTCAATTCACTATTTAACGTTCAATTCCTTGTCATTTACAAAGGAATTTCCCTTGTTTTAGTCTTTACAGTAATATTAATTGTTGCATGACAGCAACAGTAACACTAAGAAGATTGCCAGGAAAAATAATTGTTGCATTGGCTCTTGGAAACTATGTCTTCATGTTCTTGCTGGTAACTCTTCTTTGCTTCTTGGAAACTATAACAAAAATTGATAACCGTGTTTGGGTAGTTGAAATAAAGTATCGTCCCAGGAATAGGCTTTCAGTTCTGAGACGTCAAACAAAGGCAGCTAGCTGGAAGCAGTATTGATTAATCAGCTAACCTCTCTCCCAGATTGCTGCAATTTCATAGCTTGTGTGGAATCCAACCAACCCTTTGTTATATAGAGGTATAGCTCTACCTCTTCTTTGCTTCTTTCTTGTTTTAATTTCATGTCTTTACTCGTAACAATAATTTGAAAGCTTTATGTTCAGATAGACATCATTGATGAGTTTATTGAGTTAATTCCTTGCATGTCTTCTAGAACAAGATCATTTCATTTTAGAATGCCGAAAGAAAAACGCAAACAATCCAAAGATGAAGAAAATGATTCATCCTCGCGAAAGAGAAGAAAAGCTGACCTCAGTAAGCTTTTTAAATGCTATTGTTTTATGCTCTCTGGTTGTTAAGCTTGAAGTATTAGGTGAAACTCAATGACTGAATGATTTTCTTACCTTACTCTCTAATAGTAATTACGTTGAAATTCCTACTCAGCACATCCATATGTATTGTCTTTGATGATCACTTCACATGTATCCCTTACTAGTTATAATTGCAAGATAGCAGATACCTCCTGCAATCGCTTCATTGTTAATTAATTAATCGTGCCTTAATTTCTGCAGCTACCATGACAGAGCCAGATTCTTCTCGATCTAGACCACAAGGGGCCTATGATGTCTTTTTGAGTTTTAGAGGAGAAGATACTCGCAAGACATTTACAGATCATCTATATACTGCCTTAGTCCAAGCAGGAATCCACACTTTTCGAGATGATGATGAACTTCCTAGAGGAGAAGAAATCTCCCAACATCTCCTCGAGGCAATTCGAGAATCAAAGATATTTATAGTGGTCTTCTCAAAAGGATATGCTTCTTCAAGATGGTGTCTAGATGAACTAGTGGAGATTTTTAAGTGCAAATATAGGAAAACTGGTCAGATTGCTCTTCCTATATTCTATGACATTGATCCTTCAGATGTGAGAAAACAGACTGGCAGTTTTGCAGAAGCATTTGTGAAACATGAAGAACGTTCTAAAGAGAAGGTGAAGGAGTGGAGAGAAGCTCTTGAAGAGGCAGGAAATCTATCCGGATGGAATCTCAAAGATATGGCAAATGGGTATGCCTTTTCTCTATAAGATTCACGTCCACACATTCATGGAGTCATTATACATTATATTTTTTACAATGTGAAACAATAAAATACTTTTTGAACATGTTTAATATTGGGGAATCTGACCAGTGATGTATTGATAGTTGCCCATTAGATTCTAAGCACACTGACACAATATTTAATGTAGTTTGACAAATTGCCTACATCCATGAGAGAGGTCCATATTATTAGAGATAGAGAAATGATACCAAACAAATACGAGGAGGAAAATCACTCCACTCCCAGCTCACATTACTGCCCTTGCAGCTCTTCTCTTTTTCTCTCTTATTCTCTTTACATACTCTCACAACTCTCTATCATTTTGCTCTCAAATAATGCCTCTATTTATAGGCATCAATGGTAAAATAATAGGCCATCAATTATGGCACAAATGGTGGCAGCACATGGTTTGTACCCTGTTTGTCAATGGTTGGTACAACTTTCATTGTAACCTTTCGATAATAGTATCCTTATTTCTTAGAGTAGATACACATGTTGTTGCCCATTAATAGCAATATCCCAACACTTAATTCTCTCACTATTAACTTGCTTTTGTCTATGAACAGGCATGAAGCAAAATTTATCCAATATATTATCAAGGAAGTGTGGAACAAATTGTATCCCAAGGACATGAATGTTGGTACTCACCCAGTAGGTATTGATCCCCTTGTCAACGAAATCAGAGACTTCGTAAGTAATGCAACAGAGAAGGTTTGCATTGTGGGCATACATGGGATGCCAGGAATAGGAAAGACGACTATAGCAAAAGAAGTATTTAGTAAACTCTGCCATGAATTCGAGGGGAGCTCTTTTCTTTTGAATGTTAAAGAAAAATCAGAATCTAAGGATATGGTTCTTTTGCAACAACAACTACTTCATGATATTTTAAGACAAAATGCTGAGAGGATCAATAATGTTGATAGAGGAAAGGTTCTGATTAAAGAACGACTTCGGCACAAAAGAGTTCTTATTGTTTTTGACGATGTGGATCATCCAGACCGACTATTTGATTTGATGGGAGAGCCAAGTTGGTTAGGCCCTGGAAGTAGGGTAATAATTACAACTACAGATGAAAGCTTACTTCTTGAAGCTGATCAAAGATACCAGGTTCAACATTTGAACCGAGGTGAGTCCCTTCAGCTTTTCTGTAGGCATGCATTTAGGGACACCAAACCAGCAAAAGATTATGTTGAGCTTTCGAATGACGTAGTTGAATACTGTGGAGGACTTCCTTTAGCTCTTAAGGTTTTAGGTTCTTGTTTGTATGGGAAAAACCAAGCTAGATGGGAATCTGTAATTGACAGATTGAGAAATTTTCCAAACAGTGAAATTCAGAAAAAACTTAGAATAAGTTTTGACACACTGGATGAATCTACACTAAAGAATACATTTCTTGATATTGCATGCTTCTTTATTGGTAGAAAGAAAGAATACGTAGCAAAAGTGCTAGAAGGACGTTATGATTACAATCCAGAAGATGATTTCGGAACTCTCATTGAACGGTCTCTGATTAAAGTTGATGATTCTGGAACGATAGGCATGCATGATCTATTACGAGGGATGGGAAGGGAGATCGTTAAGGAAGAGTCACCTGAAAATCCTGCACGAAGGAGTAGAATTTGGAGTCAAGAGGATGCGTGGATAGTACTCAAGATGCAGATGGTAAGAACTCAATGCATATAGAAAAGCACATTCATTAATTTGTATCTTTATTGTCAAACTTATTACAAAAAAACAGATGAAAGTTCTATTGATTTTTTTTTTCTTTTTAAGGGAACAGAAGTTGTAAAGGGCCTTACACTAGATGTGAGAAGATCAGAAGACAAATCACTAAGCACAGGATCATTTACAAAAATGAAATTGTTAAAATTACTCCAAATCAGTGGAGCAGAACTCACCGGATCTTTTTGTTGAAATTTGATGATCTGAACAGTAACTGTTTATAACAGTTACTGTTTGGATTAAATTCTGGAAAATGCGAAATTTGAAGAAATTGAAGACTTGCAATAATGAGCAGAATTGATGAATTGTATTTTCTTAATATTATTCAAAATGGAAATGCCTAATATATAGGCTTACAAAACATGAATTATAATCAAAATTAAACTCTCAACTACACTGAGAGATTTATTGAAATGAAATTACGAAAAAATAGCACACAATCTGCTATTTGAATTCAAATTTGAAAAACACAAAAACAGGACATTATCTTGACTTCAATCTTCCTTCAAGGCAGCATCTCACACGTGTTCCAACACTCCTCCTTGAGACTTGCCTTGAACATTCCTAGCTTCATCCTAAGCATCTCCAGCCTTGATCTTGGAAGTCCTTTAGTCATTAAATCTGCCAATTGGACTTCAGTTGGACAGTGAAGAATTTTGATGAACAAATTCTTCTCAGCTTCCCTCAATGCATGAAACTTGACATTAATGTGCTTTGTTCTCCCATGCTGGACTGGATTTTGTGCAATTGCTATTGCTGACTTGTTGTCACAATAAAGCTCGGTTGGTGAGCTTTGCTTATGACCCAAATCTGCCAAAACTTTGCTCAACCATATAGCCTGATTTGCAGCAGCTGCCATGGAGATGTACTCAGCCTCTGCTGTCGATTGAGCAACCACATCTTGCTTCCTTGCATTCCAGCAAATTGCACCTGAACCAATGCTAAAAACATAACCAGAAGTACTCTTCATATCATCAACACTTCCAGCCCAATCACTATCTGCATAGCCAATCAAGCATACTCCTCCTGTTTTTGAGTACCTTAGGCCTAAGTCAGCTGTGCCTTTGATGTATTTCAGTACTCTTTTAGCCACTCCCATGTGAACACTACTAGGTGAACTCATGAATCTTGACAGCAAACCAGCAGGGAACATCAAGTCTGGTCTAGTTGCTGTCAAGTATAGCAAACTGCCCACCAAGCTTCTAAAAACAGAAGGATCTTCTAGCTTCTCACCATCATTCTTCGAAATTCTTTCATTTTGTGCCAAAGGTGTAGCTACTTCTTTGCATGATTCCAGTTTGAACCTTTTAAGCACATCAATAGCATACTTCTTTTGTGACAAAAAAATCCCTAAGTTGTCTTGTTGTATCTCCATTCCAAGAAAATAATTCATCATCCCCAAGTCACTCATTTCAAATACATCCTCCATTTCCTTTTTGAACTTTGCCAGCAATGAAGTATTGCTTCCAGTCACCAACATGTCATCTACATAAAGTGAAATTACTAACTGCACTTCATCTCCTTCTTTCTTTAAGTACAATGTAGCTTCATTTTCACTCCTTCTAAACCCAATTGGATTAAATAGGAATCAATCCTACTATACCAAGCCCTTGGGGCTTGTTTCAAGCCATAAAGAGCTTTGTGTAGCTTGTACACCTTATGCTCATGGCCTGCCACTTTGAATCCTTCGGGTTGCTGCACATATATGTCTTCAACTAATATACCATTTAAAAAAGCTGATTTAACATCTAAATGGTATACCTTCCATCCAAGTTGACCAGCAATTGCAAGAAGGAGCCGAATTGTATCATGTCTAGCAACTGGGGCAAATGTGTCCCCATAATCAACCCCAGCCACTTGTGCAAATCCTTTGACCACCAATCTAGCTTTGTGTTTAAATACAGAACCATCAGGATTGAATTTAGTCCTGAATACCCACTTAACACCAATTTCTTTCTTGTTGTGAGGCAGCACTGTCAAGCTCCAGGTTTGATTCCTTTCAATGGAATCAATTTCTGATTTCATGGCTTCTATCCAAGCTGCATCCTTTGCTGCTTCAGCATAGCTTGTTGGCTCGGCATGCACCAAGTTACACCTCTCATATATCTCAGCTAGGGGCCTAACTTTAAGAACATCTGCATCTGAAGTTCCATCAACATCAAACTCAGTTTCAGTGCTTGTTTCCCCTGCTGCAGCATCAAGGATTGTGCTCTTCTGATCCACCTCCTTCAAGTCCCAATTCCAGCATGCAATTTCATCAAAGTGCACGTCTCTACTGATCTGAATTTTGGACTCATTCAGGTTGTAAATCCTGTAACCTTTGGATTCAGTTGAATATCCCACAAAAATTCCCTTGACTGCTGTTTCATCTAGCTTCCCTCTTTTGACAGTGGGCACATGAAAATAACACAAAGAACCAAACACCCTTAGATGGTTGGCAGTTGGCTTTCTTCCTGACCAAGCTTCTATGGGTGTTTTTCCATTGACAGACTTTGTGGGAAGCCTGTTTAGCAAGTAAACTGAGGTGTTTACTGCCTCTGCCCATAGAAACTTAGGCAACCTCTTCTCAAACATCATGCACCTTGACATTTCCATGATTGTCCTATTCTTCCTCTCCGAGACACCATTCTGCTGAGGAGAATAGGGCACTGTCAACTGGTGCACAATTCCAGTTTGAAGGCAAAAATTCTGGAAATCCCTTGAAGTATATTCTCCACCATTGTCGGTTCTCAGCACCTTAATTCTTTGTCCACTTTGTGTTTCAACCATGCTTTTGAAACTCTTGAACTTTGATAGTGCTTGAGACTTGTTTTCCAGAAACTGGATCCAAATCATTCTGCTATGGTCATCAATGAACAAAATAAAGTAAAAGTTATTGTTCAAGGAGGCTGTCCTCATTGGTCCACAAATGTCAGAATGGACCAATTCCAGCCTTGATTTTGCTCTATTGGCTGTTGCACGAGGGAATGAAACCCTATGGTGCTTCCCCAACTCACAACCTTCACACAAATGTGCACATTCAGAAATGGCAGGCATCCCCTCTATCATGCATCTGTCATGCAACAATTTCAAAGAATCGAAATTGTAGTGCCCAAACCTCTTGTGCCAAACAACACTCATATCAGAATTTGCACTTAATGCATGACCTTCAATGACATTTAAATCAAGATAAAAAACTATTTCCATCCATTTTTATCTTTGCTACAGCAGAATCCTTTGTGTCAACAATGAAGCAGCAATTATCCTTAAAGGTTACTTCATAACCATTCCTAAGCATTTGAGGAACACTCAACAAATTTTGATCTAACTCAGGAATGAAGAGGACATTTTTGATAGTTTTTGTACCTCTTGAAGTGCTGACTGTGACAGTGCCTCTTCCTTTAGCTTGCACAAAGTCACCATTTCCCAATTTAATTTTTGGCTTTATTGATCGATCAATTGAGGAAAAATTGACAAATGCTTTGTCATGTGGCTGGTGCAGCCACTGTCAATAAGCAAGTGTTCTTCTTGGAGATGGTACTGGTCTGCAAGGCCATGAATAGCTGCTCCTCAGTTTCTTCAGGGTCCTTGTCTTCTTCAGATACATTTGCTTGCTGCTGAAATCCTTGCTGCGGCTGTTTCTTCTTTAGCCTGCAAAACTTTTCACTATGGCCATTTCTCTTGCAAAAATCACAGTGAATGAGAGTTTTGCCTTTGAACCAGCAGTCAGCCTCTGCGTGATTTGTTCTCTTACAATAAGAACAAGGAGAAAAATGTCTACTGGCAGGGACAATAGCTTTACCTTTTGACAGGTTTGATTTACCAGTACTGAAATTTTTCTTGGGAAAAATTCCAGATTTTTTTCCTTTAAAGCTTGCTTGAAATGCTCCTTCAACAGCTTCATTATCTCTCATTTGAACCCTTTGCTCCTGAATTTGAAGCTTGCTGATTAACTCTGCAATAGATAGAGTTTGCAAATCACAAGACTCTTCTATTGCAGAGATTTTAGCCTCAAATCTTTCTGGAATTGACATCATAAGCTTCTCCACTATCTTATGATCTTCAAATGTCTCCCCAAGGAGTCTCATTTGGTTGACAGTGTTCATCAATCTGCCGGAATAGGACTTGACATTTTCATTGTCCTTCATCTTCATTAGCTCAAATTCTCTCTTTAATGCAAGGAGTTTGACTGTTTTGACTCGATTGCTGCCTTCAAATTCAACTTGAAGTTTGTCCAAATCTGTTTTGGTGTCTCAAGATTCATAATCTTGGTGAAAATGTGGTTTGCAATTCCAGAATGCAACATGTAATAGCCTTGTCTTTCTTCAATTTTTCTTCTTCATGAGCCCTTATTTGAGCTAAAGTTGGATTTGCACGTAGTGGATATGGATCAGCATCCGTCTCCACAATGTTCCATAAACCTTGGGATCGCAGGAAAAACCTCATTTTGACAGCCCAAATGTGATAGTGCTCACCATCAAAAATTGGAACCGAAGAGTGTGAATGTGCAGAGGATGATGAAGCCATTGATTTCTTAGAAGTTAACTCTCAGTGTTTCTCTCAACCCCCCAAGTGTTTTACACTCACAATCTCTCGTGTTTCACTCAGTAAAATCACCCTCAGTCCCGTAGGAATTTTGCTCTGATACCACTGTTGAAATTTGATGATCTGAACAGTAACTGTTTATAACAGTTACTGTTTGGATTAAATTCTGGAAAATGCGAAATTTGAAGAAATTGAAGACTTGCAATAATGAGCAGAATTGATGAATTGTATTTTCTTAATATTATTCAAAATGGAAATGCCTAATATATAGGCTTACAAAACATGAATTATAATCAAAATTAAACTCTCAACTACACTGAGAGATTTATTGAAATGAAATTACGAAAAAATAGCACACAATCTGCTATTTGAATTCAAATTTGAAAAACACAAAAACAAGACATTATCTTGACTTCAATCTTCCTTCAAGGCAGCATCTCACACGTGTTCCAACACTTTTGAACGGCTTTCTAAAGTGTTGACGTGGATTTGTTGGCTTGAATGTCCTTTGGAATTTTTACCATCCGACTTTTCATTGGACTACATAGTTGTTATTGATATGCAGTACAGTAACATCAGAGAACTATGGAAAGAAAAAAAGGTGGGAAACATACCAAAATGCCCAAAAATTTGTCTAGAAAACTTTTGATGATTACTTTTTAATGATTTTTCTCTCTGCTCTGACAGATACTCAACAATCTAAAGATTCTTGATCTTAGTTATTCAAAGAACCTTGTGAAAACACCAAACTTGCACAGTTCAAGACTAGAAAAACTATTACTTGAAGGTTGCTCAAGTTTAATTAAGGTAGATCAATCTATTAAACATTCAAAGTCTCTTGTGTGTTTGAATATTGCGGGGTGCTCACAACTTAAGGAGCTGCCAGAGTGCATAGGTGATATCGAGTCTTTCATTGAGCTTCTAGCAGATGGAATTAACAACGAGCAATTTCTCTCTTCAGTTGGACATTTAAAGTGTGTGAGGAAGTTGTCATTGCGCGGACACTGGAAGTGGGACTGGAACTTACCATATCGGCCTTCACCAAATTCTTCTTGGATTTCAGCTTTTTTGCCAGCTCCAACTTCCACTATTTGGAGAGTATTGGGAAAGCTAAAACTTGTTAATTGTGGTTTCTCTGAACGTGCAACTAATTTTGTTGATTTTAGAGGTTTTTCCTCTCTTGAAGAGTTGGATCTATCAAAAAACGAGTTCTTCAGTCTGCCTTCTGGCATCGGCATCCTTTCTAAGCTGCGGCTTTTGACCGTTCAGGAATGCAGAAATCTTGTATCAATCCCAGAGCTTCCCTCAAATTTAGAACATTTGGATACATTTGGTTGCAAATCTATGCAATGGGTAAGACTACCAATCCAAGCAAAAAAATATCTAAGTTTGTTTCTGTTTGGTTGTCCGGATTTAACTGAGATTGAAGGCATGGAAGGTCTAAGTAATCATGGCTGGTTTATTTCCTATATTACCAAGAGCAAGTTATCAAATAATTATAAGAAAAGCCTTGCTGAGGTACTATTTCTGTCTCTCGTGCACGCAAATAAGCACACAATTTGCACATACAATATATACATTAATTATTGTCTAATATATACAGGCACTATGCTACGGTGGTTACGCGTATCATATGTTCTTCAATCGTTGGCATACGTTCAGCCACAGAGATAAGTTCACTATGATTCCAAATTGGTTCAGCTACCGAGGAAAAGGAAGTTCATTATCATTTCATATACCTCCAGTTTTCCAAGGCTTGGTCGTTGGGGTTGTCTGTCAACGCTTGATAGGTCTTATTGGAATCACCAAATTGTGTATAAGAAATAAAAGCAACGGTATTCAATTGTTTGAAGCAACTGTAAGTGATTGTGTCGGTAGAAATTGGTTGAGATACATAAGTATAAGTGAGATGGCAATGAAAGAATATTGTGAAGATGAGGAATTGCAACTGTGCGTGGGACTTTTATAGCGGGAGAAGATGATGAAGTGTTTTGAATGTGGGATCCATGTGATAGTTGAAAAGACAGATTCATTTGAAGGGTCACAGTGGGATCATGAGTCTGAAGTTGGAAGAGATAGAGTTGTAATACCTGCTCCACCATATCTGTCTCAATATACGCGTTACAATTTCTTTGAGATTTACGGCAAGCAACGTCTCGGTAATTTATCAAAAAATACCAAGGATCGACTTCTAGAGGTACTAGTTCTGTCTCTTTTGCACACAAATAAACACACAATTGGCGCGCGAGCGCGCAAAGATATAATATATATATATATATATATATTAATCGGTGTCTAAAATCTCAGCATTTCTTGAATTCAATATTTATGCAGAGAATCTTGAATTATCATTTTCTCGAGTATTTTGTTCCCTTCAAGGCTTTTTCCGTTCCCTGCGATTATTCCATCATTCCAAAATGGTTCAGCTACGGTGGAGAAGGATGTTCATTATCATTTGATATACCTCCAGATTTTGAAGGCTTGGTCATTTGGGCTCTCTGTTCAGGTGCTACTTGGCATCAAGAATTAAAGGCTATTATAAAAAATAAAAGCAACGGTGTTCAGTTGTTCGAAGCTACACATGCAATGCCCTATTTTCGTAGTAGGTGGCTAGGAGTCATAAGTAGACGTGAGATGGCAATGGAAAAATACTGTGGAGATGCTGGATTGGAACTACATGTTATATTGAGGTCCGAAAAGAGTGAAGTGGTACGATCTGGGATCCATGTAGTGATACATCCATTTGGACGGAGCAACTACAATCAAACTCCAGTGTTGGATCATGACATTTACAACAAAGAGTCTTTTGAAGGTTCAGAGGGGGATCATGACATTGACTACTACGAGACTTCATTTAAAGGGTCAGGATCGTCGGATCATGAGAATGACAACCAAGAGTACTCCGAAGTTGAAAGCGATAGAACAATACCTTCGCCACCATATCATCTGCTTCATCATCCCCGTCATGGTTCAATGAGATTTTCTACAGGGCAGCAGTGGAAAGCTTTTTTGATTCGGGGGTTCAGCCTATGGAAAACAATAGTCATGCAAAAATTCTTACCTGATGATCTCAATTAGTCGAGGGATTGGTTTCAGAAAACTCCCCACTTTATGCCCACTTAGCTATGATATTATTATCTTGTTGTGTAAAATCACTAATTAAATTAATGTAGTATTTATTTTAGATAGCAACAGACTGATATTGTTTGTTACACACTATGAACTTCAATAAGAGAATCATTAAAGAATTGTAGACCCTGTATGATCTAAAATAAATAATAAATCAAACAATTCAAAGTTGTACCTTCTTTTTAATTTTGAAGTCTTGTTTCTGGTTAGATTATGTCTTAGACAAGTTATGGGATTTTCTATAAATAAATCATAATGTTGTAAACTTGTTTAAAAGACTATGATACTATTTTGGCATAGACACATGATAGATTAGACTTTAGAGTATTGTTTGTCACTCTTGTCCGTAAAATTATCTTGATGAAATAAGAATTTTCAAAGT